>NC_140033.1:62434979-62892155 GCF_963513975.1 Fringilla coelebs | reverse complement strand
ATCCTGACTGAGTAGAGCTGTTTTTCCGTTCATTGTGCTTGTCTAGATTCTACTTTTTGTCACTTCCTTCCCGATCTCACAGGGCAAGCAGGAAGTAAGGCGAGAGAAGGGGAAAGGCAGAACAGAACAGGACTGGCAAAAGAAGGAAGGAGGCAGGACTTTTGTTCAACGAGAGTCCCCATGCCTTCCTCTGCTAGTCTGCTGAAATGATGGCACTTGGCATCATTGCTCTGCCACCCTTTAAAGCATGCTTCTGAGTGACTGTGATGCACCAGGAGTGCCAAAATGACCCAGACAAAGGCACTTAATTAAAAGATGGACACCCTTCTAAAGAGTTTGTGGGTTCCTAGAGGACATTGCTTGGCCACAGCGGTGCCGTGGCTGCTGTGCAGGCAGAAGCAGCGGTGTGCCACCGTGCAGCCGCTGGTACTACGACCACTGCAAGCAGGGCAGCTGTGTGTCCAGATGTTCGACCATGACCGAGCTTTTAGCTTAGATACCGAAACGAAAGGAGTATGAGAGCAGCCTTCACGATGTATCGTCAGAGAAGTGGAACAGGTCAGAAACCTTAAACTGAGATGGTTTTGACGGCAGAATTCAGACACCAGCCTTCTCCCTGTAACTTAAGGTGGTGAAGCCCCATTCACCTGGCTGATGCTCCATTCATCCCTGCGCCTGTTTGTTCCTACAGGAGATGTGTGACCTCCCAGCTGCCATGCCTTTTTGGTGACATGTGACTGAAAACGGTCAATACATCCGAAAAGTCAGGCAGAGGAGTGAGGCGAAGGGCCGTGCCCCGGCACCACCGCCTGCTCACCCGGAGCAAGCCACTCCCCTGCGGGGCAGAGCAGGCCCCGGGCCGAGACGGCCCCGCTCCTCTCGGGCTCTTTCACTTTCGTTTCCGTTTCCGTCGCTTTCCCGGGCGGGGCTTCCCGGCCATGGCGCTGGCGGTCCAGGCGCTGCGGGTGCTGTGCTCCAGCGGCGGCTGCCTGGAGCAGGGCGAGCTGCGGCGGCGGCTGCCGGGCCGGCCCTCGGCCGAGCAGCTGGCGGCCGTGCTGCGGGACGCGCAGCGCTTCACGCTGGTGCGGCGGCCCGGCCGGGCGGCGGCGGCCGAGGCCGAGGTGGCCGTGGTGGTGGCCACCAGCCCCGTGCGGCTGTGCCCGGAGCACGTCGCGGGCTGCCCGGGGCAGTGCGGGCAGCTGCACATCTGCAAGTACCACCTGAAGGGCTTCTGCCGCAACCAGCTGGCCAGGTGAAGGGCGGGGGGGCGGCCGCCATCGCGGGGGGCTCGGTGTGCCCCTTCAGGGGAAGGAGCTCTCAGTAAAGGCCTTTCCGCGTCGGAAATGCTCGTTGTCCGTCCGCTTTATTTATTTGTGCGTGTGTTGTTGCAAAGGAGGCAGACACAGGCGGTGGTTTCGCGGCTTTGGGTCGCAGCACTTCCTCCCCGGCTCATCACCCTGGCCCTTCCTTGCCCGTGGGCAGGGCCGTGCCAGGGGAGAGCCGAGTGTCCCGGCACGTCCCTGAGCTGGGGACCCTGGGCAGTGAGCTAGAGCTGAGTGGTCCCGCACACCCCCTGTGCTGCGGGACCCTGGGCAGTGAGCTAAAGGAGAGTGTCTCCGGAGGTCCCTGAACTGCGGGAGCCTGGGCAGTGAGCTAGAGCTGAGTGTCCCCGCAGGTCCCTGAGTTGGGGACCCTGGGCAGTGAGCTAAAGGAGAGTGTCTCCGGAGGTCCTTGAGTTGGGGACCCTGGGCAGTGAGCTAGAGCTGAGTGTCCCTCCCCGGAGGTCCCTGTGCTGCGGGACCCTGGAGGATGCACTCATCGGCTGAGAGGGGGTGATGCTCTGGAGTTTTGGTGGTTTTGTGGTTGTGAGCTGCAGGTCGAAAATGCGGATATTGTCAGAGTGCACTGAGGCTATAATGACTGTGAATCAGAAGTAGCGTGGCAATTATCCTCAGAGTAATTATGTAATCTGCTTTGCAAATCACATAATGGTTTTATAGATGAGCAATGTGGATTTTTTTGAAGCTAGCTAATGTGGTGTGCTTTTCCAACTGTTCAGTGTAATGCCCATGGGGTGTCAAAATAATGCCAGTCATTTTGATGTTGGGTTTCTTGAGTTCCAGGAAGGGATGCAGGTTTGTTCACAGCTTCCACTCAGACCACAATCTCCGTGTTCTAAAGCAATATGGACTTGAGAATTTAAACCATGATGAACTTTGCCAGCTTCTGCTTCAAAATGACCCTTCCCTCTTACCAGAGGTGAGTATTACTGTAACAGCTTCTCAGTCTTGTATTTCAGTGAGCATCACGAGGAGGAGGCTTGACAGAGAGGGAGAAATTGAGTGTCAATTTAGTTAGCTTAATGCAAATCTAAAAATAAATTTGCATCCTCTGTTCTCACCTGTGGTGGGTTGACCCTAGCTGACAGCCCCTCAGCCACTCCTCATTCCCCTGTCACAAGCAGAGGAGGTGAGCATTAACAAGCAGAACTAAAGTGGCAAAACCTGTGAATGGAGACAAAGAGTAGAAAGGGGAGGAAAGCAGGGAGAAGTGTTGTAAAGTGTTGTAAAGACACTTCTGCTTCACCACCTTGAAGCAGACTGATGCCCAACAAGTCTCTGAGCAAGTGCTGCCTTGTAAGAAGGACCCATCTCCCCTTTCTTTCACTTTCCCTCTGTCCTCTTCTCCACTTTTTTTTTTTTTTTTTTTTTAGATAATGACATTATGTGGCATGGAATATCCCTTTGTACAATTTGGAGTATTTCCTAGTTTTGGCTGGAATAGAGTTAATTTTCTTTCTAGTAGCTGGTACAATGCTGTGTTTCGCATTCAGGATGAAAACAATGTTGACAACACACTCATGTTTTAGTTTTTGCTGAGCAGTGCTTGCTCTAAGTCAAGGACTTTTCAGCTTTTCATACTGCCCTGCTAGCAGTAGACTTGGAGTGCACAAGAAGCTGGGAGTGAATGTAGCCAAGACAGCTGACCCAAACTGGACAAAAGGATACTCCATACCATATGACATCATTCTGAACAGTGGAACAGGGGGGAGGTGGCCCAGGGGTGGTGCCACACTGCTGGGGACTGGCTGGGCTTTGTTCAGTGAGTGGTGAGCAGTTGCATTGTGCATGACTTGTTTTGTCTGTTCTTTTTATCATCATTATTATTTCCCCTTCCTTTTATGCCATATTAAACTCCTGGAGGGAGGGAGGGAGTGAAAGGCTGTGTGGTGTTTATCTGTTCTGGGTTCAGCTGAGATAGAGTTAATTTTCTTACTGGTATTATGAACAGGGCAGTGTTTTGGATTTAGTATGAAAATTATGTTGGCAACCCACTGAGTGCTTACCTTCAGTCAAGGCCTTTTCAGCTTCCCATGCTCTGCCAGTGAGGAGGGGCATAAGGGAGGGAGGGGGCATGGCCAGGACAGCTGACCCAAACAGACCAAAGGGATGTGTTATTAACACTGTTTTGGTCACAGAGTGTGTTATGGTCTGCTTTGAAGAAAGTTAACTTCATGCCAGCCAGATTCAGTACCTCTTACCATCAAGTTAGGGTCAAAAAAACTCCAAAGCTAGAAAATTAAAAGAGATGTGATTTAGCACCAAATCCCATCTTGAGAATGTCTGTAAGAATGTCGTCTTTTGAAAGACCTTTCTAAACATTAGCAGGGCAAAGGAAAAGCTATCAAGTAATCATTTGAAAAACAAAAAGAAAGAAGAAATGTTTCTTTCAAAAGCAAATGTATGCACACATAGCCGTAAAAAATCTAAAAATCATGGATTCAAACAGTCTAAATGAGCACATTGTACTTTAATGTTTAAATTCTTTTTTTCTTCTCCTTCCCAAGGTCTGCTTGCATTATAACAAAGGTGATGGACCTCATGGATCTTGTTCCTTTAAAACATCCTGCACCAAACTTCATGTTTGCCAGTACTTTTTGCGGGGTCAGTGCAGATTTGGCAGCAGCTGCAAACGATCCCATGACTTATTAAATCCAGAATGTTTTGAGAAACTGGAGAGACAGGGGATGAGCTCAGACATTATTAAAAAACTACCTTCCACTTACAGAAACATGTATGACATAAAAAATGGCAACAAAAACATGTATGACATAGAAGATGCCAAATCTTCACCATGCAAAGGTAAATCATATCATCTTTTGAATACATCAGAAGAGTCACAGTAGTGAATTTAATATTTTCACTTCATTACGAAAACTGAACTTACATCTTGATTTGTGTTTTAGGAGGGACCTTGTACCTATCTCATTGACAGAGATCTTTGTCTTGACAAGTGAAGTCAAGAGAGGTTCCCGAGAAATAGAGTGCTGGTGTTAATTCTCAGACTTGGGGTTAAAAAAGTGTAACAGGAACTGGAAGTAGGGAGCTCTGTAATTTTGGAGTTTTTTAGGTAAAATTCATAAAGGCAGAGACCTGTTTAAGAATGGGAGTGGTGGTTGTCTGATTATAAACTATTTAATTGTTTTTCTTTAATGTAGCAATTGTCTGGCACAAGAATTCACAAACAGCACTATCCTAGTTATTTCTTGGAAGTGTAATATTTTGTTTGCACTTTTCTTTTGAAGTTCTTCAGAATTGTAATTTAAGTATAGTTTAGCAGGGAAAAAAAAGGATAACACAATGAAGAATTCAAGTGTGTGTGCTCATTTCTGCTATTCTGCATGCAGTTCCTTCTTCCTTTCCTTAATGTGCTTTAATTTACAGAAGTATCAGATTCTGAAACTTTGTATTTTATAGCTGCCAGTATGATCAGCTGTGTGGAATGCACATTTAACTCAAGTCCATCTGGAAGTCTAAAGGCATTGGATTCTATTCTTGTTTTGTGGGGATAGCTAAAATCTGTATTTGAGGAATTCAGCAGTTACTGGGAAATCAAGTTCAGAAATGATGGATACAAGGAGGGGAGTTTGAGTATACAAGTTTATCAAAGGCTTCCTTGTCTTTCTGGAGCTGAGTGCAGTTAGGTACTTACAAACATTGCCTTTAGGCTTCTTTCCGAGGGACAGGAGCACTTTTAAGTTCATTCATTGTTGATCTGATGTGTATTAATAATTACAATTCCCCCTCTAGACGGAAAACCCAGCACTAGACGGGATTCCTCAACTTCAAAGAAGGATGAATCAGAACAGATATGTTTACATCATCTGTACAGAAGTTGTGGCTTTAAAGGTAGGTTGTCTCAAGTATCACTACAGACTGTGTCAAGTCCAGCCTGTTTTTCTGTTGTCATAAAGAGGAAATGGTAGACATCTTTCACAGAAAGGGGAAACTTTCTGTGAGTTTCTGTTTGTGTTTAGTTAAATCACTGCTGCCTTGACTGCTGTAGGAAAATGTTTGACCTGGCACACCAAACAAAGGAGATGTTTTGTTTTGCTCTGGAATCTGCTTGTGCTGAAGATTGGGTACTCCCCCTGTGTTTACCTAAGGGATTGCTGAATGATAGGAGTCACATTTCCAAACAGGAAAGATATGAAAGATACTCTGAATTCTACATTTTTTCTTCTAGTATTCTTCTGTTCCATCTGTCTTAGCTGTTCCCTTTCAAAATGTTTCAAGGTGTCCAGGAACAAGGCTGCTTTGCCAGCTTTTTTGTTAATTTTTTTGTCATCCTTTTTTTTCTTGATGTTCTTGACCTGTGTACTGAACGCCTCCTCGTATGAAGGTGTGGTGCAGTTTCTCCTTGACTTTCCCTGTAGTTAAGTTTCCTTTTGTTCTGCTGTGGAAATTGGCCTGGGGTTTATGCACATGTGCACTGGTGATGTCACCTTCACTCCAGTTGAGGAGTGACTGCACACTGACACTTTGAACTCTGAGTAACACTTGTGATACCTGGCTCACTGCTACCATTGTGGGGCCTGGATCTCTTGGAGAATTACTGAAGGGCAGAGGACTTTGAGACTAAAGGAATAATGTCTGTGTATTTATCAAAAGAGGGGAAAGGTGATGATTGTTAACTGGGTTGTGTTGGAAGGTGTGGAACCTAGACATGGTGTAAATAGTATGGAATAGGTGGATACATCCCTGCTTTCAGCTGGGAGAGAGTTAATTTTCTTCCTAGAAGCCAGTACAGTGCTATGTTTTGGATTTAGTATGAGAATAACATTGATAACACGCTAATGCTGTAGTTGTTGCTAAGTAGTGCTTACCCAAAGTCAAGAATTTTTCAGCTGCCTGTGTTTTGCCAGTGAGGAGGTGCACAAAAAAGCTGAGGAGCATGGCCAGGACAGCTGACCTGAACTTGTCAAAAAGGCTATTCCATACCATCAGAACATCATGCTCAGCATATAAACTGTGGGAGTTGGCTGGGAGGGGCTGGGCATCAGTTAGTGAGTAGTGGGCAATTGTAGTGTGCATCACTTGTATTTCTTGGGCTTTATTCCTCTCTCACTTTTTGTTAGCTTCATTAGAGATATACAAGAGTGTGTGTATATATATATATATGTACATATACTTACACTTGCTATATTGTATTTTGTTTCAGTTACTACTAAACTGTTCTGATTTCGACCCACAGATTTACCTTTTTCCTGTTCTCCCCATCTCAGTAAGAGAAATGGGAGTAAGTGGCTGTGTTGTACTTAGTTACCATCTGAAGTTAAACAGTGACAGTCCTTCTCCTATTTTACAACTAAGCACTGCTGGGCTTTGGATTTTTCCTCAGTGATACCACTTTGTGATTTAGTGGTTAATCATAAATACAGTTTTTTTCCTATTTAATAAATAATAACCTCGTAGAAGCCTGTGATCGTTTTTTGTCCCAGAAACTGAGAATGATCTGTGCAATTTTAATGTGCAAAGAGAGTCTAGTACATACAGAAACTGAACTTCTACCTAAGCCCAAAAATTCAAGTGTTACTTGCTTATGCTGAAAAATTTTGAACTATTGTTTGTAATGGTGCCATAGGTGAACACTTTCCTATCATCTTTGAAATCATCAAAAGCTATCCTTCTGATGATTTCACCAGCTGGGTACACTGCCCTGAAATGTTGGATTCTCTCATAGCCTGTCAAAATAATGCATCTACTTTTTCTTTTCTTTCTAAACTTTTACAGAAAAGTGTATCAGAACCCATTTTCACATGCCATATAGATGGCAATACTCTGAGGGTAATACCTGGAAGGACTTCACGAATATGGAAGAAATAGAAAATGCATATTGTGACCCGGAAAACGTCAGGTATAAACTCTTATAAAAATTTATAATGTTTGGAGTTTGCTGTATTGTACCAGATCCTTAGTGGCTATAAATTGCTGCAATCCTAATGTAGTCATTACATAAGTAGTTTTATTTGACATTCTTCTACTGACCTCACTTTGCAGTAGATTTTTCCCTCCCTTCCCCTTTTCCCACAGTCCATATTGTGGAACTGGCAGAATACCTGGAGAGAGAGGTATATACTCTTGGGAGCAGAGCATGTGAAGAATATGGAAATACCTTTCAGAGTTTGGAACTGGTTATATAGCAGAAAGAGAGTACTGGAAGGGGCTCATACCAGTATGCCCCATCCCATGCTGGAAAATTACCTCTTCCTCTTATGTTACAGGCTCTTTGAAGCCCTTCTTAAGTTATGTCAGTATTTTCTTTAGAATATAACTGGTCAACGAGAAGAAGGCAGTGCCTGTTTTCCACTGTTTCTGTTCATCTTATGTAACTCACTAATTTAGGAGTGGGTTGTGATCATTGCCCATAGAACTAATGTGGGACATAGTACTGTAATGCAAAATATGCACAAACACAAAATAGAGCTAGCATATAGAGTTGTGAAAAGTGCAAGGTGCAAAGCACACATTGTAGTGAAAATGTGTGAAAACACACACCTTTGTGTTCTGCTTTTGGGTGAGACTGACTTAATTTGCAAACAAACAGTTCTGATTTTTTTTCCTTCTTTTTTTTATAGATTTGATTGTGCATTTACTGAAGAGTTCCTTTTCCCATTCAGTATCTGTTTTCATGACATGTGCTGTGGGTTGAAAAAAGTCAGACGTCTCTCTACAGCCTCCTCTGTGACCAAACCCCCTCACTTCATTCTTACAACAGAATGGATCTGGTACTGGAAAGATGAATATGGCACGTGGCAGGAGTATGGAAAACAAGTAAGTGTGGAGAAATGGAGAGACTCCTAACTCTGTGTGACAAGTGAAAAGTGCACAGTGCTTATATTCTCCCCCTCTTTTGTCACCCTCTTCCTCTCACTTATACTGTACAGATGGACATTACAGGCCTAATGGGTCTTTTCCCTCTGATTTTGATTGGTTCAGGTAGGAGACTGATCACTGGTGAGTCAAAAATATAATCAACAGGTCAGTATTCAGTGAGTCGTGTCAGATAGGATCACAGTAATAATAACATTTTTTCCACTGCTTCTCAGAAAAGCCTCCTTCTCTGAAGTTCCAGTAGTACTCTGCCATCTTGCTTGGTCTGGTTGGTGAATGTGTCAGTTTAAATCAAGGATTTCTCATATGCTGATATATCCTGCAGCCACCATATATAAGAGAGTTGTTGGTTTTTTTGCTTGTCTATAACAGACCAGGAGAAACTTTTTTTTTCTCTCTATTTTTGGCGTGATAGGATGATCTTCATGCAGCTGCTACTGTCTCCAGTGATGACTTGGAGAAAGCTTATTTGGCTGAAAGTTCTCCAAAGATGACCTTCAAAGCTGGAAGACATGAATATGAAATAAATTTTGTGTGTAGGTTGCATTTGTTTTGTTTTTCTGTTTTATCCCTGCCTCCTGGCTATCTTGTGGTTCTGAATTGCCTTATTACAGGAGATAGAGGAGAGAAATTTGGACTTTGAATTGCAATGCTTACAGAGACAGTGTTTCTATCAAAGTTCTCAGGATAAGAGCTGTTCACATAAGCAGAGTGGCATTCTATTCTTTCAAAGCTTTTAGTTTTGAGGAGTTCTTGTGCTAGGTTTCAAAATGTCTGCCAGAAAGTCCAAGTATGACACTGATGCTGGCACCAACACAAATGGTGAGGAACTTCTAGAAGACTTGACAAGCCAGCTTCTGCTCTGCTTTAATCACTAGTTTGCAGGAAAAAAAAAAACCACTTGGACAAGGTGTAGGGTCCAGACAATCCTTAGCATTGCAAGATTTTTGCACATGTTTTCTTTTCATCCTGTCTGGAAAGGCTGAGAAAATACCTTGACTATGTCAAAGTAGAAAGAAGTGTTTCTCAAAAGTTCAGGAAATACAAGCCACTTGTGATGGCACTGTCCTCCCTGAGCTGTTGCTTTTCCTGGCATCCTTTTCAAAAATTATATATCACAGTGGTGAGAATCAGCCTGCCTGGACTGTCAGTTTGGTGTACTTGTCTTTGATCCAGCTTTTCATTACTATCTCATTCTGCATGAAAAAAAGCCAAACACAAAAAACCAAAAAGAACATGGTATCTGTTGTTTGTGATTCAATCAAAAGCAATGCTGGGAAAACTTGCCCAGCTTAGAAGTGAAAATTGCATAGTGAATCAATCCCTTTTCTAAGGTTTGGGCTTTTTTAGTAACTTAGGCAAATATATGCAGTGTAGATGTCTTTCAGAACTTAATTTCTAGGCTTGGTGTTGTCAAGAGGTTTTTTTGTTTGTTTTCCTGTGTATCTTGCTCTGAAGATGAGGCCTCATTGTCCTGGCTGGTACTGACTCCTAATTGTTAGTATGATGCCACAGTAGTTGCAGAGTTTCCATGATCCAGAAGGAATGCCTCTAAAATTCAGCTTGCTGGGACTTGTTTCTCTTGGTGGCCAATAAAAATAAATGGTCTGTGATAGATATTGGTTGTGTTTACAGGGTTTGAAATCTACAACTAAGTGTAGGGCAAAAGTATCTTGGTTGCAACATGAGGAGGAGGGAGCCTTTTTGTCTATGTTTTTGACAAAACAACTTAGTACAAATGTGGCTGCAGTGTGAAGGCTTTCAAAAACATCTTTGATTGTTCATATGATTTTGTTTGGTTTTTTTTTCCCAGCAATGATGCAGAAAAACCTTCGCTACAAAACAGAGAGGAAGATTTGCAGAAGACCTAAATTTGTCTCTCAGACAGAGGTGGAAAAGACAAAAGCCAGGTAAATCACAGCTGCTCATTCTGAGGTGATGGGTTCAGTGCTTTGTGAATGTTGAATCCTCCATGGGTGCAAGTAGAGTGAAGAAGTAGCTGGTAAGGCAGTTGTGAAAGACATGGAGAGGGAAAGGAACATACCTTTCTTACAACCATGTCTAGCCAGGGCAGTGTTGCAGCCTGGCCAGCAGTTTTCAATCAATTCAGGAACCTCTGTGGTGAAGAAAATTTGGGCTTGGCCACAGAAAGTGTGGAAAGGTAGGAAATAATTCAACATGTAGCATTGTGTTCGTGTGTACTAGCTCTTTCTGAGATGAGTAATTTTCAAAGATAAATGCAAGTTCAGAAAAATTCTTTTGAGAGCACCAGACAATCAGAAAGGAAAGCAGTAGTTGTTACAGGTAGAGCAAAAGGTGGGAGCCTGCAAGGAGATAGAGTTGCATGTAACAGCCAATTTTTGCACATTTTCTTGCAGCAGACAGTCCTTGCTTAAACACTGAAAAGAGCAGCTAAACATTTTAATTAAAATTGGGGTGTACAGAGGGAAGGCTGTATCTATCCTATTTCAGTCATACTGATGTGATACTGGATGCATTTGTATTTACCTCCCCTGGTGTAGTAGAGCTTTTATATATACATTCAACTCTGCAAGAGAAATCCTTATGTGTTTTGTTTAGAGTATATATTTCTTTTTTTCTTGTTTGGCATCTTGCTTTCTGACATAAGTCTTGACACGATGACTTGGAACAAATATTTTCATGTGCTGAACAGAAATGACAGTTTTGAAATATTTTTTAATATGTTCAGTTGCCTATATTCTCCCAAAGTTTGACAAAAATATTTCATATAATACGTACATAAAATGTCATGTTTAGTTTTATTTTAATTATCTGTCTGTAATGCCTTATAATCTACAGGGGCGTTAAACATACAGAAGGGTTTAAGAACATTCCAGCTCACTGGGACAAATCTGCCCTGCCTGAATTGGGATTCAAGGTTTGGAGCTATTTAGCTTTTTCTTTCTGTAGTTTTGTCATGTAAAGTTTGTTCCATCACAAGTTCAGTGTTTCTTCTGGCTTTATAAATGACTGTTTCTATGTAGCATAATACAGAGGTATTGGTAAATTTAAACCTGATAGCACACTGGGCAGACCTGGAGATGAAACTAGATCCAAATTTAAATAAATGGTGGCAGTAAAACTGTGGCAGCAGGGACTTCCAGTGCTACTATTAATCCCTTGGCTTGGCAAATTTGCTGTGTTAACAAGACTGGTACTGGTGCCCAAAATGCACAGTTTTGAAGTCCCAACATGTGCTGAAAGCATCAGAGGTAAATGATGCCTCTGAACTTCAGAGCAGCCATTCCCTTAGCTGTAGGCTGTTGTATGTCTATGGAGAGCTGCTGAAACCAGGGGAGTTCACAGAATGGTTGGGCTTGGAAGGGGGGACCTCTGGAGATCATGGAAACCAACTCCCCTGCTAAAACAGGTTCACCTAGAGGAGGTCACACAGGATTGTGTCCAGGTAGGTTTTGAATAGCTCCAGAGAGACTCTACAGCCTCTCAGAGCAGCTTGTTCGGGATGGGATCTTTTATTATTACATTTACTATTATTTTATTCATTCCAGTGGAATAAACTTGTTTACCTTTGTAATACACCTACACCTAGTTAATATATATGTAGCATACCTTCTCTGACTTCCTCTCTGCTTCCACCAGCTCCTCTGTCAACTCTAGTAACTGTACCTACAGAAAAGGTATTATCTGATGCTCAAAAATCACTAACTTGCAAAATGCAAATCCTCAGCAAGTTGTCACTAAGAAATAAGACTAACGTTGACATTTTTTATGTTCCTACGAAAATATGCAAGTAAGCTTTGCATGCTTTCAGAACTGTCATGTAAAGAACTGATTTTTAGTAGTGTGACCATGTTTTTCCCTAAAATTGTTCAAATAAAGCCTCTCCAATTGATTTAGAAACACAACAGGCAGTGAGTGCAGTTTGTGTTCACTGGCTGTCGGGAGCATAAACTAAAAAGATCCTCTGGTTTTCTGCAACATAAATTCTCAATTCCTTATTTATTTATGTGCTCATTTCTGCTATGTATTTAGCTACTGCATGTAAATATATCTTGACCCAGATACTAAGAGGGGTTGAGTGGCTGCACAAAAACATGCAAAAGTAACTTTTCAAACTTTTCCTTGCAGTTGATTGAGCTTGACTGTTCTTCTGAAGAATACAAGAAAGTCAAAGTGGACTTTCAGCGCACAATGCCCAAAGCAGCTATTAAAAAGATTTGTAGAGTTCAGAACCCATCCCTCTGGGAACTGTATCAATGGTAAGTGTAAAACACTGCTCTGGTAGGTATGCATGATACTTGTTTTTGCAGTTAGCTGTATGTGCTGTGCTAAAGATAGAACAGGCATTCCTGAAATGCCTCTGCTACCACTCTCCCACTGACATACCTACCTAGTATCAACATTGAGATAAAGAGGTATCAACAAACCCAAAGCTCAGTCAAGACACAGAGCTTAGAACAGTCAGATTCAGGGCTGTGTGGGAGGAATCTTTGCTCCTGACTTCTGCCAGGCCTGTGTCCATGACAGCTTCCTTCCAGTGAAACCTTGAAGCTGGTAATGACTCACATTTAGCACAGTGTTTTGCAGCTGGTTAAAATTGAAACAGCCTTCAAAATTAAATGCAAAACTCATGGAGGGCAAGCCTTAATAGAAACTCCTGTGTTCAGGAAAAAAAAATAACACTGAGATTCCTCCCTCTCTCTTCAAAGGCAGTGAAGGAAACAAAACATTTGTAGTAAAGCATTTATGTATAATGTGAAAGTATGTTTGTATGCTCAAATTAGGCCTTACTGTAAAGATTTTCAGAATATACTCTATGTAAAATTGTTTCTGAGTGGCTGGAACCTGTGGGGACAGCCACTGTGGAACTGCAAAGATTCTGCTTCTTATTGCAGGCAGAAGGACCTAATGCAGAAGAGCAATGGTGGAAAGGCTGCAGATGAGCGATTTTTATTTCATGGGACCAGTAAAAAAGACATTGATGCCATCTGCCAGCAAAACTTTGACTGGAGAATCTGCGGCCTTCATGGGACAGTCTATGGCAAAGGTTGTTTTTCAGCTCTTTCAGACTTGCTAATCCTAGACTTGCTAAAAAATCCTCAGTACTCACTGCAGAGGGGTAAAGTTTACAAGGTGGTACTTGGGCAGTCCTGGGCTTCTCTGTGTCATGATGTGGGCAACAGAGCTGAGTTTCACAAGAGTCCTTTGGAGCTAAAGCACTCTAAAAGGCCTTGGTCTCTGCTCTCCTAAGTACTTGCAAGAAAAGACAGAATTAGAGGATCAGTTGTAGGGATGGTTTCTGCTAGACTCCAGGCTTGCTGCTGTTGGTTTCTCCCAGCTCCTACAGAAAAGCAGACTGGATTCTTTTTTCTTTTTCCTTTTTTTTTTCTTTTTATTTTTTTCCCTAAGAATCTAAATGCCATTCTGGTTACAAGTTTTTTGCCTTGTTAGCAGATTATATCCTTCTATATTGTCCTATGTACAGGAAATAACCAGCATATCAAGCTGAGACAGGCTGACTGACTGACTACACACCTTTCTGCTTTAATACTTTGTAACTCTAAGAAATGTTAGAGAATCACAGTATATTTTGAGCATGGAAGGGACCCACAAGGATCATCAAGTCCAGCTGTGCTGATGCAATATTAGTAGCCTCTGCCAGGAGAGGAAATATGGTGATAGTCGGGAAGGTGGACCTCTAGGGTCAGGAGGAAATCCTTTAGACAATTATGATAACATTTTAAACACTGGTTTTTATCGTGCACTGTAAAAACAAAAAAGTGCATAGTGGTTGTTTCCACTAAGAGGGACGTAGAGGACAAGTGAAGGCTTTGGAAATGCTGTTCATGAATTGCTTAATGGATTTGTTTATTAATTCATTTTCACACAGTATCACTTTCTTCCTGCCATTTTAGTGTCTTATAAACTCTGTTTTGGTGTCTCTTCTGCAGGAAGCTATTTTGCAAGGGATGCATCTTATTCTGACAACTACTGTGGGGCAGACTCAAACACCAAGACCATGTTTCTGGCACGAGTGCTGGTGGGGGAGTTCACTCTTGGTAGTTCTCATTATGTTCGGCCTCCCATGAAGGACAGCCAAAAATTCTATGACAGTTGTGTGAATAACTCTTCAAACCCTTCTATCTTTGTCATTTTTGAGAAGCAGCAGATTTATCCAGAGTATCTCATAGAATATCAGGCATCAGCAAGACTTCTATAGCAGCAAAACCTGTCATCCTTATGTTTAACTGGTTTAAACAGTTTTTTAGTTTTGGCTTGAGAGAGAAAAATTGATTTTGAAGAAGCTGTGTGATCAGATAGGTGAGTGTTCAGAAACATTTTTTCTCTGTCTTTTCTGTGTAATAGAAAACAAGGCATAAAAAGACATAGAGGATGTTTTAGAATTCCTAAAATCCTGTTTCTGTATCCTATTTGTAGCAGCTTTCACATTACCCTACATTATGGGAGCCTTTCATAAATTTATTAGAAGAAATTGCTGATGGTTGTAGCATGAGGATTGGCCATGACTGCCAAGTTTAAACAGTTTTTAGTTATTGTTTCAGGATAGATTTTTACACGTGCTCATTGGTGAGAGGTGCTATCCCTCTACCCTTTTATCTTTTAACTAAAAAACTGGATAAAACACGTTTTTTTAGTACTCTATCTCCTGTAACAGTAGACATTCAGGTGTTTGCAACTGTGATTGTACAATCTCTGTGCTCAACTCATTGCATAAATTCTTAGTAGCACTCTTCTTTTTTGTCCTTACTTAATCTGCACCAACAAAACCTCAAAAACCGAACTGGCTTGTTGAAAAAGAACAGAGACTTATTTTCACTTGTTGGGTTTCTCATTTAAAACAATTACCAAAGATACAAGCATAACAGGGGTTGCTTGGTGCTGTGTAACTCAGATGATTTACTCTATCAAATAAATACTGTATTCATGTCTGAGAACACAAGTTTTTTGTGACTTTCACTGTGCCTACAAACACAAGAGTGCTGGCAGGTGCTGTGGAGGAAGCAGAGGAGGCACACTGTTATTTAATACCATACTTAGGAGGGAAATATACTGCTTGTCCTGCTTGATTATCAGTACTTTGTTTCTGTGGATGAACTTTATGATTCCCTTAGAGCTGCTGGGAAGGATGGTGAGTGACTGTCTCTCATTAGGTGTTCTGCCTCTTTGGGTGCAGGAGATTCACAGATTTCCTGTGTAATCAAGTTGTTGTTGGACTTCTTTAAAAAAAACCATGCTTACTTAGGAAGTTGTCTTCAGCCACAGAGCTGAAAACTTTAAAAACTAAAGATTAGGTTGAATATTTAATTATTCCTATCAGAAGAAGATAATAGTGTTGAGCAGTCAGCTTACATGTGTGCAATCAAAAAACTTGAGCTATCAAATATTTTTTTAAAATTAAAGTTGCTGATGCATAGATAGATACTTTATAATAGGAATAATGTGCTAAAGTTAGCTATACTGTGCTGCAGAAGCCTTAAGAAATACTTTCTATATGACCTAAAAAAGCTCATCTTCAGCTACATTCTGTATACTTCTTATTAACTCATCTGGATGATGATTGACAGGTGTTCACTGGGTAACTCTTAATTACTTCAGCACTGTGAGCCAGGAGCTGGAGTAAGGCTCTGCAGACCCCCTTTTTTGTAAACTGCAAATCTAGCAGCATGATACCTAAAGGAAAATATCTCTCATTTGTGTTTAATCCCAGTGCAACACAGAATAGGGACAGGCAAATTTGCTGTATTATTTATTTTGAAAGATTTGTAATAGAACATAAATGATAAATCTAATGTCAGCAAATGAGCTTGTCAGCATATAGTACATTCATTGAGGAGGATAACAGTTATGGAGATAAGGTTTTTCTGCCAAAACCATGTTCATCTACATGTTAATGGCAAATGAGAATACTGGTCCTATGAATTTCTTGCGCTGAACATAAGCAGAATTTCAGGTAAGAACTAGGATAGCTAAAGTCACGTTAATCTTCTGCCAGAAAATTGAAACAAACATTCTTTTTCAGGCAAAAAGTTGAAATATTTTTATTGATATTTTTTATTGTATTTTTAAAACCTTTAACTTGATTCTTGTATGTGTATGAGTGTAAGTAAAGCAGAGAATAAAATGCCTGGTTGTTGTACTTTGTTGTCTGTTATTTCTCCATTATCAGAGAAAAAAAAAGCTTCCACGTTTTCCACTTTTGAAACTGCAGGGGTAACATTCTTGTGTATGGTAAATAAACAGGTACTCAAAGCAGTAAATTTTTTCTGATGGTTTTCTCTCTTTCACTATTGATATCACAAATTTTTTCTGATGGTTTTCTCTCTTTCACTATTGATATCACAATATTTCAATACACTTGTGAGTTTAGAGGTTGTTGTTAAGCAGTAGGAGTCCCTCTACAGCTGTTTGGGTGTCATTTGGAAATAAACAGATTAAAGAGATGTTTGTGTTAAATCCAAACTTGAGGCAAAAAGTAACATTGATCCTCTTTTCTGAGTGAGGAATATCTCTTTTGTCTACTTAAGACAAGCCACTGAGCAGGAAGAGTGCAATAATCTGTCACTCACTCCCTCACCATGTGAAGAGAAAGATAAGCTGTGAAGGTTGTTTCCTTTTTCAGTACCAGGTCCATCCTGGCAAGACAGACGGCACAGCCAGAAGAAGCCAAACAGCTTTGCTGTGCCAGCAGTGGGGTGTGGAGCACGGGGGTTTGTGACCCCTGATCCTCGACCTTCTGTGCTGGAGAGAGGCCTGACAGCCAGCCAAGGGCGGTTCACTGCCCCCTTTAATGAGCCAGGTTTGTCTGGATTTTCTGACTGGATTTTCTGATAGGTGGTGCCAAAATCCTGTCTAAGTGTTGGCAGCAAGGGAGTGGCAGTGTCCGGTTTGGATACCTGCAGCCTGGCAAAGTAGGGGCTGGTGGGTGACAGGAACTTGGGTGGGTGGCAGATACCCGGTACTGTGGTGTGCTCAGTGCTGCTGGGCTTGGAGAACGAGCTTTGCTTCTAGGAACCAGTGCCCAGGGCTGCCTTAGGGCCAAAGGGCAAGTGGGAGTTGCAGGAATGCTGCAACTTGGAGTACATCCAGCAGAAGATCCGGGTGGGATGGCTGTTACATGGGCAGCATAACTGCTGCTTCCATGTTTGTCCAAGGCATGGACTTCATGGCCTCTGTAGCTCCATTGCACTTCTTGCTTCAGGCCCATCACAATTTCATCTCTGCACGCAGAAATCCTAGCAACTGAGGGAATACTCCCTCCTTGAAAGTAGCCACAGCCCCCTGCAGTGCAGGGAGAAAAATATCTTAGAAACATGAGATTTTTCAAGGTCAGAAGAAAGTGACTGGGGCCAGTATAAACTGACCAGTGACAGTTTGTAAATCAGCTTGAAATTCATTTACCCTGGTTTCTGCTGTAAACACCTGGAAGAGTCTGGTATCAGGTGAAGCCATGTCCAGGGTGATTAACAAAGGGAAATGAGGAGGTGATCATTGCCTGAAGTATCTCACAGACAGAGGAAATTCTGCAGTTTAATTCCAGGTAAGACTGGAAAGCTCCAATTTACAATACATGAAACATAATAATTTCTGCCACCCAACTGTTTTTCTAGGAATACTATTTTTAAAGTACAAAACTGTAAAGCTTTTTTTCTATCAGCAGCTTCATTAAAAATACCATTTCATACTGACAGCTTTCTGTCATTATTACAAAGACCAGAAGGCATATTTAATAGAAGCTTTCCTTTACCAAGCAGCCTTTGCTTCGTATCAGCTGTCAGAGAATGACTAAAACCCTTTTGTAACACAGACATGCCCAATTTTAAACAAACTCACAGCTCAGCAATGCAAGACAACACACTTGCTGTTTCTGAGGAAAGGAATTTTAAACCAGCTTCCTTGTTCTTCCCTAGACCCAACTGCTGCTGACTGAAGCATGTGGTACCAGAATGCTAAATAGTTACCATTACTTAAGGATATAAAGCTATTATAAAGTTATGTTTTGCTATTGCAATTATAAACATAGTGCTGGGGGTGGGGTATTTGTTGTTACTGTTTTGCTTTTGTTCTGTAGGGGGTTTTGGTAGCTTTATTTTTGTGGTTTGTTTTTTTGAGTTTTTTTTTAAAAATAATTCCAAAACCAGCTCTGCTCAAGATGTTTGGGACCATGTTATACAGGTGCTCAAACACACCATGATTACAGTGATATTAGCAGTTTCTGGTTTGGACAGCTGCTGGCAATCTAGGGCCTTGTTTTCCGGGAAATGTGTGCTTCCAGAGGCTCACTGATCCCTGCCACAGCTCACTCTGTGGGTGTGTTGCTGAGCTCACACAGCCAGGGTGAGGTCCAGCACCGCTGCGTGTCCACTGCAATGTCTGCAGTGTCTGGTGACTGTGTCACCAACCATTAATGAGAAGGAACACAGGGCTTGGGGCTCTTCCTGGATTACTGGAAAGTTAGCAGGCTTTTTCCTGTCTTCTCTAGCTGTCTGTCTCAGCCTGCATGTAGAACAAGGGTTGATGCACTTCCAGAAAGCTGACTTCAAATGCAAAAATAATTTCTCTGTTCCATAGTGCTACAAATTGACAGGTGAAAACACATAACGCTTCCTAACCAGAAGCCTGCAGAACGGTTGAAAGACAGCACAGACTCAAGTGAGTTTGCTTGAACACATACTGTCCATGTTCAACGTGGATGCAGCTGAGAAAGACTCTTGGTTCATTTTCCAAGCCTGTAAAACGTGATACACACCAGCAGCCACTTCAAGACTGTTTTTTCTCCCTCTGGCATCAATATTTGAAATTATGTTGGTGGAGAGGCACCTCAATGCATCCCAGTCATACCAGTCTGATGCCAGTGCCACCAAGAGATGCACAGAGCCTGGAGAGGGCTCATAGTTCAGCAGGAGAGCACCTGAAGGGCAGCACAAAGAAATTCCAGCCACTCCAGCCCAACTTGAATGCTTCTCTGCAAGTATATGCAGCGTGCAGAATAAAAAATGAGGTTAGAGATGTGCACTCCTGCAGGTCTGTGATCTCAGTGGCCTCACACAGATGTGGTGGGATGGCTCCTGTGATGGAGTGCTGGAATGGAAATAGACAGGCTTGTGAGGAGGACAGAGGAGATGAGAAGAGGGTGTCACCCTCTGTCAATGACCAGGTGTAGTGCATGGAGCTCCACCTGGGGATGGATGAGGAGCTGACTGAGCCCTTAAAGGGAAGGACAAAGCACCAGATAAAGCTTGTTAAAATTCAAATATCCCTTCCTCCAAGATCAGGAGTTATGCATCCCAACAAAGAGGAAGTGAGGCAAAAATACCAGGACACTTTAATGGATGAGTAAGGAGCAAAGGAAAAGGAAAAAGAAGTCTACAGAAGGAGGAAGCAAGGCCAGGTAGCCTGGGAGAAATACTGAGACATTGTCTAAGCAGTCAGGGATCAGGTTAGGAAAGCTAAAGCAAGTCCTGATAGAAATCTGGTCAGGGATGTCAAGGGTAACAAAAAAAAGCTTCTAGGGACTAGGTAAAATGTGGGCCCTTTCTAGAAGGAAACTGGAGCTCTGGTTACCCAGAACATGAAGAAGGCTGAGGTACTCCATGCCTTCTGCCTCAGTCTTCACCGCTAAGTGCTCACCCACACCACCCAAGTTGCAGAGGCAGACGACTGGGAACAAGAATTTATACAAAATTAAGAAAGTAAGAAAGGGTAAGAAAGGGAAAAGCTTTATTTAGGCTTGGCTTATTTTGTCAAAAATGAAGCACACAACAACTTTCTGATTCATGTAAGGATACAAACAAGCCTTTGACAGATGACTTCAGATGGAATAAATTTGCTCATTCTGGTAGGTGAGAAGTTTTTAGGCAAGGCCCATCCAGCTTTTTGTCAACTGTGTATGTAAGCTACACAGAAAATCAGCCTCCAGCACACTATTTCTCGGAGGGGAAAAATTATGCATAATGTGTAGAAACTAAGGTAAATACAGCATGTTGCTTTTCAAATAAATAACAATCACTCCATCAGCAATTCATATAATCAGTGTGTCGGTAACAGGGCATTTCTGTTTAGCATGCCAGAAATGCTCCATGGAAAAAGGAACAATTCCAAGACTTCCCCAGTCAGTACTTTGCCACTGTTGCCTATACAGATCTGTTTTAAAAGAAAAATGCATTAAAGAGGAAGAGACAGTCTTTGGGGAGCAAGATCCAGTAATTTGATCAGTGTTCAGGCAGCATGTGGGAAGAAGGCAGCAAAAGATGCTTGCTGGAGAGAAACTCGGGGACCTAGCCAGGCATCAGTGAGCAGATGGCTCCATCCTTGCAGTGAAGCTGAGCAGTCTCTTCCTCCTGCTGCTGCAACACTTCTCTGTGCACATCACCAACAGAGATGCTGTACCTAAGGAACCCTCAAACAGACTCTGTCAAGCAGGTAGAAGGTCAAGACTTGCAAACAACCAAAGGTACGTCCTTATTCTTATAGTGCCACAAGAATTTTTGTTATATACAAAATTTTAAAGAAAAAATATAAGACCAAATGAATTTTTTAAAAGGGTCTTGGGACTGCACCAATCTCTTCTCACAGTTCTGTTGTTGTGGTTTAACCCCAGCCAGCAGCTCAGCCCCTCAGAGCTGCTCATTCATGCCCCCACAGTGGGACGAAGGAGAGAATTTTAAGAATGAGAAAACTCACGGATTGAGATAAAGACAGTTTAATAGGTAAAGCAAAAGCCACACACCAAACAAGGAATTCATTCACCATTTCCTATGTGCAGGCAGTTCCACCACCCCAGGAAGCAGAGCTCCAGCAGGCGTAACAGTGACTTGGGAAGGCAAATGCCATCCCTTTGAATGTCATCCCCCTTCCTTCTTCTTCCCTAGTTTTATGTGCTGGGCATGGCACCATAAGGTATGAAATGTCCCTGTGTTCAGTGGAGATCAGCTGGGCCAGCTGGGCCCCCTTCCAGCTTCTTGTGCAACACTAGCTGTGTGGCAGGTGAGGCTTGGCAGAAGTGTAGGACACAGGGAATGTGAGGAGTGGAAGCTGTGGTTGTTTTGGCTGGGAAGATGCATGTGCACAGTCACACTGAATGGATCCATGGGGCTGCTGCAGCTGGCAATCAGACAAGTTCCTTCCTGAGGCGGTGAGGCACTTGGGACATGACCTGCTCCAGTGAAACAGGAGTTAAGAGAGCTGCTGGGTCTGATGATCCTGGATCCCACTCCTTTGCCACCAGCTCTAGTGCATGCATGCTCTTAATTTCCTCGATTTAAGGAGCTAGACAGGTGTCTAGCTAGACAGCTAGACAGCAGCTAGACATTGCTAACTGCAATGTTTGGAAAGGAAAGGCCTCCCCATGAAGCAGATGTGGTACCAGCACCTTCTGATTACCTTTAAATTTCCTCCAATCCTCCTGCTTGCTTTAAATTCCTATCTTCTTTGTCTCCACCTTTCCAACAGCAGTTCAGCAGCCAGAAAAATGGCTGTCACCTCATTTCTTTGGTCGTAGCTGCTGGAACTTTACTGGTTCGTTCTTCTTCTGTCATGTCAATGGAATGTGCCAAGTGCAAATTGCTAATCTAAGTGCATTTAAAATCACTTCAAAGCATGGAGGAGGTGCAACTTCTCTGGCTTTACAGACACAGGTAAAGATTAAGCATTGAACAGGGGCCTTAGCTTTGGTTGTTTGTGGAGCTCAGAAAAAAATCCAATGCACTGCATCCCAGGTCTTCTGCTGTAACTGTGGTGCCTGTGGGGCTTTCTCTAGGGACTCACAAGTTTGTGAGAAGGATGTGTCATACAGTGAATTGAAATTAAAATCTACTGTAAATTGTGGAAACTGAGAATGAGGAAAGCATTCTCACAGATAAGTAAAAAGAAGTGTGATGAAGAAAAGCAAATGAAAGTGGGATGCTTCTTTATAGATACTATTCACAGCAATTTGAAAACATCCAAAAAAGACTGTGGAGCCCATTTTAAAAAGTGACAGGAGGCTGTCCCACAGGAGAGCAGTGAGGAAGTACTTACTGGCCATCAGTGGGACTTGAGCTCCTACCTGCCCCTGGAGTTTTGAAAAATCATTATACCCAGTGACTCACTCACAAGGGGCCTCATTCCAGAAAGCTTCAGGATGTACATTCTCTTTTAGCGAGATTCCAGCATGATGTAGACTCCATTTTTTGGTCCAAGTGTGGCTTTTGATTTGAGCTGCAAAGGAATCTGAAAGAGAAAAGAGCATTTTATGTGCAGTTATATGTGTTTGTTTATGTGTGTATGACACCCCCCCACACAGACAGACATTTTTGCTGGAGGACCAGTTCATACCAGGATCACTGTGGAAGCTGTAAAGTACTTGTTTTACAGTCAGCTGTGGTGGTATAATATTAAATAGAATTTACAGCCAGAGGCTGAGGCAGTGGTTACCCAGGAATGCTGTAGATCTGAACAGAAAGAAATTAACTCTATAAACTCTAGAGCTGGATGCAATGTCCATAGCAATAGGCATATACTAAAGTGCTGAGATCCTGTGAAATATGTACACACATTCTCACCCTCTATGAATTATGACATTTTGCCTGTGGTCTTGCCATACTGCTCTCCACTAAGGCAGGGCTGTGTAAAAGTCCTTTTGTTGGAAAAATTATATATCTGAAATCACATTTTGCTTAAAACACACAGTCCATGCCTGGTCTCTCCTTATTATGGAAGTGTCTCTAGCAGTATTCTCAAATGAAGAGAAATCACAAAGGCAAACCAGTTGTCCTGCCTAAGACACACTGTCAACTCCCTCAAGTTAACAAGCGTGATCTTTAAGCCTCTGCATGTACAAACCTCAGTCTCTGGGCAGGCCTTGAATTTAAACTTCTGCAAAATCCTCAGCAGAGTCATTTTTGTCTCCAACAAACCCATTTTCATGCCAAGGCAGCCACGGGGTCCTGCCCCAAAGGGCAGGTATGCAAAGGGGTGTCGTTCCTTCTTGGCCTCCTCTGTAAACCTAGAAGGTTCAGAGATGGAAGGTTCAGTTCAAGAAATACTTTTTGCTCAATTCCATTTTTTTGATTTAAATCTCAAAAGCTGGTTATTCAATTCATCTTAATGGGCAGATCATGTGGACTATTGACAGATTATGTCCTGACATCCTAAGTAAAAAGATAATTGACTTATGGCCATCAGCCTTTGTCAGCTGGTGACTTCAGGAGAGGACATGGAGACATGAGTTTTACTTCCAATCTATCTTTAATGAAAATCTCTCATCTCTTTGGATTCAGTTTCCAAGAACTTAAGACTGCTAAGGTCCAGAGAACTCACGCAGGGTAGAAAGAGATGAGAGGTAATACAGGAGCTAATTGAAGCTTTGGAAAAAAAATATTGTGTATTTCCCCTAATTCCATCCCCATGCTTTGAAAACCTAAATAAGATTGAGCCACTACTCCAAAAAGTACTGTAGAGGCCCCTAATTTGAGACTGAAGGACCATTAATTCATGTACTAAGCACTGTTGCATAATCAGATAATTCTTGCCTTGCTCACCCCCATATATCATCCTGGTAAATTTAAAGAAGTCTCCCTTGTTTTACTCCTACCACCAATTTCAAAATGAAATATTGGGGGTGAGGGGGAAGGCTGCAGCTGAATTATTTTATTTTTTTGTTATGGTCTTATTTTATAATTCTTGCTAACATTACCAGCTATACAATGTGATGCAGAGTGTTAGTAATTATGGATCATTCCTCAGGGAAGGTTCAAAATGGAATTAATCTCAGATTCATACCAAACAGCACTGTGTGAATCAAGGGCACTGCAGCCCCACTAAGCATTTTACCCTTTCACACTCCTGTTAAAGTGGTGAATAAACAATTAAGAAAGCATTTCTAGATAAGCATTGCTAAAAATACCCACTCCAGACTTCCAGTTGGTACTAAGATTCCGCTCCAGCAAAATCTCTGGGCTTCTCTAACCCTGGCATTGCTCTTCTTTGTGGCCAGAAGATTCTAATGGAGCATATGCCTAGATTTGTTCCAGAAGGAGCATTAGGCAAACCCATCTACACCACTCATGTGTTGTCTTACTGGCAAAGATGGTTCTGGGCTGCCAGCCTCACACCCAGTTGTTACTGGAGCAGGCACTTCTTGTCTTAGAAAACTTCTGAGTGTAGTGGTAGCTTAAAATTCATCTGCCCACTAAGGAGTTTAAAAACATACTTGCCCACAAAACTAAATTGTGCTTCCCCACAGCACCACATCAGCTGAAACTCTCCCTGTAAGCTCAGCCCAGCATCTGTAACATAGGGCAGGTACAAAACCACAGCTTGACAGGGTTTCCCCTGCCCTCTGAAGATATAAATGTCCCATGTGAAACCGTCTTGCGAGCAGGAATCAAGGATCCTAACTTACACACAGGGAGCAAATTCCCAGTGGGAGATGGGGTAGGTTCCCCACTCACAGAGCACCCACACTGTTATGTTTCAAGTGAAAAGAGGGCTCTAAACCAGCCAGGAGCTGGATGAGCTTCCTAGGCACATCCAAGGCAGTGATACACTGTCCCACTTCAGAATTTCAGCACCCAGAAACAACATTTTCCACAGTATCTGATTTGGAAACAGGTCTGAAAACCTCTGCCCCAGTTCAACCTTGACCAAACCTTGTGTGGAATACACCACTATCATCACCTGTCTGATTTAGTGGAAATAACATGTTTTTATGGTCTAAATAAAACTGTGCTCCTCTTGCTGGAAATGCTGATTTGGATGAATAGTGGGTGACTGTGGCTGTGAAAGAGCAGCAGAATCTGGTGCCTGCAGTGGACAGGTTGGAGTTCTGTGCCCACAGGCCCAAGTAAAGACCTCAATCAAAGGGTGAAAAGCATTACTCCACAAACCTCTCAGGAATGAACTTCTCAGGCTCTGGCCAGAACTCAGGGTTGTGCTGAAGGTGTCCAACTGCAATTTCAATGACAGCTCCAGCTGGAATATGCTGCCCCAGCACCACACAGTCTTTAGCTGCTTCCCTAGTGAATCTGCAACAACATCATGCATCCCAGATGATTAATAAAGGTTAAAAACACAGCAGGAGAGATCTATAAAAGTATCTGCCTTCATCTCACCAAACAATTTCTGGGGTAACACTTTCTCATTGATAAATACAACTGTTGCTGATGCCAGTGCCTTCTCAGGTTACAATCATCTCCACTTAGAAATCCATAGCTCCAGCCCAGGTTGTTGGCTTTTGCCCTTTTCACAGGAAAGCATTTCTGATTGTTTACTGTTTTCAAAAGCATTAACTACTAAATTGCAATTTTATTGTTGATGTTGAGTTTAGACTCATTTTTAAATGAAAATTGCTGATGAAAGTGTCAGTCATCTCTAATAAAAGGTAGAAAGAGTGTGCTGGTTTGTTTATTTGAGAAGCTCCCCCCTGTTGGTGCAGGACCTGAAACTTAGCAAGGGATTATTAGTTATATTAGTTGTAATATTTTATTAGTTGTAATATTAGGGCTGAGGGTTCTGCTGCTGCTGCTACTCTGGAAATACAACTTATTCACAAGCCTTGGAAAAGCACATTTCACATATATTCATCAAAGACAGGCATGATGTTAACAACAAAACTCTGCTGTTTCCTCCCTCCCTGTGGTGATAGGTGACAGAGGTGTCCTTAGGAACCTCATCATGACAAGACTGAGAAAAGCCACCTGCCAAAGCCCAGCTTGTGTCTTACAAAAGATTGTGTGTGGGTGTGCATGTGTGGTTCTGATCCAGATCTTTTGGTGCTTGAGTGGTCACTGCAGATCCCACATCAGCCCAGACCCAGGTGGGTGCCCTATTCCCTCACACCATCTGCAAGCACAGGGGAGAGGCAATGTGCAGCAGCTTCCTTTGCTGCTTCCCACACTCTGCTAAAAAGTTGAACAAAGATTTCAGCTTCAGGGCTGTCAGTCTGATATCAATACAGAAACACATTCTTTCCTTGCTGTCACCCATCTCCGTTCTCATAGACAAATAAATAACAGAGGCTCCAAACCTGGAACAAAACACTGGCATAAAAAAAAAAAAGAAAAGAAAAAAAAAGCATAGACAAGCACAAGCTTTCCTTCTCATTCTTACATGGATTTGGTGATAATGGAAACATGACTTCTGGAAACATGACTTCTGGAGAGAAAGTTCTCTGGATAGGATGTTCATTAAAAAATATGAAACCAACTCATCTCATAACAAACTTGGCTGCTACTGACTTTTCACTTAACTCAGCATAATCCTTGTCATAGGCAATTAACATCTTTCAGCAGCCCTGGGCTGTCCTATCCATTCCACATCCATCAGAGTAAAAGCCAGATCAATAAACAGCCCTGACACCAAACAAAACTTCAGAAGAACTTTTTTCTATTCCTGTTCTGTCTCCTATCTGACAAACATGGATTGTTTCCCAGTGATAGAGCCCAAACTCAAAGACCCCTGCCACTTTAACCAGCAAAACAGCTTCCACTGGTACCCCAAGTCTAACACAGTAAAACCCCATCACCTCATCCAGGAGCAGATATCTGATATATGCTCTCTGAACAATCCTGCAGATGCCCATGAAAAAAATTTTGGCTTCCAATCTTGGTGAACATATAGAAGAAAATATGATTTTAAACTTCTTTTGTTTTAAGGTGCTTGCATTCGTGGGTTAAATTTTTCAAAAGCTCTCACAGCAAGCTCAGCTTTGGCTTCTTTCCAGTCACCTGAATTTTTCCCTGAGCTTCATAAGAAGCATTGTAACTGGCTGATCTCTTTGAAAAAACTGTATTTCTTAATATTTGTATTTATGCTTGTGATAACTTAGAGCTTTAACAATCAAACAGTTTTCTAATTTCTTTTTCCCTTCTTTTCAGCTCATCAGTATAGTAGAATAAGTCATGTGTGACTTGAGACAAAACTTTCAAAAGTTGATGGATGTTTCCATTAGATTAGCTCTATCAGTATGAGGCAGTGCTAAGTGTAAATGGGCCAAAGTTAAACACACATGTAAAATACAGCTTTCAGACTGTGCAACCCTTCCACAGATCAGGGCTGTAATGACCAACAGGGCCCTGATGGGGATGGGTTTTGGTGCATATCCCCAAAGCCTGAGGCCCGTGGAAGCAGCATCCTCTGGCTTTCTCTGGCCAGACCTGCTCCAAAATGGCTCCATCCTCTAACCTTGGGGGATGTGAGGAATGGTGAGGAAGCAGCCTTGGCCAATTCACTGTAAAAATGTGCTTTAGAAATACCAGAATTATCCAGCTTTCCTTCAACAGGCCACTTTATATTTTTCAAATGCAGAAAACAGTATTGATGTTGGCACAGAGACTGAGAGACCATTGGTCTTCCAACAGCAGATTTCCATTTTATAGAGCCAGGGAGCAATCCTGTGTAATCAGAAAGGGGAAAAAAAGATACCTGAATGCAGGTGGGTACATGCGCAACGTCTCTGCAATCACCATGTCCAGATAAGGGAGTTCTTGTACATTTTGGTAATCAGGGACCATCTGAAAGGGCAGGACAAAAGGAACAATTACGTTTTCTCACATGTAAGTGCCAAACTCATCCCAGATTAGCTTTTAAATCATCTATTTTTTACTGGGCATCTTTCCTGTAGAAGAACTCGATGTCTCATCTAAAACAGTAAATGATAAAATTATACAAAAATGTGGGCAGTAATTAAATGTGTGTGTAACATTCCTTTCATCATCAGAACGCTTTGGTGCACAGCCCAGCTGAAGGTATAATAATAAATCAACTTGCTAGGAAGTATTAAAAGCAGGTCATTACAGAGAGCATCAATAGCTGTAACAGAGCTATTGTTTCACACATGTACCAAAATCTGCACAGGACCCTTGATTCTTCCCAAGGGCAGGAGGCTCACACTTTGCTCACAAGAACAGCAAGTCCTTCAGTTACTGTTGTTAATGTTGGAACAACCCCACTGCAGTGCCTGGCTATAGAAATAAAGCAGAGTGCTGGTGCTGTGGGGCCTGTGGAGGGGTGGAGATGGCACTGGAAGATGCTGGAACCCTGATGAGGGACAGTAGACAGTGGTAAATTGCTCTGCCAACAAGTGAGGTGCCGAGGTAGAGCTGAAATCCCACCTGGCAGGACTGCAGTAGTGCCTGAGCAGAGAAGCCTGTTTCCTCCAGCCCTTGCTTAATGCTGCTTAATTTTTCACAATGGTCAATGCCTGAGCCCACGTCTTCACAATCCTACAAAGCCATTCAGCCCTTGACAAGGAGTGGTGGGCACTAAAACCCCAACAGAGCTGTAGCTCAGAAGACTTTGCCCTCTGACTGGCAACAAACAGACAGCGAGAGACACCAAACAGCAGCACTGACACGACTCAGCACACGGACAAACAGGGAATTTCTTCCAGTTACCTTCCTTGGGAAAAGAGCTTCTTCCCTGTTTTATTCAGTGCTCTCAGCAGAGGGCAGCCAAAGTATATCGAATAACCTCATCAGGAAAGTAGAGTTTTGTTTTAAATTAGAGCATCTCCTAAAGACTGACACAGAGTAAATTGGAGAAAAGCACAGACGTCAGACTAGACTAAACCTTTTATGAAGATTTGGGGCCCCTGCCGTTCACAAAGGGGACTGGATTCCATCTTTCCTTTATTTACTACAGCACTTTTCATGTATAATGCATATTTTATTGAATTTTCATGCAAAAACATATGGTACATACTGAAAATACTAAGCAGAGAACAACTCCAGATGGTAGGCAGAAAAGGCATACAATAGAACAAGGATACCTTGCTGGATTAGGGTATCCCACTTATTCAGCACTAAGCCACCATGCACCATTTCACATTAACTGATCTTTTCTAGGAAGGAAATAGATACATTCTATTATCCCCATTTTCTGGCTCAGGAAAGAAAAGCAGAAGCAGAGAAAGTAATTTGCACAGGCTGAGTAGAACCAGTGTGTGTGCTCCTGTCTCAGGGGAAAAGATGCAACTCAGCTTGTCAATAGATGAAGTATTTTGTCAGTATATGACAAATATTATCAATACAGGAAATATGGACTGCACTGACAGCCTTTCAGGGCGACTTTTATCTTGTGGTGGTGCCTGCTAACTCAAACCTTTGGCTAAGGTCAGTGGTTATCAGACAAAGGACTAGGAGCCCAAGAGCCACGTGAGAGCCATGGCTGACATCCGTGTGAAGAGCAGTGCTCCAATAATTCCAATGGCTAAAACCAAAGCTGGGAGAATGATTTTTATCACCCTTGTTTTGCAGAAAGGGATCTGAAGGCTGCCTAATTTTGTGGGGGAAATCAGAAGCAGAGGCTGGAAATGCAGTCTCAATTTCAAGTCTTCATGGCACAATGCCCTTTCTCCATGCCCACAGAGGTGCTCCACTCTTCAATGCAAATGCATGCTGTGATGTGCATTCTTTGTTTTTTTCTGCCAGTTTTACAATTATCATTCAGAACTTTCCACTCACCTTTTTATACTGCTCTACTGCATCTCTTTGAATCCTGAGTCAGCATCTGAGTCCTGTTCCTGCAATCCCTCCTGATTTCATGGACAGGCTGGCTGAGAGAATAGTCCAGGCTCAAAGAAAATGAGTGGTGGAGCCAAGAGCACACCGAGATGTGTTTGATTCTCTGAACCATGCTCTTTCCACTGGGCCTTCCTGTTTCTCTCATAATCCCTCTACTTACTTCTGGAGTCAATAATTAAGATAATTATATGGTAACCTGATATAATAAGTAGCCACTAAATCAAACCATACATCAACGAATAATATAACACTAAATTATTGGCGCTTTGATTTGCTCTTTCAAATGGCTTCTATACCTTCAGGGGATTAGCAGCTCAGAAAACAAAACCAAAGGTGTAAAACCAGCTGATTTTCCTTAGAAGAAAATTCCTTTTGCTTACATAAAGAAGGAGGGATCAGTCAAATGGCAGCAGAGTGAACTCTGCTATCACGAGAATGACAGACACATCAGTCATTTCCTACATCTGATGCAATTTAATTATTGGCACTTCCATGCTTTTAGGATCAAAGTAGCTGGACCTAATTTAGTGGTTGTTTGCAAGGTCTGACCTGCAGCTGCGTAAAGTACACACAAGCCAAGCATCTCTATTTAGGAAGGACAGTTTGTTGCTTTTTTTCCCCCTTTCAAAGAAAATATTTTCCATTTGTTTTTCCACTCCCTCTCTTAAAAATATGCCTTTAGCCAAGCACATTTCAAAGGAACATAAATATGCTTTTCTCCCTAAATGTCCCTATTTATATCTATCAACTGCTGGCAGGTTTGCTGGGGTGAAGGTGGTGTTGTGCAAACATGCCACTTTAACCCCCTGAAAAAAAATTGTCTAAATTGCCTTGTACACAAGATGAAGCAGTTTTTTTCACTAAGAAAGATTTCTCTCTTTAACAAGAAGAGATGGGGGGTGTGAGGGAGGATTGCATTTAATAAAACATCCTGTACTTTAATTTTGCAGCCTCTGCTTTGCACAGCAGTTTTTCTTATGCTTTGCACAGCCTTGTAGTGTCTTTTCCTGTTCATGTGGAAGTGAAACGGCCATGTAACATCTTATGGCATTTCTCTGCATGCATGTTTCCCCAGTTTGATTTCTGGAGGTGGGGTGGCACACCCTTACCAGTCCCAGACTATTCAATCACTCCTGGCATCTAGTTTGGCCACAGATTCTCCTTTATGATTGACAGAAAATCACAAGCCTCCATTACGTAGAAAAAGATGGGATATTAATTCTTCCTCCCACAGAGTACCCTGAGGTGAAATACCAGCAGTGATTATAAAATTGCCTATGTGCTACAAGGATGACGCTTGTTTTAATCCCCATATAAACTCCAAGAGAGATAACTACCTTCAGATCCACCTCTGCTTTTCAGTATCGGTTTTAGCATTTTCTAGGCAGGCAAACCTATTTTTTGCCACCGCCCTCAGTTAACTTTTAATTCCTCAATGAACAGCAAGGGAATCCAAGTGCTGACAGGAGCGATCTGGCCAATCTCTGCTGCAGTTTGAGATGTTACTGCTCCCAGTTGCTGGCTCTTCTTTGCTGGCTGTGGTTGGTGTCACCACAGCCAAGTCAGCAGAAGGGAACATATGCCTGCACTTCAGTTGCTTCCTTACAAAGTCCAGCATGAACCCGTCTTCAGTGACAGCTAAAGACGAGACACTAACTTTTCCCCAAAGCAGCTGATGATCATCCTCCTCTGTTTTGGGAATGGTAATTCAAAGCACACATCAGTGAATAAGAGATTCCCACTTATCCTATTGGCCATGCTCTAGTGATGCTCAGCATCCAGAAATAAAAAAAGAAAAAAAAATCAGAGAATATTTTGTGCAGCTGACAGTGTGATGTGCACCTGAAATCAATTTAGAAGCAGAAAAGCCTGCCGAGGCCACATTCCTCACAAGGAGCACTGCTGAGTCATGGCCTGATACTGAACCAGCTGAGGTTTCTGAGAAATTGCAATCCAAATCCAATGTCTCATGGGCAGGTGTGGCTGTGACAAAGTCCAGGTCAGAGAGATGCCTAAGCACAGATGCAGATCCATGAGTTACCTGTGTACGCATAGCTACACCGCCCACATGGGCTCTCCCCCAAAATGCAGACTTTGGATAGTATTAGGATACGAGTAAAAAAAAACCAAACAGCATCAGCCCCAGGTACTCTCACCCAACTGCCTTTCAAATTGCCAAAAGGGCTACTCAGACCACAGCCATTCACAAACAGCTCAATAACGTTTCTTGATCCAAGGCGTACAAAGCTGCTGATAGATCAAAGAATCTGCCTGTAGTTTTGACCTCTCTTTGGTCACCTCCAGGAGCTGCTCAAACTCTAACAGAACTAGAGCCTGTGTGCCTCATTTGGCCTCAGGGAGGGGGAAGAAATGCAAGAATGTGAAGTACAAGAAAGTCAAATTAGGGTTGCCCCATGACGCCTTTAGCAACAACTCTGTCAGGAAAGGGAAGGTTAGAGACTGGACTGCGCTCAAAATGCAGATCAATGATAAAAAAGGGTGGGATGGTGTAACAGATATCTGTCTTTAACTTGCTTAAAGAAAGCCTGTCTTGTGTTTGACCACTTCCATGACAACATGCTGGAACCCCTGTAAAGCACCAAACCAAAGCCTCCCTACAATCTCAGGCAGCAGGACAGGGACAAAGTTGATGAAGTAAAATGTCTTAGCTTCATCCCCAGACTTTCACCAAACACTTTAAAAATGCTTAAGGCATTCCTCATGCAATACTTACCACAAATTCCCCTCCCTGTTGTCTGCACCTGCCAGGTGAGATGTGTCTCTGAGCCAAGGCACCAGGCAGAACCAGCCCATGGTGCTTGGGAAACAGGACCCTGAAGCTCCAGAGTCCCACTCACTCTGAGAGACAGATCATGGCCTTAAGATAGAGCAAAGCCTGCCTAAAATCACCAAGTGTCTGCTGGCCTACAGCAGACACGTGGTGTCAGAGGCAGGCTTTGCTCACTTGGTGACACTTCTAATGACAGAGGCCTACAGAACCTTCTAGGAAAATATTAAGTTCTTGACTACAGAATTGAGGACAAGGTTCAGGAATAAAAAATAGGACAACAAGTCTTATTTCCAGATTTTCCAGACAGAGACTTTCTGAGCTGCCTAGCACATCTCAAATCCTTAGAACACACCTTGGTAGCACTAGCCACCAAGCCTCTGCCACCAGCATTGTGCCTTCTCACATGCCCTCAGAAATCAACATTAAACTTTTTAGCTCCATCCCCCCTTGCATCTTTCCTCAGAAGCAAGAAAAAGCTATCCAAACCACGTACTCCCAAGATTTCCATTTATTTCTTTGTTCCGTGCAGATTACCTGCCACCTCTTTCATTTTGCTTGGGTTGTTATTCAAATGGGAATTTGTCAGGCTCTGACCCCCACCCTTGGTAGCTGCTCACTGGGTTTGACAAAGTTACCTTGCTCATTGAGGCACATCTCAAGATGTGTCAACATTCAGCGCTTCAGACACCTCAAAACAAATTCCTCCCAGCTCCTCCTAAAGACTGAGTGCCAGATAAATTTAGTCTTACAGCTTTTTTGTTCAAACCACCTGCCAGTCACCCTCACCTCTAAGACTCCACCTCTGTCTGGTTCACTGCCATGCAAGTCAACTGACCATTCACAGAGGAAGGTGCTGATTTGCAGGCTGAGTTCAGAGCTGGTGGGAAAAGCTGGCACACCAGTTTTGCACCGATTACCACATTACACGCAGACCTTGCAGCCAAATTCTCTCCATCACTTTGGTGCAAATCCACGCAGCTCCCTGGGGCTGTATCAGTGTAAGGGAGAGGAAAATGCGGTTCTAAGGAGGCACCAAATAGTGTTCGGGAGAGAGCCAGAAGGTATAAGGTTACACCAATGTCAATTCACTTGAGTGTTACTTTGCTTTTTGAATCAAAGAATTCAGCTCCTGACAGAAGACAGACCTACACTACCTTCAGTGGCTTCCACGGTGCTAAAAGAAGGTCTTTGTAGCATCACTGCTCACAAGGAGACTTCTGTGAGATAAAAATACTTCCTGAAACTGAACAGTGTCCCAAAGCCAAACAGATAAACATAAAAGCTGAAACCAAAACAGTCAGAAATTCTCTTCCACCTACATTACTACTGACACATGGTGATCAGCAAGAACAGAACGTGTGCCATCAGGTAGAAGATCCAGAAAAAGGAAAGTCAGGAAAAAAGAAGAAAATCTCTAAGGAAATACTTTATGAGGCAATCTACGAATTAAAAGAAAAGCAAAACCAATCTGTTTCTATTTAGATTTTGTAAATTTGTTAACTTCATGTAGTCTCAGATTGCCAAGAAAAGTGTGTGCCCTCAAAGGAAAATTGATTAAATAAGTGAGACTGGGTGCCTAGAGTGCTCTGCTGTCACAAAGGAGGGTGCAGCTCCCCAGTATGATGATACTGCCAGGCCTGGCAGTGTTTCATACTTCCACTATGCTATTTTTTATTATTTTACCTAGGCTATGTGGGGAAGAGTGCCACCACTCTAGAAGTGGCTCCCTACCTGTATGCAATGTGTGCCTTGCTCCAGCTATTTGTGATGTGGTATAATCCCTGCCCCTGCATTACAGCAGGCTAAGATCATCAGAGTCACAGAAACTGCCTCTTTCTCGCCTCCTTAACAAACTCTCAGCCCCCAGGAAATCCACCCCAGGTTCTCTCCACAGCCCACCGAGGCTCGAAAGTCTCTCTTTCTACACTTGTCTAACGCAATCAAAATTTCTACTTGGGTGGCAGAAATGCTGAATGGTGAAGGATCCCAGTGGGAGGGAAGCAAGGAGGAAATTAAACAGGAGAAAGAACTGCCAGAGGCCCAAAAGGCTGAGAAAGAGAATTATAAAACTGGGGTAGGTCTGTCCGAAGGGCATGTCACCAGTCCAAAGCACATTAACCACTGAAGTTCGTGCAAGACTTAATCCTTCCTGCTACAGAAGTGTCCCTTGATGGTTGCTGCAGATCTACAGGAATAAAGAGGAGGGATTTTTTTTTCCCCTCTCAGTAGACATTCATGGTATCATATAAGAGCCAGATGATTTAATTTAATCATTCCTGCTCCAGCTGGTATTTTCTGTATGGAGGTGACCGTGCTTTAAATTAGGGCCTCGCGTATAAAAGGCCTGTGTGTTTAGTTTAATCAAATGTTTATTTCCTCACGTTATGTTTATATTAAAAGACATCAGCATGAATTTTCATGCTGAAAATAGAGTCTATCTTATGTTCTACACGCTGAGGTTGTCTTTGGTTGTTCTTCATCTCTATGGCAGCCTTATGGACTGAGAGGTGACTCAGCCCCAGGCATGCAGTTTGGGGAAATATGCTCTAGAGAGCACAGTCCAACCTATGAGAAGATCAGAGCTTTACACAAAATAAATTATTTCTGTAATTCACCCTTCTTGAGCCAGTGGCTGCTTAAGTCACTGGCTTCAGCAATTGCTGGATGAGACCTTTTCTGAATTAGTAAACAGGAAAACATTCGTAGCAGAGAAACAGCAAGATTCTCTCATCACTCAGCATAATTATCATTGGTCCCGACAAGGGCAGGTCAATTTTAATACCATACAACATTTATGCAGTACCCGATGCCTTGGAAACATCTAACCTACATTAGGTGCAGTAGGACAATAATAAGACTTTGCTTTTCCATAGTTGTTTTTCCCCTGAGGCTTGCGAAGCGTTTAGCAAGCATTAATTAGTTGGTCATCTTCCAAACACGTGTGTGAGATGCTCCTGGTAAATAATCCCTCCCCTACACACAAAGGGCCAGCAGAGGTGCTGAAAAATGAGACCATCTACTTACAACCTTTAAAGTTGAGCACCCACCAGCTCAAGTCTTCATAACTAGCCTGATTTTTATTTTTCAGCCGCAGTGTGACTCCTGTTCATAAATTAGCAAATACTGCTCTGAATGCATAGATTTAAAGTGACCAAAAAAGAAAGAAACCCATTGCACGGCATTCAAATAGGACTTATACAAAAAGGAGCCTTGTTTGCTTTCAGCTGCCAAAATCATAACTCAAGGTTCGGCCTGTCCTTGAGAAACTGATGGTACTAAAAGCACAGAATGTAAAGAAGTGCTTCTGGTGCCAAAGCTCCAATTCCTTGCCATAGACTTCTACACCTTCTAATATCCTAATACAGGTAAAATTTACTGGTAAAAGCCAAGTCCAGTCCTAGTACTCCAAATTTTGCCTTTCTACAAGGCACAAAGGCAAAGTTTGTTCCTGTTGAAACTTCTCACAGTTTAACTGAAAATACGAAAAATGCACAAAGAAAGGGGAAAAAAGTGTTTTCTAACCAAAGCTATTCAGTGCCCTTTCCTCTTTTGCCCCCTCTGGAAACCACTGACTGCCTTGGGTACAACAAAGCAATTTACAACTGGTACGTGAAAAAATTTGATAGCACTTGAAACAGCTTTTGTGTTTTCTTCCTCCTGTGCATGAAGAAGATCTCTGAAAAAAACAACATGACTTGTAAGCCCAAAATGCACTACCCCAAGCTCGGTGGGTAGCTGGCTGTGAGCAGAGGGATCTAATATCATGACACTTAAATATGACAAACTTCTCTACAAATTCAGATAAAGCTGTCTGCAAAGAATCCTGGCAGATGCCTATTCAAGGACCTCTCTCCTTTTATTCCCTGACTCTGCACCTGGGAACACAAAAATTTCCTTAAGCCTGTTTACTCTTAGATTTAGTGAAGCCAGCATGTTGTCATATTCTGGTGCTGTTTTGTGTCTTCGCTCTCCTCTATCCTTTGTAGATCAGCATGGCATCTGCCCATCTGTTTATGATTTACTTCTTACAATCACTTGGTCCTGATTACACTGATAAGCACAGAAGATTATTTGAGGGCCAACTGGACCTCTGTAATGAAGCTCAAACTGTACCCAAGTTGTGGGAATGTTTCCAATCAAAAAAAGGCCAGTGGAAAAACTCCACTGGATCCTCCCCAAGGACAGCCTTCCTGTCCTTAAGCCCAGGAAATAAAATGCAAAAGTTAATTTTTTATCTGGAATTCTTTTGCAGTTATCAGCGTCCAAATGATCCACAAAAACTGAAGGGAAGACAAGAAAATAAACTGAAGCCTGGGCCTTTCTGACATTTGAGGATGCATATTTGAGAAGAGATCATAAAGAACAGTATTCAGCTCAGGAGGCTACCTGTTCCATGGTCTCCTTTAGCACAGAGGCAAATCCCTGAGTTTGGGGACCTGGCCCCACGTGCAGGAGCTGGGGACAGAGCCTGGAAAGTGCAGCTGTTTTGGGGGGCACCATGTGCTGCCAGGGGCAGTACAGCCCTTCCTCATGTGCAGACTCACTGGCCCTGGTGAGCTCATGGAAATGAGGGGGAACAGAAGCACAACTCAAAGAGCTGCAGGATGAAGTCACAGGGTCAGCAGTGAGAAAATACAGAATGCATTTGTAGTCTGAACAAGGTCATTTCCAGCATGTTTTAGGATGATATAAGGCTTTACAGGGAAGGCAAATGGAAAGTATTGCTCACGATTTCTTCTGCTTTATGAGTAAGCTGCTTTGGCCTTTATTTATTCATTTATTTATTTATTACCTCACAACTCCACAATGGTCCTGGTTTGAAGACCAATTTGCTGTTCTTTCTCTCTTGCTTCTCAAAGATAGTTTTGCTTCTTAAACCTGATCCTTTTCTGTCTCAGTGCCTGGCCACATCACTCATTTACCTCTGTATTTACAAGAATACCCTTATTTTTAAAACTTGCAACACCTCACTTCTGTGCTGTCATTTCACTTACAGCCATGTTACTTTAATGCCCAGTATTTTATCATTTATTCTTATTTTTCAAAGCTCAAAAGCATCAAGTCTCAAAAGTTCTGGAGTACAGGGGAACCTGGCCACCACAGTGTCACCCAGCTGGGCTTGAGCTAGCCCTGACAGGGAGACCACTTGATCTGGACACCACTGACCCACAAAGGCGGCACCCACAAATTTATACATTTGATAGAAACATTCAACACAAAAGAGTGCTTTTAAGCCAGAAAAGTGCATAAAACATACTGTTCTGCAGGGGGTTCACTAGCAATTTTACCCATACAAAATACCTCATAAAGGATGGTATACTCTGCCTTTTTATAATGAATTGAGGCACAACGAACTGTAGATATCTATATATGGGCTAACTTGTGGGGAGGGATTTTCTGAGTACCAAGACAAAACACAGCTGTAGGCTTTTTCTGTAAAGGGTCTGTCACACACATGAGAGCAGCTAGCTTATTACCAATCCTGATCACTGAAACATTATGAGAAAGGCCCCAACATACTTTGAAATTGGCTGGAAAACACATGAGATTTATGACAAATAACAGTATTTTGAACTTCATATGCCTTCTGGCTTCTGAACTGGGATTCATGTTTTCAGTCTTACCTCTTCAACTAGAAACCTTTTCTCCTTTTTTTTTTTTTTTTTTTTTAATACTTGTTGTCTCTTGTTTTAATAATGAAATATGAGATTCTGGTTATACACCTGACTTCAATGTTGAGTGATTTGAGAGAATACAAAACAAATAAAAGAGACTCACAGCCTGATGGCAGGATGCTGGTAATATTCCATTTACTGAGCATCATGAGCCATCCCTGACTGCCCTTTGGCCATCTGCTGCCAGCACTCAGCTAGAATCATGCAGACTTTTTTAAAAAGAAAGAAAAAAAACCCTATAAGACCAGGAACTTCATGTTAATAAACATCAGACAAGCATGAGCTGCCCCTCAGAGTACCCACAGTACAGTAGCACACATTTTGGGGGTGTGTGAGGGGTGTTACTACAAGAGGGGCCTCAAGGATTAATCATCCAATTCCCTTTTGAAAATGCCAAATTTGGTACCTTGGCAAAGCTTGACACGAACGAAATTGAAACATGCAGACAAAGTAATTGGGGGGGGAAACTGTGCTGAGTTTATATATAGCATTTTGTTTCTGCTGAGTACTGGGGAGGGAGGTGGGGAAGGGAGGAAGTGAGGGGGAGAGAGGGAAAAGAAAGATAAATTCTGGTTGTTGCTGTCAGATGAAGATCCACTTATCTATGGCAGAAGCCCAGACAGCTGCATGACTCTAAATGAAGAAATTTAATTAAACAGTAAAAAAAATTAAAATTGAAAGGAAAAAAAAAAAGAAAAAACCCAGTACTACTTCTCACACCTACCCTGATATATAAATAGAGACTATGTGATGGATGAAGGGTGCTTATTATTTCTTTGAATTCTACGTGCATAAAGGAATCTACAATACTCTCTAGTGAACCAGAGGATGATCAAAAAGCCAATGGCATGTTGCTGCTATTCCAACTTTGCTGCTCTGGTTTAAACCACACTGTGCAACATTTTGGCAGTCCAAGTCATAGTCCCAGTCATATAATACTTATTTCACACAAAAACAAACAAACAAACAAACAAACAAAAATCCCCACCAAAAAATCCCGGGGGAAGTTGGCTCAATTATGAAAGGGACGATTTTGAAAAGCAGATTACTTGGGATCATATTCTACCAGAGCTACACCTCTCACAAGAAACGTGCTGATAAAAACTGTGAGTGGATGTGATCCCCTTTTGCCCCCCTTGCATACTTTGACCTGCCTTCTGCCAGCACAACTCAGAGCAGCCTCACAGCTTTTCCTGCCTCAGCTCCCAAGGTATTTGCAACACAGCTCAGAAGAGCGAGAGCATCTTGTACTTCTGTCCATACCCACTGCTTTTGCTAACACATGCATTTCCTACTTCACATTATGGCACAGTAAGAGAGATTTGTATTAGTACTTTTGGCCTTTCTTCATGTGCATGAACACATGTGCATGTGTACTTTCTGTAACACATCCACCTATTTGAAGCAGCATAAAAATAACTAAAATATATATAAATTCTTCAAATCTCAGAAGATTCAAAGTGTCAGTGCTGTGAAGCTAGAAAATTCATTCCAAGTCCTATTTATCTAGGTCAGGATGTGGGAAGACTTTTTTTGTGTTCTGCATATGCACGTCACCGCTTTTGCTCCTTGGTACTGCGCAGGCTGGGAGCTGCAGAGCCAGGGAAGATGACAGCTTGCTCCCTGCTTCCAGTGGACTTGACAGAAAATTCTTTTTTGTGTTCCTTATAATGGAGTCTTGTCTCATTTTTGCCACTAGCGATGCTTTGGTCAGTATATTACAAACACCATGCTGACAGTGCCTATGTGCAGTTCTGCCTCAGTGCCACATCACCACTGGCTCTTCTTTAAAGCAGAAGAGAAGAGCACCCTGCAAAGCAAGGAACAAGTTAACAAAAGGCTTCATTTATCTCCAGCTGATACCAATATGACAGTGGGAAACACAGGGTCAGATTCCAGGCACATTATTGCGCCAGCAGGAGGAGTGTGGGGAGTAGCCCTTGTGTGGAAAACCACAGGGCCTGCTAGCAGAAGGTCAAGTCCTGACGCAGCTTTCCAAGCAAATTTGGGGAAGTCTTTTCCTCTCCTCCACCACTCTTAATAAACAAGACTGATAAATCCTAATCATGTGGATACTGCTGGCATGCTCAGAGGACAGCAACATATGACGCTCGTGGTTAAAGCCTGATCATTACATGGTACTAACAACAAATCCCCTGCTCTTAAAAGAAAAAAAATGTCACGAGTAAGGTAAGCCCTGGAAGGTAATACTGATATTATAGGAAATAAAGGTAAATCCTGAATGGAAAACAAAATTGTGGACAGACTACTAGAACAGAAATTTTACACATTCCTTCTGTGTAAATAAAGAAGTGAACTTAACCTGCCATTCAAGTGTTGCCTTGTGCAATTGCTGGGGAAAAATGGTTGTAATGTGTGTTGTACACTTACCCACACACCAGCAACAAACCAGCAAAGGAGCACACTCTTTGCCTATCTTTCCATGGAAAAAATAGCTGCAATTTAAAGTTTAAGGGATCGGCACTCAAGATTTACCTAGCTGTGATGTCCTTGGGGTCCAAATAGAGGCTGGGATCCATGAGAATTCTCCCTGCACCTCTGCCCTCTCAAATGATGAATTGTGAACCATGCAGGGAAACTACTGCTGCCATTAGACTTGTGGAAGAGGAACTGCATCCAAACTGCTCCCAGAGCAGACACCAGGATGGGTTCCTGCAGCCAGTGTCAGGATGTAGAAGGCAGGCTCGTGCTGCTCTCATGTCCCCTGCTCCCCAATACCCAGAGGGTCGGACACTGGGACAAGGCAGTGCCACCGTGTGTGGTGCTACCAGCGCATCTCTGCTCTGTCCTGGATGGTGCCTTCCTATTTTAATATTTTTTCCATCATGCATCCCTTACTTCATTAAGGGGAGTTATTAATCACGCTTCCTAGGAGTGGTGGGCTTTAACCCAAGATTACCATGGTGAGGGATGGAGCTGGTGTTTTGCTTGGTGTTGGAGCATTCCCTGCTCTCTCAAGCTGAAAGATGGCTCATGTTCAGATGCTGTGCATGACCAGGCTGCACATAGGATGCAACAGCTCAGCTTGGTGGGAAATGAAAAGGACATAGACTCTTCTGTCAGCTTGACTTGGTCTTAATAATGTTTAAATATCTGAAGGTCACTAAATTAGAGTTCAGAAACTTGACACAAAGGCCTCTCTCGAAGATTATCTAGGTTTGCTGAAGTAAGACAACAAAAGAGAATAAACCAAACAGAGCAAAACCAACAGCTGCTGCTGCTGAAATGTTATTCTTCTCATTAAGCCTATATGCTGAGCCTATAGAGGAGGCAGCACTTCCTGTCTCTCTTGCTGACAGTTCAGTATTAGGGCACAAAGGCAGGTCACTGTCCTTGGCGATACGGTAAACAAAGATAAGAGCTGAAAGCAACAGAATATTTTTTTAACCCTGATAATTCACTCAGTATGAATTCCATTGTGGAGAGATTTATTGTTTACTCAGAACTCCTCAAAAGAGCTCCTTGAGAATGCGCCGGACACAAAACACAATTTCAGCTGAAAGCACTGGCTAGGCCTGCTCAGGGCATCTGCTACCTGTCCCTGGATTCACGTGTGTGAAACATTACTGAACCTGCCAGGAAAATGCACCCCAAACCTTTACCCAGACCTGCTTGCTACCCTGGGCTAGGAACTTAAACAGATGTCTTCAATGGGCAGTCATGCTCACGGAAATGCTTTGTCAAGATGCCAACAAAACAACGCATTACTTTCCTTCTCCACTCGCAAAATGTCTGCAGCAGAGCAGCACAAGAGCGAAAACCATTGCTATATTATCTGACACTCTTAGAAGAAGAAGGATCAGTCCTCCCTCTGCCTGGCCCAAGTAAAACTCCCCATTGCCTTCCCCTCCCGGCTCATTTCCCCAAATGCACACACACCACACCACTACAGGGGGAGGCAGGAGCAGACATCTTCACTGCCAACAGCAGAGACTGCCTTATCTCCTCTGTGTAATGGCTCAGCAGCTTAAAGTAAAGAAAGAGTTCAAACATTTGCTGTTTAGGAGAGTAGGACATCAGATGAGAATTTGGGAGCTGTTGAGTGCTGCCACAGCTTAGGCCATTTAATCCTGCCATGGCTTCCCTTCCCACTTGGGAAGCAGAAGTAAAACCTCTCCTGCTACTTGCCTGGGACCTCTGAAAACTGCATTTGGTAGTCTTATCCCAGGAATACCAGACTTAATTGCGAACCCAACTAAATTAGATTTAGGCAAACCGCCCTCCAGAAGAGTATAGTCAGGACTGGAGGAGCAAATGGGGATTTCTCATGTTGGTGCAATACATTTGATCTTCCCTACCTTTTCACAGGATCTCTGGGTTTCAACAGAAACAGCAATCGCTTTTCAAGGAGGACACAAAAAGGTTTGTTGAAATGCTATTTTTCAATGTGTGTTTACTGAGGACATCCTAGGATTGCTAGAGATGGATTGCCTATAGCCTTGGGCTGAGCTATAAAGTGGATTGTGAGTTTAAATGTTTCTTTTCCCTTTTCTGAAAGAGCTGTAAGCTTAGCTGCTGCTAAAGTTTCCAACAGTGTTCTTGGGCTTAGCTTTTGTAAACTGATCTCACCTCCAAAGCCTACACTGGGTTTTGTCCGTTCTGACCAGCCCCTCTATATTTCTCTGAGCAATTAAGAACTCTTTTTGGCTCTTGCAGGACTACAACACCCACAGGAGGTACATGTCCACATTCCTCTCGTGTGTTTTCAGATCCCCCACTATTCTTGCTCAGTGGGTACCAGTTGCTCTATTTCTTGCAGCAGGCATGTACTTGCTCTTTTTCAGCTGTTCTCAGAACCTCATTTTAGCAGCTCTCTTGCCAGATAATCTGGCAACTCAAAGTACAGAAGCAAGTTCTGTTATCTGTTCCAAGGAAAGTTTTTCTAGGAGCACTCAAAGATGCCAAAATCATGGATGAGTTGTTTACAAAGGTCAGTACACACTGCACCAGCATGCCAACCAGCTTCTGATACTCAGGTCAGCCAGGGTTTATCAATGCAAATAGTGGATCTTGTTGGTTGAAGAAAACTCAATTCATGGAGCCCAATCAGCCCACAAACAGGAGCTGAGTGGCTGTGGAGTCCTGAAGAAAAGAGCAGTAAAATCAAGCCATTCCAACGTATTGTTGCGGTCTCCTGGAAAAGGAGAGCTATGCCATCACATGAGCTTTGTCATCACAGCCAAAACACACTGGGGATCTTATCTGCTGTCTCCTACTCCTCATTCCATGTGCTCAAGATGAGACGGGGGCCCTGCACCCACGCACCTGCACCCTGTGTATCTGTACAGCATGCAGCATGTTTGTGTTGATATGCCATCTGATATCTATTAACACAAGATGGACTGATTGGTACAACGAGGCTGGGGCTACACCTCACTTTCAGAGTTAGAGGAAAATTCAAGCACAGTCCACTAAAAATCACTGGCTAGCATAATAAATTAGGAAAACTCCATGACAGCACAAGCACACTTCTACTTATCCCAATACAGTGAGGAGAATAAACAATATTACCAGGACACTTTTGCCAGGGAACTGTAGCTGTGCTGTGGCACATCTCAATGCAGATGTACAATAACTAAAGCTGGTTATGAGTGCTGGTGGAAGAACCAACCACACAGTACATCTGCCCTTTGTAAATGTGAGGCTGTTGAAAGCAGCAAACAACTTTACATCCAGATTAGAATATGGAACACACACTACACAAACAGGTAGGAGCCCTTGCTATTACTGAGGGGTATTGCTCCACCAGGATCTGCCTGTTCTCATGGATTAGCATTGGAACATGTGTCCATGCCTTGTCTGCCATTCCTCAAAAAGGGCTTATTTCTTTTTAAAAAAGAAACAAAATTAAAAACTGCAGGGCAATGTCTGAAAAAAACATGGTAAATGGATTGATATAATTTCTTCAATTTAGGTAAGTTGTAAGTCTATCTCTGTATACAAGAGAAATTACAGCAGCCCCCTTTCAAAGAGTGGTGACAAAAAAGAGCCACAGAGCACATTTCCTGATGGTAGACTTGCCTAATTTGGATAACAGACTGTTTTTGAATTTGTGTTTCAGACAAGAAACAAAATAAAAATATAATTTAAAGGCATTAAACTAAAGACAATTGTACTGAAAAAAGAAGTTATCTTGATAAATGCAGTTATATATTTGTATACTTCCACGTATGCTAAAAAGTTGCACAGCATTAACTGCATTGGTTTCTATGTTAATAAAGCTATCAGCTCTAGCTATATGATGTGTATAGATAAGTATAGCTATATACACATGTGTACACCCACCCACATCCTGTTCTCCCTTCAACACCATACACAGAAATTCACTGTTCTTTTCTGAAAGACCAGCCATTTCTGGAATACGGAATATGGAAAGGGCAATTTATATCTAGTATTTTCCAACAAAGATCTAATTTAAAAACAAGACCAAAAAAGAGCATAGATTATAATAAAGCACTCATCTACCCAGTATTGACTAAAGTTTTCTATCACAAGGCACTTCAGAAATAAGCATCAGAGCCCCACACCACGACATACACTCACACAAACACATATGCGTGCACACATGCAGACACAAAGGCAAGACTAACAGTTATTTGTATTTCCTACTTTGAGAGACAGGAAACCTCCCTTTGCATCTGCTTTTTTCTCACTAAGAAGAATAATTTTAATTACAGACACTTGGCAGAAAGCCAAGTTTGATTTTTTTTTTTAATGACATCTGTCTAAGCATTTTTAAACTTCCTGCTCAATGTAACTTCCTTCATTTTATAGACCAACACCCAGTTACAGCAAAAAAGAGAAGGGAGTAGCAAATGATTTATTCATTTTTCGTGTTAACTCTTATCAGGTATATCAAGCAATTCATTGTTCTGAGAACTGATGGGATGGTACAGAAAGCAGTTTACAGGGGGAATTTAGGACTCAAGCAGTCTGGGAAAAAAACCCAAAAACCAAGAAGAATCATGCATGGAAAAAAACAACACAGTTGTAACTTAACCCTAAAATAACTCAAGGGTTCCTGTTTCACAGACTGATTTTCCTCAGTCGGGCTAGGCTTTTCTTTCAGGGCAAAAAAAGGGAGGGTTGAGAATGGGGTAAGAGTTAGGCCAACATTAGGTACTTAAAGCATGAGGCATCACGCTATGTTTGCCAGCTAGGCTGGCTTGGCACCAGGCAAATTTCTGCTTCATCAGGGAAGCTCCTCTGGGCTTGGGCAGTGCTACAGAGGCAGAGTCTGGACTCAAAGTCTGCATCCCAAGCTGGCACAGCCTCCTGCCTCAGTCAGGCTACTGGGACAGGAACAAGGAATCCCGACACCTCTAACAAAACTGACTTCAGAAAAAGCAAACATTTCATTTTCAGATGCTGAGCATTAAGGCTGCCTTCCCTCCTTTTCCTTTCATTTTGTCATTACTCACGGCTCACAAGGCTGTATTGCATGCCTTGCTGTTTTCCTCCTTGGGGAGGAGCATGGGGAGCTGAGAGGTGAAAAAGAGGGGGCAAAAACACTGTTAGAGAAGGAAAGCTGAATAATGCAGGAGCAGGGAAAGGAGAGAACGCAGCAGGAGAAAACAGGAGAAATTAATTCAATGCGAGTGCTGTGGGATGGAGGGAAGGAAGCAAGGACAGAAGTAAAGGTGGACGAGGTGGCAGGGAAGCCACCCTGCCAGTATTCACAGCTTTTCAGGTAGCTCAGCCTTCCCTTGAGATTTAGCAGAGAACCACAGCTCCTGAGCTAGGAGAAGGCTGGAGACCAGGCTGCACTGGAGCAGAGAGCAGGAGAGCTGTGAGGAGCGTGGAGGTCCTTCTGGCCACTCATTTCCTGCTGTGTTGGAGCTCAAACCACAGGCAGGTAGCCACAGCTGGCTAACAGAAATCCCAGAGGGATGGGATTTATAACACACATCAGAAATGCAGCTGGTGTCAGCTGTAAGAGTATCTGTCTCATGCTGGCCCCACTGCTGAGACACAGGTGAGCCTAATGAATTGTTAATGCCTTGACACCAAAGCTGCATTTCCATTCTTTGCTCCAGAAAACCTAGATTGTATTCTTTTGACTTGCCTATTTTCTCGAGCAAGGTAAATCATCTTTCAGAATACATGAACAACATAAAACAAATGGCCTGGGAAAATTAAGTCTCCCTCCTGCACTTTTTGCTCTGTGGAGATGTAACCTACAGCCACCCTGAAAACACTGCAAAAGTTTCCAAGTGATTTTTAATTTCCTGATCCTGGCTGGAACCAGAACTGTGAATGCTGCAAGCCTCTGGAGGAAAAATTGGTATTGTCAGATTCTGCCCTAATTTTCCAAGATCCAGGGGTTTCAAAGAATATCTCAGCTCTTTAAGTGTTTGGAGACCTCAGTCTCACAAGTGCCTGACTGCCTTCTGACTTGAGTCAACACAGCTGGAAAATGGAGCAAAAAAAACCCCAACCCTGAAACCTCACTGAAAACCAGATGTTGCCATTGAGCAGAGCTACTGTGTTAATAAAACACTGGCACCCTGCGCTCCCTGAAACAAAATTAATAGCCCCAATACATTTCCCAAACTGTGTTTTATGCCAGAAAGAAAGCAGGAGAAAATTTTTTTATGGCTTGAAGGGACTGTGGAGAGGTATGGTTTGGTGCTGGCACCAGGATTACAGTGCAGTGGGAAAGGTCTCTATTTTTAGGGAGGATGGGCTGTGTTTGCCATTTGGCAGGAAGCGATCAGGACCAGTGATTGCAGCATTATTGCTGGACATGAATGATGTGTCACAACACAGGGCTTGATACAGCACACAAATGTTGCTGATTTGTGCCCAGTGTTGTGTGCCACACAGTTTAAGCAGGGTCAGGAGTTTATGCATACCCCTGGGGCATACACTATTCTCCAAGTGGTACTTATATTGTAGCTGTAAAAAAAAATCAAACCATCTCCATGCTGTGGGCAGTAAAACAAAGTTTTTTGAGCTGTTTTGCTTAAAAAGTAGTGAAGTTGCTTTGCACACTCCCATCAAAGTTATTTTTCTATCAACTACAAATGCCTCACAGGATGTAGATGCACGATGTGATATGGTGCATACATAGCTAAGCAGGAATGCAAGCAAAAACTGAAAAGCAACAGTGGTTTGTTTAAATGCCCTGTTCCATCTCATCCAGCCACCATCTCATTATGAGTCACAGGGGGCCAGCTTTCTGAGGCCCCCAAGATGTCAACAGTTGGAGAAAACGTTTGCTCAAATGCCCCTGGGTATGCTCTGAAAGCAGTCACTGACATGACCTCCACCGCCCTCTGCAGCAGAAGCAGAAATGCCGATTTGTTAGCATGCGACTTGGAGTTGCCACAAAGTAGAGAAAGCTCATGTCTTTGGAGGAAAAAGCTGACCTCTCTCCTTTCTATCATGCACAGTAACCCCATCTTTTCTACTCCCTTGGCTCAGCAGATAAAGGGTCGTTGGAGCTGATGAGGAGCAAAGACAAGACCCACACTCCAAATGGGCACAGCTCATGTGCCTCTGGCCCTGCATGAGCAGGCTCATGTTGGTTTGGTGTGGACCAGAAGCCAGGAGAAAAATGGGTTTCACCCTCCACACTGCTCTGTTGTGATGGAGCCACAAGACCACTGGCTTACTGATTGCTTTTAGCACTAATTTTAGTTTGAATGGCTGATACAACTTAGACTGCTATGAACACCAGTGTCCTTAATCTGTGTGGGTGGTTTATGTTTAGCAACGATAGCAAAAGTAAAGCCAAATTAAAAGTGTAAATATGATGAGGTGTTTCAAATGCAGGGATGTACATTATAAATAATGTGCTGAATGTATCCTGTGCTCTGGTGCTTAACAAAATAAAAATATGGCATCTTTCACCTATTAATCTCCAGCCATTTTTTAAAAAAACAGATGGGGAAGCTGACTCATGAAAAAGGTAAAATGTTTTGCGTAAGGTCACAGATCACAAATTCAGTGCTAGAAAAAACAGTTCCTTAAGCTAATTCCTTTGCTTTGTCACCAGATTATATTGGCTACAGTACACTTGAGCAATAAATTTGACTTAAAAAAACTCAAGGGCATTAGCAAATTATAATTAAGCACACATTCTGCAATGAGATGAATTGTTTTTATAATAAGAAGCAGCAAAAACTAGTGCTTATAAATTACACATTGCAGGAGAGCATTACTCCTTCTTAGAGACAACAACAAATACTTTTGGCAGATTTTGAAGATACAGATGTGTGTGTACGCTTGTGCGTGTTTAGAATACAGTAAAAGCAATAACAGCCTGGCTGCCCTCTCTGCTGTGCACCTTGACGGGGAAGATAAGTGATACTATAGTCAGAGAACACTTCAGGGCTTGGCTTAATACAAAAATACGCAGTATTTTTTACATTAAGACTGCTAAACATGTGAATTGTATTTCTTGAAGTGGATGATAAATGCAGAAGCCCCAAAGAGGCACCAACAGTCTTTGATAACTGCATAAACTGCATTGACACTCAGCTATTGTTTCTTTGCAGTTGAATGCTGGATGCAAAATCAGCTATGACATATCATATTCAAACTTTGAATGAGATGCTAGACTGGGACAGCCATCATAATTTTTGTGTGTGTGTGCGTTAAAGGCGCTGAGCATGCAAAGCTGTCTTTCATATTGGTGTAGATTGCTAGTGGTTGGTCCCTTTAACAAACTTAAGCACCTACTTAGGTACTTAAATATAGAGTTAGGGGACTAATTTTAGGCACCCATGACTGAAAATACTATTGCTAAATACTATTTGTGTAGGCTGATGCTGAAATACTACCACGAACTTTCCATAATGTCTCAAAAAAGTAGGAGATATACTAAAATTATAATAAAATGTTTTCTTCCCTAATGCCCTTTACATGAGAATCTCAAACACCCATTAAGATAAATATAAGCATGCTCTATTTACCACATGAACAGCCTGTGGTCTTAGAGCAAATCAGAAGTTAAGAAAGAAACAAGGAGCTCAAGTAACATTAGCCCACTACCACTTCCCTTTCACTCTCTGTTCAGAGGTAGAGAAACACCAAGACTCTCAGCATGGTCTTTCTGAGGAAACCAAGCATTGGAAGGCTGCCCATGGAAGAGGTCACATCACCATCCATGGAAATATTTAATAGACATGGCACTTAGGGACATGGCTTAGTGGTACTCAGCAGTGTTAGGGTTACAGTTGGACTCAATGATCTTTAAAGGTCTTTTCCAAACTAAATTCTGTGATTCTATAATCATGGATGCCATGGTCAGGCCTGAGGGCATGCCAAAGTTGAATCAAAAGGTAACAGTATTTTCAGCTTATAGTTTACAAAAAAACCCCTCCTACTGACAAAGGACATGACTCTATTGCTCACTCTGCTCTTTCCTGATTCGTTCCCCTTAAACCAGCCCAAGGTACCACCTTCCCCTGGCAGGAGGGCTGGTCAAACATATGCTTCTGCAGATGATGCAAGTGCCAGCTGGCACAGGGTAAGAGTGGCAGTCATGCACAAAAAGCCTGGCCCACATCTTCTCCTGACTCTGAAGATGCTGCTATCTCTGTCACCTGCTCCAGCTCTTGCTTCCTCCAACTAAGCCGTGAAATGGTGGGTCTGTGTCCTGACTTGCCACTCTGCTGGGCAGCCATCTCTCTTTTTCAGGATTAATCACTTAGATGCCACCTGGGTGCAGCTACTGGGAAAAGCTTATTAAAGCTTCTGTTGATTAAGCAGTTAAAATACATGCTGCTATATCAATCTAACAAACAAAACCCATGTTTTTCTTTGATACACTGACAGCACCAAAGCGACATTCATCAGGTAGGGAAGAGAGCTAAGGGATGTCTCAGCAATCATTAACTTTACAGCTACATGACTTCTAGCACACTCTAGAAACTCGAGACACAGGGGTTTACCCCCCGTGAAATCTTACTCTCTTCCCACTGGAGCTGTGCAATCAGAGTTTGACTGCCAGGAGCTCACAGCCAGAGCTGCGTGCAGGCTCCCACTCAAGGTCATTGCTAGCACCTTCCTCCTGCCAGGAGGAAGGGCTGGGTGTGATGGGTCTCCTGCCAGAGGTCTTGGGACTCTCCCTAGGTCAGTGGAGGGACAGTTGCAGTCCTGCCAGGCTGTCTTTTCCCATCATAAACCACCTCGGCTCTTTCTGTGGGAGCTTTAGCTCTGACTAGTTTCAGGGAGTGAGAAAGCAGACTTGTGAATTTAATTCAACAATCTGAGTGGATACACATCCAGTGCTGGATGCAGAGGCACCCTCTGCACCTGGGGCCAGGACAAACACCTGCCACTACAGCAGCATGGCCCAGAGAATGCACTAAGTCCTCATTAACAGTGTGATAAGTCTCATCTCATCTGGAAAACAGCATGATGGACAGAAGAAGCTACTTCCTCCCAGCCCTGTCTTTGCCAGTGGTTACACTGCTGCTAAGCCGGCTGGCTCTGATAGTTCAAACCCAAATGGTGAGTTTGAACTCCCTGAGTCAAACAGAGGCTGTCAAACAGAGCAAGGAGTGTGCTGCACACCAGTCCTGCATGGCTTTTGGAAAACACAGTGCTGCTCCCATGGCATCTGGCTATTTGTGCTCGAGGCAGGGCAGTTTGGGGAGATGGGGACTGTGGATGGAAAAGGGTCAGCCCTAACTTTCCTGCAACCCTCTCTTCTGCACTCTCAACCTTCTCCATGAGCAATACACACAGACCCTGCTCAGTGACCAAAACTGCTGCAGCAGAAAGACTGAATGAGACAGCGGAAAACTGCTTTGGTGAAGTCAAAAAACCTAACTTTTAATAACATAAACAGCTTGCCTTGCTGAAGCAGCAAAGCCAGGCATTGATGGGCATGTCTGCTTCCATTTCACAGAGGAATTGAAAGATCATTCACACCAGCCTTTGAACAGATGATATTTGAGGTCTCTTTGTCTGTGCCAGTGGGGCTGCCACTGTGGGCACTGAACAGCTGGAACAGAGCTCTGGGGGCTCAGACCTGACTGACCTGCAAGTTCCTCTCACCTGAATGAACCCCTGAGCCTGCAAATTATTAAATGCTGATAATCCTGCATGAATTCATCCTTTTTCTTACTCCCACCATGGACTGGGCTCCTATTTCTAGCAAGGTGAGGTCCGACCCCAGCAGAACTTTACACCCTTCTGTAAAATCCTTGTAAGCTGCATTTGTAAGCCCCATTTTCCCCCTGAGGGGATACAGTGCCTCTGGTGGCACCCAGCCTGGCACCACAGCAGTGGGAAGGAGGCAGGACCTGCAGAGCAGCCCACAGCAAGGTCTTCCCTGACCACTTCCAAGCTCATAAAGACAACATGTGGCACCACGGCCTGAGCGTGAACATGGCCCACTGCAAAACCTTACAAAGGTCCTTCACAAAGATTTTTTAGTTTTTTTTTCCCTGTTTGCCAGTATATTACAACAAACGATTCACATCTTGTTTACAATATTTGAGTAATGAATAAGCTGCATGTTTTTGTTTTGCATGATAATTCTTCCTCAAACCTCCATTGCTTTATTTGTACATTCATGCAAGCACAAGATCAGCCACAAAATTGCTGGTGAAATCTTCATCAGTTACAAATATTAGAGCCACCTCTTGTACCTCATGGAAATGTCATATGGGGTTGGCTCTCACAGCTGAGCTTTATTCCAGTGGTAAATAAAGTTATTAATACTTCAGACAGCATAAATAGCTGAGTATCTATTTTTAAACATCTGTAATTATCAGTCTACTAACTAATAGTTTGCTCTTTTAGACTTTTGCAAACAGGTTTAACTAGGATACAGACAGTATTTATTTCTCATTTAATCCCAGCTATTTCAATTGTAAAAAGGTGTCTGCAAAAGGTGACTTATTTGCAATGCCACAGTATCTGTCAATATGACATTCTGATTTAATATAGGGCAGGTATGGTTTATTATGCTGTGGCTATTTCATGACACTTGCAATTACAGAAGTAATACTGTTGATCTTATGAATTAGAAATAAATAATTGTTCATTTAATGATTGATATTCACTGAAAACAAGATTATCTTTAATGTAATTGAATAATTAGTTATTGATGAATGGCTCATGATTAATTACAATTTACCTGCCTTAGCAGGATTTTAAAGATCAAGTATTCATGGTTTTCAATGACAATGAAGAAAAAAAGAAAGAAAGAAAATGACTGATAAACTTCATTATTTCAATACTATGATTTTTAAAAGTAGTAAAAGATCTCAAAAACCTTCCTGATACATTAAAATCAAACCCTGCCTCAGCAAAGATGGTAGACCTCTGCCTCTAGGCTACACCTCCCTCTCCATTGTGAACTCCTGAGCCTGAAGCTTTGGGGCAGGGTTTCAACTGCTGCAAATCAGCGTAACTCCTTTGAAACCAGTGACACATACAGAAAAAAAATCAATTTAATTGGGCATTTGTAGAGGTCACTGAGATAATTTACACTTTGTAAAGAACTTGGATGCCAAAATTATGGCATCAATGGGAAAATACCAGCTAAATAGTTAACAGTTGTCATCTAATCAATCAACAATGGATGCACAAGGATTGATTTATTTGACATTCACATCACAGTATCACATCTATGTTCATAGTATCTAGGAAGGGAAAAAGGAAGTGACCATGTTCACACATGTCAACATCTTATGAAGACAGATGTTGCTAAAAGCCTGGCTAGGTTTTATCCCTGTTGCTTTCATTTCTGCTTGCAAAAGGAAGTATGAAGGAACTCTGATTGTGGCTAAAGAAGCTGTTCAGAAATGTTTTCAGGCCTACAGATGCTACATGCATTTTTATTAGGACATCCATTCCTTCATTTTGGCTTGCTAATCAGTGTCCTCATTCCTAGTAGTCCTTAAGCAGCCCAACAACCTCAGTGTGTTTTCATAAGAGGGAAGAGGAATGTCAGATTCCTCACCACAGATCTCACCACTGGCAGAAAAGCAGTTCATTCATTTAGCATGAAGCATTACTGGCTTTTTCTCTGTAGCCAAGAATGAAAAAAGGGATAGGATCCCTCCCAAGAATATAAGAGAGGAGCAACTTCATGGAAAATAAATGTGTGAACACAACAGGTTTCCAAAAAAGCACTTAATCTGGCTGAAAAAATAACTCTGATGCAGTTGACTCAAAACTTCTCTTAAAATTCTTTTGTTCTGGAGGACAATTTCTCCTTATCAAACCTTCTCTATTCCCTATGTTTGGATTGGAAGCATTTCACTATGCTCCTTTCTTCCCCACACCCCCTAAACACCAATTCAGAGAATTCAGAGGCACACCTTGTCCCTTCCCTCCCCTTGCCTCCCCAGAGCATAATTTAAAGAAAAAAAAAAAGTAATTTAAAAGGTGGAAGTAATATAACAAATGATGCCTTGTGGGGAAACCCCACTGCTCTAATAAAGAACCAGTAGGATCTTGGGATCATTCCTTGTTGGGGAGGGTTAATGGAGGCCCTGCTCCTTTGCATCACTGTATTAAACTTGACATTTTTAAAGGAGAAAACACTCCCCACCACAACATAAAAGGTTTTGCCCACAGCACTGCCTATATGTGCCAGTGCTCTTAGAGTGCAAAGCTGCAGCATAGGAAGTTATAAACCACTCTGCAGTCACTGCCAGCAGACAAAGGACTTTCTTCAGATAAAGCCAGAGATTGTGGCAAGAGTTAAAACAAACCGTTAAGATTGCACAGTTCACTTCATTTTCCCTTAGGAAACGGAAACTTCCCTTTCATTCTACTCCTGCTCTCCCTAAATTAAGTTCAACCCACTCATATAAAAGAGCCACAATATAATATCCTTAAGGAAAACATATTCCAACTGTGAGGTGCACTGCTCCTATCTGAAGACCTTGGAGGTCAAGGCTGTACTAAAAGAGCAACCAAAACACACATGAGCCTGGAGAGTTAAGCAAGAATCCTTTGCAGCAGTTGTCAATGGGGATCCAAAGGAAACCTTGCATAAAGTGATGGCTTTGGGGAAGCCACTTTGGATTGTGTGATGGCAGATTCAACCACTGCCTAATGGGAGCATCCCGAAATTAAATTTTCAGAAAAATTAGCACTCAGAAAAGGCCCTCTTTTTATGACTTGCACTGATTTGGTAAGCTGTGAATATATAATTTCCCACTCTAGTTTAGAAAGATTTCACTCACTTTTTAAAGGTTAATGTGAAAATGAAAACCATTAAAAAGATATCTGCACTCACCAATGTACTAATAACAGCTTTGATCATTAAAGATGAGTTTTATTTAACAAATGCCCTGCTACTGCCATGTCTTGAGATCTTGATCTCTTTTTCTTTCTTCCTGTGATACATTATAATTGCAGCTAGTGATGTTTTAATAGAGGTTTCTAGTTGTTTATGAAGGCTTGGGACATCTTCTATGATCTGCAATATGTTGGTGCTGTGTGGAGAAGGAGCTCTGTGGATCTCCTCAAATGAGATTTGAGTTTCTGCTTCCTTGTGAAGGCACATGCTATGATGACACATGTGTTCTTCCTGGGTTTTTAAGAAAGGGGTCTAAAAATCTAAGATTGCATTTCCCTTCTTGCTATTTCTTAAGCTTTCTGAATCTGTTCAAGGCACACTGGAAATCAAGTAATTGTTGAGGGTCCTAATGAGTTCAGTGTTGTTTTACTGAAGAGAAATAGCCCACCCATCTTCTTTTCCTGTGTTAGGAAAAGAGTCAACATCCCTAACATCAATACACAATCTTAAATCCACATTGTTTTGTCAGTTTAAGTACACACTGTAAGCTTTTATGGATCTATGTCCTATCAGGTTTTTTGAACATCATACGCTACAATAAAATCCAGATTGAGGGTAGAAATTCTCAGTGGTACTGTAGCAATAATCACAGGAATAAGGATTGCAGTGACATTCCCTCAGGAAGTCTGCTTTGCTCTCTGGTTCCCATACAGCAGGGATGTGTAAATTATTAAAATGCACCATGCAGGAAAAGAAGGCTTGTATGAAAATAAGTACAATTGTTATTTAAGAAGAGAAGGAAATAATGAAGAAGGGGCTTTTTAAAACACATCCGTAATTTTTCCACAAAGCAACAAGTGGAATTTTTACCCAGAACTATTTACTGGGAAAGTCTGTTTTGCTTGTTCTGTAAAAATAGGTATTTTTAAAAAATCAGAAACACCAGAAACAGATGTACAAAGCAAGTGTGGGGGAATTACAAGCAAAAGAGTAAATTTAAATATGACAGTAAGCACAAACCTGTTCACTTATTTCACCAGCACAGAACTCTTCAAATTATCAAAGTTCATTTTACTTGAGCTTGCACCCATAATATACATTTATCTGCTTGTTTTGGCATGCAAGAGAAAGGGAATTACAACTGACCTGGCATAAACCTTCAAACCAAGTCCATGACAGCATTTACAAAGCTAATGCTGTGTGACATGGTTAGCAGGTCAAATGAAAGCAAACCAGAAAGTGGAAGTAAATGATGTAAGAGAATTATTTAATTTGGGGAGGTAGAACAAGACTTCAATTGCTGTGTTGTTGCCTTAAGAATAATGCTGAATGTATTCAGAACCTTAAATGGAAGAAACAAAACCTGCCAGCAGCAGCTGCACTTCACACTTGAGTAGCCACTGGGGAAACCAGGGGCAGGTCCTCAGCCAGGGTAAATTGCCTTCACTCTGAATGGGACCTGAATTCAGTGGGAGTCTATCTGTTCACCCACTTCAATGAGCTGTGAATTGGACCCAAGAGTGCCAGGTTTCCACCATTTCAGAATGCTCTCTTCCTCATTAAAATGTACTTACTAGTGACAGCAGCCAATGTTAACCTAATGAACAAGGAAGTTCATTACTGACAAAAAGTGCTAATGCATTTTTATGTACCACTCATGACAAAATCATCTTTGAAGAAAGAGCAAGTTCCTCACCCCTGGCTGGCTTGGACAAATTCCTCATCCAAACATTATGGAAGATCTCCAACAACTGCCTTGCAAGCCTAAATGCAAGTACCACCGTGCTGGGGAAATTTGTGAAGTATCAGTGCTGTGAAGATTTTATCTGGCCTTTTCCTGAAGATCCTGTTTTCAGTCAGATTTCCAAAGTCTCTCAATATTAAAGCAGGTGTAGCCCTTGCTCGGGGAAGCTGAAATAAGGAAAGGTGCTGAAAGGATGTTTTGGGGATTTTTTAGCAAACAATTTTTAAAGACTATTTGATTCTACCCCCTTTGTTCTGAAAACCACACCAAGTTTCCTAAAGTCTGTACTGCAGTTAAGGCTACTTCTGTTGTGGACGTAGCAGATGAAGCAGCTGTGAGCCAGCTTAGAGAAATGCAAACCACACCAGAAGCAGAAAGCTCAGTGAGAGCGGACATTCACCTGAGTAACTAAAGTAGTGCTCAGGTAATTAACTTGTCCTGTTGCCTGGACATTTGTTTAGCTTTTAGTTACTTAGCTAAGCAAAAGCTAAACAAATCCTTTCTCTTGGCTATGCCACAGCCACTTCACCACACACACAGGGTGTGTAACTAGTGAGAGCTAGTTGGGGACATTGCAGGGGACTTTTCAAGGCATGAATGCCTGTTTGTCTCCTCAGCTCCCACTTCAGCTTTTAAGAAGTAGCTGGTAAAATGTCTGTCCTGAATCTTCTCAGTCCAGCACCCTGTCAAAATAGTCGTACTTTTACAAGCTGAGCATAAAATGCACCCAGATGTGCTTACCACAGAGCTGCATAAGAAGGAATTACACAAAAGACATACTCCAGGGCACCAGGCTCACCAGCTCCTGAATGGAAGATGAGTGATAGCAGAAATCTGTAAGTGAATCTTAAAAAGAACTTGAGTCACCTCAGGACAGCTCAATTCAAACAGCCCCCGACAGACTGCAGAGTAAGAAAGGATTACTGCATCCAGACACATCCTTTAGCTCTCCAGCATGCTTTCAGCATGGAGCACACTGCAGGCAAAAGGAACAATATTACTGTACCTCACAGATCACACCCAGAAGCTGGAGACACCTTGAAAGACCCCTGGTCATATTTTTGGCTTGTGTACCAGTAATAAAAAAAGAAAGATAGAACTCTTTTAAATACAAATCCAAACCTTAGCTCCACCCTCCAAACACCAAAACCTTAATCAGCACTGGAAGTATTAAGAGTGTTAATTGCTCCACATCTCCAAGAACTCAACCTCCTGAGAGCATTACATGAAAAGATAATTCTGGCTACCATCTCACAGCACTGTGCTGAGCAAGAAACCCTCACAACCTGCCATAAATGGAGTGGAAATTCAGCATTGCTGTAAATACCATCATGTCTCGAGCAAAATCATAATGACAGGCACTCTGGTCTGCTGCAGTTTACAATTGCATGAAATGGGGGTGTGGGTAGGGTACTGTAAAAAATAACAGGTATACATTTCAAAACAGAGAAACCCATTATTTGCAAGCAAAATGCGGGCAAAAGAACTGAAAGGCAAAGTGTATTGATGGAATCTTAAATCTCTGGGTGTTGATCTTATTATGCTAGATAATTACTTTATCCCCTTATCCACAATGCCATGTTTACTTAGCAGGCATTAAAAAAGGAGGAGAGGAAAAAGGGTAAAAGAACAAAACCTACAATGACTGAAGCTAAATTTATACACACAACAGAGACAGATAAAGCATCCCAGGGGACCTTATCAGTTTTACACAATAACCAACAGGCTGTTTCCTGTATAGAGCAGCTTAAGGTCGGCGGATGTTTATTAGAGGCAGAGGGGGAAGGAAATGCAGTATCTTTGACTGACACAGCATGGATATATGAGAAGTGCTATTTATGCTTTTGACTTGAATGAGAACCACAGTGACTCATAGATGTCTTATACTTAATACTCCCATTAGTGCTCCAGGAACACTGAGCAGCTCTGTACCAAAAATGGGGGGCTTGTTTACTGCTCCTGACAAGACATACTAAAGGGCAGGAAAAATTTACGCTTCTTCAATCCATTTTCATTCTTCAGTTAATCGCTGGGATAGATCAACCTCTTTTCACCCTCTTTGATTTTTAAAAAGAGACATTAATTATTAAACATTTGTATGGTGTCCAGTGGGAATCCAGTCTAGGTTAAGGCCACACTAAATACAGCTCTGTGGTGTGCTAGGGAAATCAGCTGTCTGTGTGCTAATTCCTTTCATTCCTGGAAGCCTTGGGGAAACATGAGAAGAGAGGTAGGCATTTGGTCCACTGTTTTTCTATGAATTGAGCTAATACATTATTGAAGTGGGAGTTTTGGAAACACAATGGGCATGGGGGGCAGGGATAGCTTGTTTACTCTCTGCTGTGTGGTTATGTTGAGAAGCTCAAACCAGAGGTGGGACAGCAAGATGGAGCAATTAGGAACATACTGAGGATTTAACCAAGACTTTTTCCCAGAGAGGCCAATAAACATTCCCTTGCTATCACTACACTGTGGTGAGCTCCAAGAGAAGGTGTGAGGAGCTCCACTGGCACAAGTTACTTCTGCACAGAGCCTGGGGGACAGCCATGGGTGCAACACTTCTGACTCAGAGAGGTAACAGAGCACATGAGGCTTCATATTTCATGAGGAAACAAAGCATATGGAAAACCACTTCAGCAAAATGGGGCAACTGGCTTCTTGGTTGGAAGAGGGGAGATGAGAAGTGAGTGTCTGCTGGAAATTTGAAACTAAAGGAACAATATTTCACTTTAGAGAACATTAACTACCCTGTTGTATGTAAAAAAAATGTTTCTTTTGCTTTTCCCTCCTCTGTAAGATGGTAGAGAACAATGACACTTCTCTTAGTTGTTTTTTAAACACCAACCACTTCTCACAGTCCTGTACAGAAAAACAGTGGTCACACTGTTCTTAGGGCTTTACCTGTCTTAGCAAAGGACATGACTTTTTTTGTAATTTCAGACAGAATTGACAGATTCCCTGAGGTCAATTGCACAGGATTTTCCAGTTCCCAAAAGCCCCCAGAGGGACAGAATGGTGAAGGCAGGAACAAGGCTGAAATGGGACAACCAGACTTTTCCCCCCACCTCCGGGACAACACAGGCTTGCACATAAGAAAGGATGTATGCCACAGTTCTAGAGGGGGTGTGTAACTGGACACATTGTACAACATCTGGAAAAAACCCAGCTGATTATTATTATTAGTCTCTGCAGAAAACAAAAAAACCCTTTCCTCCATTATACTGGACAAAAAGACAAATATCCACCCTTTGCCCCAATTACCTTCCACAAGAAGTTTATGTGTAGAACTGCACACAGTTTAACCTTATTCTAATACACACTGGTGCCAGCCTATCTTCTGGATATGAATCATGCTTCCTCCATGGTGGAGGTGTGTGGAGGGGAGGAAATCTGCAGCTGAACATTTTTTAAATATTTCAAGTAATATTCACAATAAATTGGATGAAAACTTACTTGCCTCACAAGAAGGACCTCTGCTCTAATTAGGAACACTGATTCTAATCCTAACTCCTCATTTTGGAGTTGCATGTTTGGAGTATGATTCACATTTGCCCTGGGCACTCAGGGGGTTTGGTTTCTGCAGAAGGCTTCCAAAGAGAGCTCACCTCCCACCTAGATTTCCTGCAAGGGGCAGCCAAAGATCTGAGACTCAAAGGACACACTGATCTCATACTGGTACCACTGTGTGCTCAATGCACACAGCTCTCCTGAAAGCCCAAATCTCACTCCAGTGCCTAAATGGAGAAAACTTTCAGAGAAATCAAGTAAAGTTCATACCTTTCTTGCTCTGCCCCACAAGCTGGACAACAGCTGGGTAAAATGGCAGCAGGCCAGCTTGGAATTAGCAGCATAGTCCATAAATACTTGATCCAGAGATCAAGTACTCCAGGAGCCCCTGCCACCACTTATGTCCTGACAACCCCTTTAGATTTAAGTCCCTTGTGGCTTAAGCCCATCTGGACATCAGGTGTCCACCCAAGGCTTCTCTATCACTCTATTCTTCCACTAGATGGGGAGGGAAATATAAGGAAAGGCTTTTGGGTGAAGATAAGGACAGGGGAATCACTCAGCAATTACCATCACAGGCAAAGCAGACTCAACTTGGGAAAATTAATTGAATTTAATACTAGTCAAATCAGAGTAGGATAATGAGAAAGAAAGCCAAATTTTAAAAACACCTTCCCCCATCCCTCCCTTCTTCCTGGGCTCAATACCCTAGAGCTCCCTACCTCCACCTCCTTCCCAGCTGTCCAGGGGGACAAGGAGGAAAGGTTCCAGCTGATTCATCACACATTGTTCCTGCTGTTCCTTTCTCCTCAGGGGGAGGACTCACACTCTTCTCCTCCACCAGCATGGGGTCCCTCCCACGGGAGACAATTCTATATGAAATTCTCCAGTGTGAGTCTTTCCCATGGGCTGTGGTTTTTGACAAACTGCTCCAATGTAGGTTCCTTCCATGGGGTGCAGTCCTTCAGGAACAGATTGTTCCAGTGTGGGTCCCTTGCAGGGTCACAAGTCCTGCCAGTAGATCTGCTCCAGTGTGAGCTCCTCTCTCCATGGATCCTGCCCAGGAGCCTGCTCCAGCTCAGACTTTCCACAGGGTCACAGCCTCCTTAGGGCACATCTACCCTCTCTGGCACGGGGTCGTCCACAGGCTGCATGTGGGTCTCTGCTCCCCCATGAACTTCCACAGGCTGCAGGGGCACAGCTACTTCACCATTATCTTCACCACAGGCTGCAGGGAAGTCTCTGCACTGCTGCCTGGACACCTCCTGTCTCTCACTCTTAACTGACCTGGCGGTCTGCAGAAACTTGCTGTTTCTCTCCATGTTCTCACTCCTTTTGTCTGACTACTGCTTCTATTGCACAGGCTTTTTTTTCACCTCCCTTCTCAACTCCATTATTCCAGAGGCACTACTATCATTGCTAATGGATTCAGAATTGGCCAGCACTGGATCCATCTTGGAGCCAGCTGACATTGGCTCTATTGTACATGGAGGGAGCTTCCAGAAGCTTCTTACAGAAGCCACCCCTGTAGCCCCCCCCCCACTACCAAAACCTTGTCACACAAACCCAATAAAAAGCTTCACCTCTGTTCTAGCATCCTGCATGGACACTTCTCTAAAATTTAGGCCAATATTTGGACCATGGAAAGCCACCAAGCAAACGCTTGGAAAAAAAAAAATCTCTTCTCAATTGCAGATGCCAAGCACTGAGTGGAAACCAGTTCCTCTGACAGTTTTGGAAAGGGAAGGCAGGTGGAGACCTTGACCTATGGAGCAGTTAGCTTTGGCTGCCCATCTCCAGCTTTTCCAACAAGGAGAAGCAATGTATGTCTCTAGCTATGTCCAAGGGCTCAGCCTTGAGGAACACAAGTCAACCAGTAGCCACAGAGCTTCTTGACCCTCACAGGCCTGCTTTGAGTGAAAACAGGGATACACTGAATTGAAATGACTGGGGTTGGAGATAGGAATGAGTTTGCTGTGAATCACATGGCTGCAAAAAGGGTATGATGTGCACAGCCTCCTGAATGGCACGAGGGAGGGAAGACAGGTATCTCATGAATTATGAGAAAAGTGGGACAATTTAGGGAAAGTTTTAACTTTAAAAAAAGGAAAAAAAAGAGAGGAGACCAAAATCCATTAGATACATAACCTTGTAGTCTAATATGGCCATAAATTAACAGCTGCACTATATTATGTAAATTTATGTTAAATTATGCACTACCTGTCACCATATCTCCATAAAAAATCTACATACTGACATTTACAAAAAATGACATCTTCTGATAATAGTTTTGCTACGTATTTCAGTGGCTGCAATTGCCTTTTAACCATCTTGACTGCTGCTGAGGCAAACACTATTGAAACAGAGATGCTTTAGGAGGTCTAATGAATTCATTAGTATTCACAGATTCACCCTCCAGGAGGGCACTGTCCATGTAAGCCAGTGTCCTTAGGCATCACACCGCTTCCTTTAGCTTCAGAACTTGCTGGAGAGGAGCCAGGAAGGATCACACAGGTCCCTTCATCACTCCAGCTATGAGCTGGAATTGGATACCCTGTAAAGACCCTGGCTGCACCCACTCAGTGTGGAACGTGCTGGTCACTAAGCACAGCAGGACCATGTTGGAGAGCCCTTCTTCACTCATAGGAATCAAAATGATCATCCAGTTGTGAAAACCTGAATCAGAGCTCTTCTTGAGATTAGATGCTTTATGAATCACACCTGGTTTGAGATGGACCTTCAACTGCCCAGCTGTGTGCTTCTGCTGACTGGAACTGACACACACGAGTGGGGTGCCACAGCAACCCTGACTGCAGTGAGGCACAGCACACAGGGACACATTACCCATGCTTATTCTAAATAGGAGATATCGTGAGTTTGGGAACTGGTGTGTGCCTCATCCTCCACAGCTTCTGAAGCAGTGGTGCCCTTCCCCACCTCTTTGTAATTCACCAATTACAAAGGCAGCTCATGATGTGGCTTCACATGAGCCTCACACAGATTTACTCACCCCACACTGCCACTCTGCAGAGATGGTGAAGCCTGAACAGCAGGTTCTGGCTGTTGCCCTCCTCCTGAAGGGTCTAGGCAAGAAGCTCTGGCTCAGCCCTCCACTCAAGGAGGGAATCTGGTTTCATCATGCATTTGCTGGCTGACCTCTAGCATCCAGCTAAAGCACAAACAGACCTGCCCCCACAGAACACCTATTCGCTACAGGTGTCTCTAATGTGGCTTAAGGTAGCAGCAGCAACTGCAGTTCACTTAAAAACTTCCAATGATTCACTTTGGAGCAAGCCAAGGATAAGGAAAAAAACTCAGTAGTTCACTAGAAATGGAAAAGAAGGTCAACTTCTTCTGCTTCTTCCTGATAAATATTGAGTATAAGCTAAGAAAAGAAGCAGAGGGCAAAAGATAAAAGAAAATTCAAGTGCCCTGCTATTAAGCCAAAAATCATGCTATAAACTATTAATGTACTTCCAGGGCCACTGTCCCTAATTTGACCTTGCAGTTCTGCTCAGAAACATTAAACCAACATTTCAGAGATGGGAGAAAGGAAGAGGGGATAGATGTCAAAGAAAGAAAGAAAGGAGGAAGGGAAGGGAGGGAAGGCAGAAGAATAAACAAGCTTTTGCAACAGCAGGAAGCTCTCTCTTAATTCTGAGATAATGAAACGCTTCTAACCAGGCCCAACTGCTGAATATTACAAGAGCCATCATCTCATGTGGATTGCATGCAGCTTTATTTTCTACTCCCCTGCATGGACTGAGTATGATTCACAGCACAGTCACAGGAAACAGTCATTACTATTTATTTGGAGTGAGATGAGTGACTGCTCTAAACAGCATCAACTGCACCTGCGATAGTGCAGAGAATCTTTTTTTATTAAGCACACCCATGCCCTCTTTTTTCCCTTCTGCTCTTCAATATTCTCTTCACAAAGAACATTTTATTTCAGTGCTGGCTGCATAGATGAAAAAGGGAAGAGGCAAATTTACAGCAATCGTTAGAGAAGATGCAGAAGCATGGCAGCAAACCCTGGCTTCACCCCTTCATGTGCACAGAAACATCCCCACACCGTGCACATGCCACAAAAAACAGTCTGTACACAAAGAGAAAGAGACAATTCATGAAGTATAGCCGCTCATAATAAAATTATAATAGTAATTGCCTGGCTGTGGATGAGCCTGCTTGCCCCCATTTTGTACATTTGCTGCAGCTGGAACATGTCAGAACACCCTGAACTCCCTCTGCTCCAAGCAGCCCTAAAAAACAGCTCATCTTCCTCAACCTCTGAGCAGCTCCTCTGTTTTCTTTACAAGACACTGCTCACAATTTTGCTGCAGCAATTTATCTCTGGCTACACAGCGAGGTGGGCAGCCGGCTCCCTGGCTTGCTGCTGCTCTTTCTCCTGCTGTACTTCAGCAGCTGATGCTGAAGCCTTCCTGGCCCCCACATACTGTAGCTAGGAGGTGTCAGAGCCTCAGTCAATTCCCACAACACTTTATTCTCCCCTTTAGCAGTCTCTGCTGATGAAGGTACTCTTTAGACTGCTATTTTGAATTTAACACACAGTTATAGAGAATCCAGAGCACTCAAAGCACAGACCTCTCTCTCTTCTATAGCCTTTATTGCCCAAGTGCATGCACCTGATGTGCTTACAAAAAATGTCCTTGCTGATAAAATCCTCTTAAAATGGCTCAGCTCCGTTTTTGCTGGTTTCAGGCCAGCAGTAAGAAGACGCTAAGGCCATTTTATCCCTCTGCTGTAGGTATCAGTATCTCAAGTACCTGCATCCTGTGATGCCATTAAAAGCTTCAGGAAATTAAAAGTGTGGGTTTTCTTGTTTGTCTAACAAAGTAAGGTACTTCACAGTATAATGGATTGCTCTTGAAAACTAATACTCCTAATAGCAGCAAACAGATGCACAGACTGGACTGTTTTATCCATATTGAAGTTTGGTACTTATTTTTTGTAAATTATGTGTGGTTTCTGGAGCGAGTGTGATTTCAGATCACAGCAATTAGGGAAACATTCTCTTTTTTTTTTTTCTTATTCTCCTATGTAATCATTCTAATGCCACATGTGATGGACACAAAGCTTCCTCACCAAACTGGGAGCAGATAAGAGCCCAGCACCTTCATGGATGAAGGATCGTGGTGAGATCAAAAATATGAAAAGGAGCATAAATGATGTGCAGAGCTTGGAAGTGAGGACAGATAACAGAGGGAAGAAGGGCAGAAGTGACTTTGTGGTGACTTCTACTCTGCTTACAGTACAACAATGTGGTAATCACCTGTATATCCACACCCAGATGCTAAAGCAATTGGTATAGATAAAAAAAGATGGTGCAAAAAAAACAGGTTAAGAGAGTTAATACCTAAACCACTAAAAACACTTTTGACTCACTACTGTTCCTAGCCATTACATCCCATGCTGTATACTTTCCCCGAGCTGGTATTAAAAAATCTCTTAGTACCTCTTCTCTCACCACCACCTACCAAAGGATTACTAAAAGACAACTTACTTTCCACCTCAGGTCTCAGCAACTGCAGTCCCTGCCCTGTGAGGAGAGCAGCACAACATTCTTCTCTTTCTACCAGGATGAGAGATCTGCCCCACCGTCCACATCAACACCCAAGCAGCAGGAGTGGCCAACCAAAAAGTAAGGATGCTCATTTCTTTGTTGCAAGAGTATATAGAAAGTGGAAGCAGTATTATATCAGGCAGGTGAGAAATACACCCTGGAGCATTAGATCTTTCCCTGATTCCAAAGGCAGGAGGATCACCAAAGGCAGTCCAAGTTATGCCACAGTTTGTTTTGCAATATAGATATTAGCTCACTAGGCACTGATCCCAAACTCTTATCACTTCACTTTTGCCTTCAGTAGCCATTAGTCAAGCATTTCCTGGGGAAAGATTCACCCCCTGGTTACAGCACAATAAACCCCTGAGCTGACAAGGTTATTCCATATTTATACCCCCAGAATTGAGAAGTAGGTCTCATATTTTATTTTCTTTTGGAAGCTGGAGGGAGCTGAGGTACAACATGGGAATAGCCTCGTAGACAGGAGCAGCACAAGGCTGTGCTCACTGGCCTGCATGGAGAGGAACAAGCTCTGACCCAGCTGGGACAGGTGCTGCTCCACATCCTCGGCCTGGGGAGCTTCCCAGGGGTCAGGTCACTGTCACACCAGCATGGTGAGGACTTGAGTATCCATCCATTGCATTTGCCATTGCTCTCAGAGCCTTTCATCCTCAACACTGTCAGGGTGCAGCCTTCCTTGTCAAATTATTTTAAATAAAAGGCAGGTATTGAGACAGAAAGTGCTTCTTGACATGTGAACTCTCAGCCCATGAGCAGAGTGAGAACTACAAAAGATTCACAGGCTCCTCCTTCCCCCACAATGTTTAAATGATTAATTAACAATTTCCAGAAAGCAATTCATAAAAGGAAAAGAGCAGATTTTCAAAACTATCAGCTTGTAAATTAAGTAGAGCCAATTCTCTGGCAAACCTTCTAACAAGGTTTCACATTATTTGTTTTATGCTTCCTAAAGATCTGTCCCTAGCCTAAATCCCAGTAGGAGGAGATACCACTGGAGTTTAATTACATTCCACCTATGGGAAACATTCAAGAAACAAGTATCTGAAAAAAACCCTACAACTTGGTCTAAAAAGAAAAAAAAAATAAAAATGAAAACAATAATCTGATTTAAGCAATGATATGAATGTACTGTACCTCCCAACCACAGGTTTAAAACATTATCTTCTTACAAGTCTCAAGGCAAACCGCCAAATTGTCTTGTGAAGCAAATTGAATAGTTATACCATCAATTTACAACACACATTCAGCATTCAGGCCTATGGCTTAAGTAAATAGTTATGAGACATGGCATTTTAAAAGGTTTTGGTGCTTTGTTTAATTTCTTTTTTCTATGAACTACACATGCCACATGCTGTACTGAAAATCCTTGATTCAGGACAGGTTTTATCTTAGAAATAAGCTATGGTTAGTGTTTCAAGGGATTAGCCCATGGCCTGTGCTCTCCTGGCTGTGCTGCGTGTGTGTTTGCACACCCACCTCACAAACATCTTCTGGCCCCCAGCAGATGCTGAGGCACATCTCACCCTGGCCAGGAGGGTGGGCACAAGTCGACGATGTGCACAGCAAAAGCAAAAGGGGCACGCACTGATCCACAGCACGGGAACCTGCTGCCATCAGCACAAGTGTGAAGGAGATGGAAAGAAAACTGCAGGCAGCCTCCTCCAGGTATAATTCTTTAAACCTGGGAAACTCATCTAGCTGAAATATCTTTCTCTGCAGGAATAGGGCAAATGACTCCTGTGCATTCAGCTGGGACAGCTGAGCTGTGGACTAGGCAATAGAGGAAAAAAACACATTCTAAGCTGAGAGGAAAAACTAGGCATTGCCACTGTTCCCCCTTCTGGTACCCCCAAATCACCCACCTCAGGGTTCTGTAACTGGCCTTGATGAGACCCAACCTCAGCACCCAGAGAGGAGCTCCCATGAGGGGCTGCAAAAGGAGCAGTGAGCACCACTGACTGTCTGGAGTCAGCACCGTGTCCTGCCATACACAACGGAGAGACTTGCCACTAAAGAAGCACTGAAATATTTAATCATTCGAAACATTCAAGTGCGACAAAATTATCAATGAAACTAATTAAGAATCTTGAGATAATAAGCACTGATGACAAAATGTTCCACTCTAGTGCCTGCCATCAGGCAGTCAGGATTTATAATATCAGTCATTTATAAAGCTTATACCCTGAAGGATCTCAGTGCACTTTCAAAACATGTGCCTCCACATCCACGTAGCCCTGCTCCCCAAGGTGACTCAAACTACTCATGCATACCCAGCAAAGGTTCCCAATTAGGGATGAGGACTTCAGATGATGACAACAGAGATGTTATAAATGGCATGGCGAGCAGGGAAGCTGGGAAGGGCCAGCTGTGGTGTCTGCAGGGCCAGGTCCTGAGGTCGCAGCCAACCCAGTTCTATCACAGGCACCCAGAAGGGCAGGCCACAGGAAGGTGAGAGAGCTGTGCACAGAGCAGACTTGGGGAGGAAGAAGGTCACAGATTTGATAAAAAGAACAGGGCACCAGAGTTTTATGCACTGGGATTTTTCAGCAATTTAGGACAGGAAGTGAACTGGTGTCAGGCGATCAACACTGCAGATGGGTCTTTAAGCAGCCAACATGTAAATGGGTTTTGGCAAAGATACCGCAACTAACAGTCTTTTTTTTTTTTTTTTCTTTTTTGTGAGAACTGCCATTTTTAGGTACAGTCAGAGAAATGCTGCCTTCTGCCTGTTACAAGCAGGTGTACAGATGTCGACAGCAAGTTCAGGCGAGTGCCAGGTACTCAAGAATTGTCACTGGGTATGTGAGCTGCCTCACCCCATCCCCAAGCTTTTGCAGAAGGCGGGTTTTATTTCCCGCTGAGGTTTCCAACGAGCCGGCTCTCCAGCAGACCCTGTCTGTGGGCTGAACTGCTCAACACCGCCCAATTTTTATTTTGCCTTTGTTTCTAAGTGAAGCCACCTCGGGCAGGCCAGCTCCTGAGCGAGGTGGGTCGCTGTGAGTCACCCGTGCTGCTCCCGGGAGCTGCCCACGAGACAGGCACAGCTAATCTGGAATGACACCTGGTAACTGCAACAGCTAATTTCAGACTCAAGGCACCAATTTCCCAGTCACTTTGTAGCTACACTCTGTTACCGTAACGGGTTCTTTGCACAATTATCGCAACACTTAGTAAGTTATTCATTTCCGAGAGAGCTAAGAAGCCTTGTAAATTATTTTCACTTTAAAGAAAGCAGACATAATCCCCTCTGGAGGAAGTAAATAGCAAAGTTTCTCACCCATATTTTGTTTATTATTAATGTGTGAGAAATAATATTATCTCATCATTAATAAAAAAATATCTTTACTTCAAAAGAAAAATGTAGTAAACAGGCAAGAATTTAAAACCCAGGTGCATGTGCCATTGTGGCAATGGGATGCATCAGGCACAGGCAGTCTGAATATTTAATGCTTCATAATTTTTTTCTTAAATCATTAACAACCTTTAACAAGTGATTGTCCAGCCCTACCTCTGCTGTGGGTTTAACAGCTCTGAGTGTTCCTTTGGTGGTTCTGGTTCTCCGTACTCCGAATCCAGGCTGTCTACAAGCCCTGCATGACTTTTAGGTTAGAGATCTCTTTCCTGCCTCACCCTGTAATGGATGTTAATCCATTTTCTACAGCTTTGCCCCCTGCAGTGGACTCAAACAGCTCCAGTTAAGATCGTTAGTGTTCACTGGCTGGACCAGCATTCAGTCTAGTATCTCTTAGCACAGTGTAGGACCCTGCTTGCTCCAGCTGGTGATGTGGGCTTATTTCATTCTCTGTTTGCCTCTTGCAGTGGAGAAATGAAGAGTTAAAATCCCAAACCTTGGTTTGATTACTGCATTGCTGACAGAAATGCAGATTTGGATGAGGAGACAAGATGTACTGAGCCACTAAAGAGTTGTACCCTTTGGACAACTAATTGAAATTAAACCTGTTCTCTGAAAAGCTTTTTTTAAAAAAAAGTACTACCAAAAATGACCTGGTCTATAATTATCATCTCATAGCATCGTCCAGTGTTGAAGGATATACAAGTGTACATATATTTAGATGCATTAAGATGCACATGAGGGCTTGATAGTGTTTGCCAGTGCAAAGAATTTGCTTAGAATGCTTAGAATTTGCATATCTGCGTGTGCACAGCCAGGGTCTCATGGCCACCACATTTCTCTGCAAAGTCTGTGTGTAAGTGGGATTAAAATTATTAGTTCCTTAACCTGAAACGATAAAAATGCAAAGGACAGTATTCAGATTTCTATTCTGTTTCAAGCAACCACTATGGCAATTAGCTTTGACTTGATAAAAGACCTAGTAACAATTTTTTCCTACAGAAAAAAAAACCTTAACCCCCAACTTGAGCGACACTTCCTATCTATTTTCTCTTTGTGCATTTATAGAACTATAGAAACAGAGAATAAATACATCAGCAAAAAGCTCTAACAAGGCTTAGAAACACTTAACTGCAACAACTACAACACTTGAAATCTGAAGGGCACACTGAGCAAAACCAGGTCTGTAAGATAAGCTCAGTAAGATTTCACACTGGTGGAAAATTGCTTTTAGAATGCTCTATGCAATTCTAATACCTCTATTTTTCCAAAAGATGTTAAAAACCCATAGGAGAATTTCTGAAAGCAGGCACACATCCTGTCCACCTTCTAAAAGTAATATATAAATAAATTTTTAAAAAAGAAATAATTTTAGGAATACACAGTTTTAATACAAGAAAACACTAACAGGTGATCACTGTAGTTTACAGGCAATGTCCTAATCTTTATTTAGGAGAAGGATAATTAACTCAGGAGAAGAGATTAAACAAAACTGTGGTAACTTCATGAGAAATTTTTGCCAGAAAGATTCAGGTAAGAGGGCACAACATAGTTCTATATATTTCCAGCTATTTTTATGTAGGATGTCAGGACTGGTGGTGAGATGAACCCATACAGCAGCAATGAGGATCAAAACAGAGCCCAATTCCAAAGGTCACCAAACATTAAAAAAGTTCACATCTTAATGTTTTGGCCTGGATATACCCATGGTTTTTCTTGTAAAATCAGAGCTAGGAAAAAAAGCAGGACATTCTCTTAGCACCAAGTCTCTGTGTCCTTGCATTGTTCTCTCATTTAAGTGCACTGCTAAGGCTCCACTGATAATAAAAGATTGATTTAAAAGACCATTCCACAACCAAAGCAAACAGTGAGCCTGGCTAATGTTACATATCATATCCTCTTGTCATTTACTGCTACTCTGTGTGTTTACTGTGCCTCTCACTCCCCCTCAGTACCAGCCTGATTTTGCAGCAGAGCAGCTGGTCCTCCGGGGTTGATGGCACAACTGGAACTCTAAGCCCAGCAACAGCAGCCTCCTGATTGATTTTAAAAGCACAACCCTGCTCTCAGTTAGGCTCTGAACCAAAACAACCTCCTCCCAAGGCTTTGGGTCAAGTCTTTGCAGATTTCCTAAATGACAGGCACCTCTATGTTACAAGGTAAACCTTACCTCTGGTAAGATCCAAAATTTAATCACATTATCTGCATTCCTCTATCAAGGTTCCTACTTCAGTCCAAAAGAGATTATGAACGTAGGTGATGTGAAAAAAAAAAAAAAGAATCAAAAAATCATATCCACTCCATCTTTAACTTCTATCAGAAAAGCTATTATTTTGCATGGATTACTTTTCTTATGGTAAATTCAGTACACAGCACGACAAAAACATCCATACTCTTCCCATTAGTACAGGATGAAAACTTAATGGAGTGTGTTACGTTTTGTTTTGTCTTTCTCTTATCATTTTTTGAATTACTGGTCTTGCTTTGTGATTGTAGCCAACATGATGAGTATTGCTCTTTTCCTTCGAAAAACTGGACTGTGAGAACAAAGAGGTGTGTTTTTGGAGCCTGATTCTCAGTTTTACTAAGGTCCTACCAAGGCAGCAGAAACAGGCCTTCCCACAGTTGCAAGCCCTCTTTTGTAAAAACATAACAGCAGAAATGAGATGACGTTAACCCTGCTGCAGGTGAGGAATGAGGCTGATGTACACACACATTGATGGTCTGTTCCCATTACAGGAACAGGAAAAAGAGCATAAATGTAAACTGAGAATCTGGCTTTGCAGTTACCCTGGATACAGTTTGTAGGATTTATATGTTTAATTAGAGCAAAAGGTAGAAACCTCCAGAGCCATATGAAAATAACATGTTAAACAAGGTTTTGCCCAACATTTCTAGAACATCAGAACTTGAAACAATGGAAGAAGAACAATTAAAAAGATTACTAAAGCATTTTGTTCTTCTTGGGATCCTTCATTTTCAAGTCAGGAAAGACATTTTATGCCACCTAATTAAAACAACTGGGAGGGGTTTGGTTTTTTGTTTTGTTTAATTTTTTTTTAAATAGGTGCACTAATTAATTAATACAAATAAGTCCTGTGTCTTTGGTTTTACACAAGATTAGGCTGCATAATAACAAATTCCTAAATCCTTAATATGTATCATTTAATGAATTCATAGACAATACCTCTTTTTCCCCATTGCAGAATGAAGAAGAATTTGCTTAGTAGGGAATACTCAAAGCACTCTTTAAAACATTTTGTGTTTCTGTCCTTGCAGAGGGTGATGCATGTGCATCCTTCAATTTGTGCACATTAGTAGATCTGATGACTTTTCTGTTCTGGATCTCTGGTGAAAATCACTGTATTTTCACATATTCATGGGGGAAACATCAGATCTTGCAAAGGATTTCTTGTGGGAAGCAAGTTAACCAGAAAATGTAAATACTATTCCATGAATTCTCTATGTCCCATGCCAAAACTTTTAAATTGTCTGTGCCTCCTGAAGAAACAGGACCATTAATATTACAGGACTTGCAGGTACTTTTAGAGGTTAGTATTTATATACCATTTGGATATTAACAAATGAAAAGTGCTAAAATATCCTAGACTATTTAGAAAAGATACAGTATCTTTGCTCCTGCTGTCACAAATCTGCCGTGCTAAAGTGGCACCAGCTTACCAAACCTAAAGAAAAGAAAATCAGTTGTGTGACAGTTACTGCTCAGGTTAAACATTATTGAAACCTGTAGGTAAAGCAACCACTTGATTCTCTAATGGAGCTTATCTGCTCATTATATTTATCCAGAGGGACTGGTCAGGAGGATTACAGCCCCTGTGCAAAATGACTGGCAAAGTTTTGTGCACAGCACCTGTGGGCAGAGTGGTTTGTCAAGGTAGCGCTCTGCACAGAGCTGTATGCTCAGGGAAGAAGTAAAGCAATCAGAAAAGGAAAACAAAGGAGAAAAGAAGCACCAAGCACTGTCTTAGTGCAGCAAACACAGTTTGGTGAGGGACTGCCACAGCCCACGCTGCTCCATGGAGCTGTGAGCACAGGAGCCACGTCCTGCTGGGATGGGCAAAAGGAGGGTGTGCACGGTCCTTGTAAATAAGTAGGGTCACTTCAAAGATATTTGGCTCTACTCCAAACAACCCTGAAATTTCAGCCAGCAGCTCAGCTCACCCCAGGTGAGCAATGTAAACAGCCAGCAAATTACAACATGGCACAAAATCTGACAAATGTTGGCATTTTTCTCAGCTGACAACATGGCCACATCCACAGAGGGGCACCTTTCAGTAGGGGAGTTCAAAGGCGCCTTTGGCAAGGGATAAAGCATGCCCAGTTTGCACCCAAAGTGTGCATTTTGTCTCACACTGAGCTTGCTCAGGCAACAGGCAGTATTTTAGATAACTACTACTTTTTGCTCCTCAAATTTCCATTGAAAATTTCTGCTAGTCATGACTTTCTTATTACAGAAGGTATCAAACACATACAAAAGTTTTAAATTAACGAGCTGTCGGGGGAATCTGCACAACACAACCTGTGACACTATCTGAAGACACTCATGCAACTGGTGTCAAGCTGTGCCACTTAAAGCATATTTTCAGCACCCACCTAAGACAGCCTGGCAGTGCATATTTGTGAATTCATCACTTGCAGGGAGTAAAATGCTTTTAAACATCATCTTATTTCCCCAGTGACTGCTCCTCCCAGCAGGGAGCTCTGCTGGCTGATTTCTACCAGGCACGTTGAGCAAGATCACTTCTAAGCAATAACTCCTTCCACAACTTGATTTCCTTGCCCTAAAGCCTGGTGACATGTATCTGAACACTGGGATGCCAGCACCATAAAGTGGCCACAGCTCAAAGCAAGATATGCTGGAGCAGAATGTGACACCCTGGACTACCCCAGGGGTCTGGCAGAAAGCCAGCCTTGGGGTAAACACATTTAGAGACTTGAGTGGTAAAAAAAATCCAAGGAGTTTGAACATTTCTGGAAGACACATCACAAGAAAAGCTGTTTGTGAAGATGTACTTTTCTAGAGTGGAAGGGAACAGAGCAAAGCTGGGAGGGTGCTGTAATTCAACAAATGCAAAAGAGTAGCTGTGCCCTCCTCCTCAGAAAAACAGTGGAAAGAACTCACCTTTGGGTGAAGGGGCATTCATACAGCCTGAAAATTGTGCAGTGAAATTCAAGTAACCCCTTGTGACTACTCCCCCATCTTCCCTGATGCTGAAACAACATCAGAGCTGTCTGCTGGTGGTGCTTAAATGCTTGTGTTTTTCACATTAGAGAGGCAGGAGTTTTGGACCCCCTGATTCCTATACTTACATACCTTTGGAAATTAGCATAAACACCTCAGCTGGCTACCGATGTGATTAAGATGTGCCTTCACTTTGCAATTTTTTCTTTGAAACAAAGCAAAGGCTTTCGTTTGTTAAGTGAAAATTCCCCAGTGGAAACCCCTCTCTCTTTCCCTCCCATTTCTGACCCCATACTGGGCACTTTAATCTAATTTTGGTTTGAGGTTTTAGAAGCTGAAGGCTGCTTCTGAAGATCACTGAGGGAAAAGAAATCACTGGGAGGAACACCACACTTTGAACTCAACATCCCTGGCACAATGCATATTGGAAAAAGAAAGCACTAAGAACATTTCCCAATCAATGTAGCTGTATTTTTCACAACCAGTTAGAAGAAATGGAAACCTATGGTAAATAATGCTGCTTTGTACAAGTCCAATTACCCTGAATGATAAATTGCCTAATTATTTCAGCTCTAGAATCTTTCCCAAGTTCTTTATCCTTTTCTTTGTAGTCACTGTCTGCAGAACAAGAGCGTTTGACTGTTACTAATTAACAAGAGAGAAAGATGCAGGACATTTACTAAATTCACTTCTGTTTAAATCCATGTTGCATTATTTTTCCCCACCAAAGGCAAAAAAAAAAGTAATAATTTATTTAAAAGCTGCTCTGATGGAGAAAATTTTTCTCCATGACTACTCTGTGATATTAAAACAGTCAGCTTTTATTTTTTACGCTCTCTAGAATGCCAAAAGATTAAAGGCACAGCAAGGTTAGATTAGCACCTCGAAATTATCTGTAAAGTTCTCTACTTATCAAGCTATTAAATCTAAATTCATGACTGCACAAAATAACTTATTTTTGTATCCTGAGTGCACATGAACTTGGTGGAACAAGCTCCAAAAAGATAAAGCTTTTAAAAGTGTTTTGTTCCAGTTCACTATGCATTGACTTTCTGACATCTTGTTTCTTCCTTTTTCCTTCATTTAGATCAACAACAGCAGCAAGGGTTTGGGGATAATAGCCCCATTTCAGAACTTTTTGACTTCCTGATTTTCTCCTTTAAAGTGTAGCTAGGAGTATTGAAAAAGATATTAAAGTTTATTCAAAACCTCTATTGAAGAAGATCAAAATCCACTTATTGTATTACATTTTTAAACCTGATGGTACGTAAAGCATTAAAAAACAAACAAAAAAAACCCCAAACCTTTTTTTCCCTCCTGTTTATTAACAGAATCTTTTCTGAAATTCATTTTTTAAGATGTGAGTACAAGTAGAATGTTTTACATACAAAATCATATGAATATTTTGTTGAATTCTGAAAGCAAAGTTTTCATACAGGTGGAAAACATTGAGGCAACGAGGTCAAAGAGTGAATTGCTTGCACATCATGCCTCAATGTGCCATGCCTCAGTGACAGCCAGGGAGGATAATTCCTTGGACTGAGAAAGTAATTGAGCTCTCAGTCTCACTACATCTGAGCCCTGACTAAGGATGGTAAGCATGCAAGCATCTATTTACCTACTCAGTCTTGGTTAAAAGCCCAAAATTCCAGTCCATACAGGCAACTGGCATTTCTAGTGTAGAACAGTTTGAAGTCTACCCTGATCGAGGCCCCAGATGCCCATCCCAGAGTTTACTGCAGCAGTGAAATTCCACTTCTGGCCATACTGCTTGCACAGAAACCCTTGTGGGGCACTGACCATAACATTCAAAACATGGCCAGTTACACTGACATACAGGCGGATTTTGTTGCTTTAAAGGATTTGATTTTGGAGAAGTCCCATAACCTGTCTTATGAAAACCAGACATCAAATTAGTTAGTAATTAGTAAGATTACAACCATGGACAGTTAACTTCAGCCTCTTCAGGCATCTTCTTGGAAAGATCCCTTGGGAACAGGCCCTGCACAGAAGAGGGGTTACAAAGATCCCTTCCTTCAGGATCAAGAATGATGCATCTGAATGAACAAGAAATTGTGCAAAAGGGGCAAGAGACCCACATGGACGAATACAGAACTCTTTTCATTACTCAAGCACAAGCAGAAAATACACAGGAGATGCAGGGTCAGGCCACTTAGAATGAATATAAAGAGGTTATCAGAGTAAGTAGAAATAAGAAAAGGAAGGCCAAAGCCCATCTGGGGGCCAAAATTAAATCTGGCCAAGAACATCAAGGACAACAAGTAAGGCTTTTCAAATACATCAATAACAAAAGGAAAATAAAGGCAATGGGCAGAAATTGATGCACAGGAAATACCATCTGAAATTGAGGAAGCGTTTCTTTACTGGGCAGGTGACCAGGTTCTGGAACAGATTGCACAGAGAGGGTGTGGGGTCACCCTCACTGGAGATATTAAAAAACCATCTGGACACAATCCTGTGCCACTTGCTCTAGGATGGCCCTGCTTGAGCAGGGGGGCTGGACCAGAACCCCCTGTGGTCCCTTCCAGCCTGACCCCTTCAATAAATATTAGTGAAAAATTGTTCTGTGACACAGTAAAATATATTAACTGATTTTAAATGGGGCAGTCTTCAGACAGGATGTGTTTCCCACATTCCTTTGTGCTTTCCTGACTACTCCCTTTGCACCAGCCTTTCCATCTGGTTAAGTAAGGAAATGTTCCCTCATATCACTGGAAGACCACCACATTTCTAGAGCAAGGGCACACCCAGAAACACCACCTTTCCTTTCTTTCCACGTTAAAAGAAGAGCATAAGATGAAGCAGGGCAAACAATACAAAAGCCATCTCACGTTGACTAAAAATAGCAAAATCATATTGAAAGAAATGGAAATTATTTAAATACATATGTTCTGCCAGGGTGGTAAAGAAGGGGAAAAAAGAGGGAGAGGAGGTCACAAGAAGTTCAGTCTACCAAAAACTGCTTTACATAATCATGAAATGCAAACTAGTTTCCACTCCTTCTGGCACCAGCTCATTCAGCCTTCACTTCAAATGCTTATTGACAAATAAATGGACTGGTTACTTCCTATTAAAGCTTCCTAATTTATGTACATACCTGGAGGAAAAATTCCATTTTGACCTCACATTCATATAAGCTAAGATCATTTTTAAGCTATGAATATGATGAATACAATTTTAATTTCTTCTTGGTTGCTGCTGGGGATTTGCTGTTTCTTAATAAATTAAGCATGTGTTCTCCCCAGCTCAACTTTTGCACCTTGTGCATTTAATACCTGCAATTCAGGAATCTGTGTGAAACTTCCAGATGAAAGACCTTTTTTTCTTCAGTCATCATTCATACTCTCCCCCTCCTTCTCTCTCTCATGCAAGCACAGGTGCACAAACAGGATATGTTTTATCTACTCTTTCCCAATACTTCTCCTTCTCTTCCTTTGCCCATAGAATCATACAATGGTATGGCTTGGAAAGGACCTTAAAGCTGATCTAATTCCAACCCCTCTGCCATCAGTAGGGATATCTCCCACTAGACCAGGCTGCTCAGAATTCCATTCAGCCTGGTCTTGAACACTTTCAGGGATGAGGCATCCACAGCTCCTCAGGGCAACCTGTGCCAGTGCCTCTCCACCCTCACAGTAAATAATCTCACCTAAACCTACCCTCTTTCAGTTTAAAGCCATTGCCACTTGTCCTGTCAAAACAGGAATTGTAGAAGGTCCCATGGAAAATCCTTATAATGAAAGTGGCACTTGTTTTCAGAAATCTCAGGAGTCACTATTGTCCTTACAAAGTAAAATGCTGTTAAAGCAAGATTTTACCCCTTGGTCTTGAAAGCCTCTCAGAAGTTGACAGTTCAGTGGAGATTCCTGCAGCAGATGAGGATGCCAGGGCTGGGCCAAAACCTTCATGCTCTGAAGAATCTGCCTTTCAGTCTGGGGACAGAGAGGGGTCTCATCCCAAATGAATGTTAACTAATGTACAGCTTGAAAATGCTTCTCTGCTTAGCTTACTATTTAATATTTCCCAGGAGACAAGTCCCTGCCTGATGAATGCAATTGGCTGCTAATGCTGAGACAGTGTGGGGTCCTGACACAGATGTCCAAAGCCACTCTCTCTCATTTTTAAGTTCTTTCAAGGGCCAGATAGTTTAGCTTTTCTGATTTTTTTTTTTTTTTGCATTGAGGTTGTGCCTATTGGTAGCTGTTCTCTTTCTGTGCTAATTATTTATGATACAGCAGCACATAACTTATGGAAACTTTCAGTGCCTAACTTCCATTACCAAAAAAAAAAAAAAAAAAAAATTAGTATAATTTCTGGGCTTGACTCCTACTTCACATTGAAAAACTCCTGAGGGGTAGACAGGCTGCCACTCAAAAAACAGGCACTTACACATGTGAAGTCAACCCCATTCCTGAGATGTCATAGCATGTTCACCTCTTTTCCTGCCATGTGGCTTGCCTGGTGAGAGTATGTCCCTCCCAATGTCATGGAGAGGAGCAGTGGTGATATTTTCTGGGGTTAAGCTTATCTCCTTGCTTCCTTCTAAGATGTTCAACTGCCCAGTGAAAAAAATGTGATCTACTAATTCTACCTGGGACTATGTTCCACCCTGCACCCCATGATGTTACCTATTTGCAGCTAAAAGGTTAAAACTGATATGAATATAAAAATTTATTGGACATTGCTTTGATATTAATTTGGCTTACTTTGTCCCTGGAGGAAGCTTGTTAATCACCATATACAGGGGCAGTTGGGATACAAATCCTGAAGAAAATTGTAACAAATTTCTTGCTCAGCAGTGGTAATTTTTCCTTAAATTAAAAGCAAATATACTCTTTTCTCCATAAAAGCCTGAAATGTAAGGGGGGAAGGAGGGGGACAAGGAATAAAAAGACATGGAAGATGCATCCTTCTCTTTACTTTCTTTTTAAACAAATATGTCTAATCATATTTAAAGTGCTGCATTATTAACATCGTCACCATTAAATGTTCCATGTCACTAGAAAAATTTATTCTTTAACATGAACCCTGCAGCAGTGATAGTGGGTCAATTATTATGAGGATGGCAAAATACCAAGAAAATTCAGGGGTGAAAATGAGTATCTGTCTAGCATACATTACCTGAGACTCAGTTTTGCTCAAGAATAGCAATAAGGCAGAGTTACTGAGCAACATGTGACATTGCAAGCAAAAGAGAAATTAGTCTTCATGGACAAGAGACTGATAGGCCTGAACAAATGGAAAAATAAAAGGTTTTTTTCTTTTTCTCTTTATTTCTTTTTCTTGGATGAAAAGGGATAAATGAACTCTGTAGTGTCAACAACAACAAGAAGTTCTTTGAAATAAAGATACATTAATCATCCCAACAACACCTCATTCCAGGCCACATAGAATGACCTATTCTCAGTTGTGAAAAGGATTTTCCTAGGAAAGAAGAAAGGTTTGGAAAAGTTAAGGAAGAAGTACAATGTCAAGATACAACTGGGGTTAAAAATGTGGAATTTGTTCCTATAAGCAAACATAGACTTTCCAAAATAGCAAAGCCAAACCATTCCTAAAAGATACCCAGACTTACCAATTGATTAACTCAACTCTTTGCATATCATAAATAAGCTGACTCTCAAGAAAGTCTTTACTGTCTTGGAAAGTCTTCATCTCCTTTGGCGAGCAGGCATCTGTAGATACAGTGTAAGAACTACAAACACAAGGCAAGCAAGAATTGTTCTCATGCAGCTCCTGGCTGCTCATGCTTAGCCAAAGAGTGACTGTGACTGCCCTACAAAGCACAGGAACAAGCAACAGGGGTCTTCCAGACAGGCCTCCTGGACAACTTCTCTGCCAAGTGCTGTGAGGGTGCCTGGGGTGGAAAGCAACCTGTGCAAAGAGATACCTTCTAAGGCTTGCACAGTGAGAAAACTGAGCCCAAGATTTTCCACCTCGGTATTTCCCCTCAGCATTTGAGCCTAGGTTTGAGGCAAAGTGGACAAACACTTGGCAAGCTTGGACTCAAGGCTTTTCTCATGATACCTCTCTTTATACAGCAGAGACTCAAAATGGAAGAGATAAGAAAGCCTGAGCCTCAAAGGTGCTTAAGTGGCAGACATTCTGGAAGAGTTAGAAATCAAAATTATCTCTGCCCAAGAAAAGTGACTTTGGGTCTCTTGAGTCCAAAGCTTGCATTTCAAATCAGTATATTCTAGATATTTACAGCAGAGGAGAAATTTGGGGAAAGGCTTATTGTCTTCTCCTAACTTAGCAACCTTAGACTGGTATGTACAGAAGCACCATGGGACTAAGATAAATAACTGATTTCAGACATTGAGCAACTGCATGAAGAACTGCAGAAATAGAACCTAACAGTCTCTACATGTTTAAAAGCCTTTCTCTATTTGTTTAAAAAAAACCAAGTGCTGACAGCTGACATTCATAAATGATGGGAGGCTCTGCGACACCTTCTTAAACAAATAGAGCAATCAAAGAGTGTCATTTCATTCAAGAGAATAAACAGCAACAACAACCAATATTATTTGTGCTTCCTGCTTCTGTATGTTTTGCGTACGTATGTGTATGCATGTATAACAGCAACTCTCTTCTGTAGACTTTTTTTCTGCACACTATTTACAATTCAGCCTCCCTTGATAAATGCAAGCCTTCACAGTCAGCAATATTTCTTTAGTGAAGCTTAGTCTCTGTAGTTGGGAGCTTCTGAGAGCACAAAGCCTTGAGATACCGCATGAAAGGCACCAAACTCATGCAAATTGTTGTAGTATTTCCCTGACAGTGACATCTCTCTGACTTTCACCTCTCATTTTCACTAATGCTCAAAGAAAACCATCTGTGCTACCAAGGAGACTCTCTGCATAGACTGTTTAAAAATCTAAAGTAGTCAATCAGGCACAGAGACACCATAAAAATGGTCCTACCTGTCTCTGCTCTAGAAATTTTATGGGAAGGGAAAATTTTGAAACAACAAAATCCCTTTTCAATAAGCCATCTCCATTAGACTGCAGAGGTATTAGTGAAGGAGTTTTCCAATGTGAAGACCAGAATCATAAGCCAGTGTAAAGTTTAGTACAATTCCACTCAAGTCAGTGAAGAAAATTACTCCAGATGAGCAACTGCCACACCCAGTATGTCTCATGAATTACAGTCCCAAAGTTATCAATCATAAATGAGGAGTTTATGCATCAGTGCATTTCAACCTGGGCTATTCACAACTCACTACACATGGCAGTTAAAAAGGAATTAAACAGTATTGTTTTATAAATGACACTATGGATTGCAATGACTTTGGAGTACCATCATTCAATGTTTTTGACATGAAAGAGTACAGATGAAACAGTCTGGTCAACATTTTCAATAAAACATATTGAAAATATTCCTGGGTCCTAAAGCTATACAAAACCAGTCTTTATGGGAACAGGAAGATGTCTTTATATTAAAGAAAAATCCCCAAGTCTCCATTTAAATACAGAGAGAGTATGGAAGGACCTTGAAGATTCTTTAAACTTTACAGTCTCTAGACAGAGGTGAAAATGTTGGTAAGTCACACCAGCACTGAATTGTTTCACTAGTACTTTGTGTGGATAGGAAATCTGATGGAGTAGAGACATGCTGTGTCTTATCCTGTTCTTCATTCCTCTCACACTGATGTTTCTAAATGTCATATCAAGCAGTGATAAGTAAGAGTAGTACAAAGCTTTTTAAAATAGAATGGAAAACACAGTTAGTCTTGCAGTCTCCAATGAATGTTTTATGCTAATAGCTGCTCTTTCATGTATTCACTGTTATTTACTTCTCCTGACTCCTGTGCTCTCCTTCACCTTTCTCAGGGCTCCTGAAAGTATTTCTAGGCATCAGCAGCAAGGAGCAGTAAGCTGCTACTCTGTCCTTCACCAGACCTCATATATCAGCGCAGCAACACATCTCAGGTTCTGTAATGCAACTTTTTTCCTGTGGTTCTTTAAGTAATGACATGTTTGTATAGATATGAGCTAAAAATCCCCCAAACTTGTAGCACCAAGTCTACCCATTAGTTAATGCAAAGCTTGGCTGTCTATTACTGAGAATATGCAGTAAATTATTCCTGAAGGTGAGATTAGAATTCAGGGAGTTCTCACTCCAGGCTTTTCTATGCTCTGTGCCATCAAGCATGGATTTCTTTATTGCATGGAGACAAAGATCATTCTCATACCTCTTTTGCCCTCCTTAGCTGCCCCAAGCATGCTTGCTTTTCCCCCTCAAGAAAATGACCTAGTTTCACTGGTTTAACCTGATGTGTTTACTTTGCAACAGATCAGGAGCACATACCTACACCCACTCACCACACTCCACCTCAGGGTAACAAATAACTCCTTATGAGAAGTTAGCTTGGTCACCTATGTTTTTGCACTCTGTTTTGTGCCACTACTCTTCCTGTCAAAAATTGTGCAGTCGAGTAAAACAACAACAACAAAAAATTTATAGTTGTGAATGATTCAGGCTTGAGAGCAGGGACAAGGAAGGGAGAGAGATTTTAGCCTTTTTAAATGCTAAGATGGGAACAGAGGAAAAAAGAGAGGCCCCACATTAAGGGAATCCCCAGCATGGAAGATGCAATTTTTCATGCCCTAAGCCCTGTGGTTTAGGACATAACACACAGAGCAGCTCAGAGCCCACAGTGGCACTCAGAAGCAAGTGTTCATACGCTCAAAATGAATGTGTGTGCTCCAGGATCTCCATGATTTTGCTAAGCACACACACAGACAAACAAAAATCAACTTGCTTTTACAATAAAATAATCAGTCACACGTGCAAAAACTGTTCCTAAACATGTCTTGTGAAGAGCTCTTTAAAACCTCTGCACAGGGATCATTTTGGACTGAAATGGAGAGGCGAAGACCATGGGTGCATTCTTTCTCACTTGGTGAATGTGGATAAAAAACATCTCTTTCACAACTGTATAGCCTCTAACAGTTCAGGGATGGTTAGCCACAAACGCTGTAAAAATAATCTGGTCTTGAAATAGCAACCTTTCTCTTTTTTTCCCCATGCCCTCCTTTACTGATACATACCAGGCTTGCTTCTCAGCTGATGCATATCACCATACCTGTACTAATACCAAACATGTACCAGTTTAACCCATCTGAGGATCTGACCCCTCTCTGCTGTCCCAGATCTGTGATCTCTGCAGAAAGTAATACTATTTTGTGCAGACACAGAGGTAGGCGTCCTGCCCCCACTAGTTCATATTTAACTCTCTTTTCATCTTGTTTATTTTGCTTTCATGGTATCAAAGCAAGCTGCAAACCCAGCAACAAGCTTGCAGCAAATAGGTGCATCTTATTTTTAGCAGATTGCCCTTCACAGGGCACACACTACTCTCCCAAGGGATTTATGATGAGGGTCAGGTCAAAGTCTTTATAATTTGAATTTTTATTTGTGTATTAGAAGAATTATGCTTGTCTTTTCCAGTACAGTTGGATCACACACAGGGATTCAAAAGTAGTATGGGAAGATACATTGTGTGGTGACAAGTAATCACCACTCAGTATTTTGTCTCTCTGCCTCCCCAGAGATGAAAAGCTCTGCATGCCCTTTCCCGACACCCTAAAGACCCAGACAGAGGTGAGGGGGCAATGTCCTGCCCTCTACAATAACTGAGGCCAGGGGCTTCTCCTGCCTGCCAGCCTAAAAAGGGCCAAGTGCTCTTCTCACTTTGTGGAAAATAGACACCATGAAGCCTCAACACTGAGCTGTCAGTCAAGAAAAGACCTAAAACATCCTTTAGCAAGCAGATGAGGATGGTCCCGGAGGTAAAAAGAAAAAGATGACAACCCATGACTCACTCAGACACAGTTTTCTGAGGACACCTGCCTGAAGTGCCATCTCCACAGTCTATTCAGGCTGTGTGGTAGAGATTGTCAGTAACACCTCCCAAGACAGCTCTGAAACAAACTTGGCTGGACACAACACAGCAGGATAACATGGTCCTGTCTCCTCTGGGTATCTGACTCCCAGCACTGGGACTGGACACTTCCAGCACCTAGCTTTGTATTTCTGCACCACACTGCAGCAGTCTGCACCACGCCTGCCCAGGGATCTCCAACACAGCATTGACTCAGTTTTCTCCATCTCTGTTATGCTCTCCCAAGGTACCCACTGCGCAAGACAGACAAATGAAGATGACAGCAAAGGCAGGGGTGTCCTCAAGTACAACACTCTGAGCCACCAAAATACTGCTGTATGCCCAGATGGACCAACCTTGCTCCATTAGTTGCTATTACAAGGTCATCATGCTTTGTGTTTTTGACTGGTGTGCCAAAAAGCTGGAACTGTGCCTGTCATTTATAGCATCTTTTCTCAGATGGCTCTCACATGTCTTTATAAACTTTGGTAAATGAGTATATAAATCACTCTGTCCACCACCAAAGTACAATAATCTCTGGGATGATACACAGCAGCTGCTGTAAAATCAGACTGCAGCTCCACACCACAGATTAGGGCAATAAAACATGCTGCATCAGCCAACTGAAATGGATGGAGGACAAAGGGGGGATGTGGTAGAGGACATTTTGTAGTTATAATTACCTGAGTATAAATTTGGCTGAAGGGGGTCCTGTGTTTAATACTTGCATATCTGCAAATCAAAACAGTCTTCCACCACATGTCAAAACAATCTGACTGTACCATTCCCCACGTTTTGGCCTTCTAAAGCCCTTCCTTTTTGAAAATTGCAGAGCACCTTGATAAGAGCAAAGCTGATGTGCTGAGTACTGGCAATAGCCTAATCAAATTTCTTAGCAACTGACTTGATAACTAACTGAGCCTGTAGCTTCTGAGTCCCTCCCTTCCTCTCTCTTGCATGACAACTGAACACAGCATCTATATATACCCAGTTCTAAAATAGCTGCTGCTCCCGTAACTCACAAACCGTTCACATAGATCTCATTTTCTAGGCTAAAAGTAGTTAATTGCAGTCACTGAGGGGACTGAACTGCTGCACCCTTTTCCTTATTCTGGGATGGGCTCCTTGAGGAGTGTATTGCCCCCTCCTGCCCCCCTGCCAAATCATGAACTGTTTATAAAAGGAAATCTTTTGAAGGATGGGGCTACACAGATCAGATCTACAAATTTCCTGTTATCAGGGACTGCAGATGAATCATTATCTTTCTTCCCCTCTCTTCTCCTTGGCCATACAGCCATATATGCACCATCTAAAGCTAAACCTGACAACTCAGAAAGTACAGGGAATTTATTTGAAAGGTATTCCAATCAAAATATGACATGGGACAGCATGGTTTGGGATGAGGACACCAGTTTGAGTTGAGCCTCATACAGACTTTGTACAGAGCAGAAATTAATTTGAGTGCAAACTCTCTGCACTGACTAGGGACACTGCCACAAGTGCCCTTAGCTTCATAACCTCTCCTAGCTGAAATTATTAGCAAAATACTCATAGAGAACCAAGAGAGTCAAGAATTAGGCATTTGAATTTGATTATTATTGAAACATTATTAATAGTGAATGGCAGCTCAGTCAGATCATACACAAGCCAGGACCCATTTATTTCTCCAGCTTGAATCAGAATCACACCCACATGTGAACCTCTTGCACTGACTCACACTGCAGTCTCCAAGTGTGCAGCCTCCACAGCAAGGGCTCCTGGAACTGGAACTGGACCAGACCAATTGCTAAGGGAAATTTGGTACACACAGAGCTAGTCTTTAACTACCCCAGAATAAACTCCTGAGGTGCTTAGAGTATGTACCCAACAGCCCCCACTAGCAGCTGTGCTGGATGATGAGTCTGTGCCTGCAGGAGCACACTACTTGTCCATGTAGACATGGCCATATGCATGGACTTGCTGTGTGGAATACCCTTAAAGAACCAGCCAGATAATGACTGATTGCACTCAGATCTCTACACACTTTCATGGAAATGTTTACTATTTCACATGCCCATTCATCCAGAAATATGTCATATGAATGACATCACACACTCATCCTGTAGGATACCTCTCCCAGCAATTCCCCTTTGGTTTCCTAGGCTGTCAGCTTTCAGGAACTGATGAGGAGATAAAGCATATTTTCCTTGGGGCTGCATAGCAGGGGGTTCTGTGTGCAACTCTGCCCCCAGCATTACCCAGTAAACTGCCCATACTCCAGGCCAAGTTGCACCTTCACATCTTGGCAGGCCTTAAGGAAGTCAGCTGAACTCACCAGACATCAGGGCACAATTAGGCTGGCCATATATGAATGAAACAAGTAAATAACTCCAGCTCCTGGAAACAAAAATGCCCTTGGCAAATACAGATAGTGGAGAAGTAATTTGAACAGAGTGTAAGAGAATTAGATACCATGATTTTTTTTTTTAAGCTTACACATATATTCTGCTGCTAGAAGAAAAAAAATATGAACATTTAAAACAAAACTTTGAAGTTTATGATTTGTAAGAACACTATTTATGCTCCTACAAAGACCAGTAAATAAAATTGCCCACATAAACAATAGAAGCACTTGTACAAGAGGAAAAAAATAGAAATGTGTAGTTTTAGAGCCTGACAACAGCTGGTTGATTTCAATAATGTAAAATATTTTTTAAAGGTTGAGCGTACACCATGACACAAAGTTTCTAGGCCATCTCTTGTGTTGATACATTTCCATTGCCTTGCTCCCTGGACAAAGACCCAGAGCAGCACATCATACTCACATGTTTTGCAGAGAACTCATCGACCTCCTGTAGCACCTTCTCCTGGCACTCCGGGTTGGTGGCCAGCAAGTAGGTGGCAAAGGACAGCGTGCTCGTGGTGGTCTCATAGCCAGCAATCAGGAACAGGAAAGCTTGGCCTGCTATCTCATCCTCTGTTAGCATCTTCTGAGCCTTTTCAGATGGGGCTGTGCCAGCCAGAGGCGCCTCATCCTGTCTGGGAGCAGCAGATGGGCCGAGCACAGCCGAGCACCCGGCTGCCAGGGAGTCGGCTGAGTCGCAGGCGTCAAGCATCCACTGGAGAAAATCTCTGCGCCTCTGCAGAACAAGGAACATGAGGGATGGGTCACAGAGTAGTGCCTTCCATGGGGGACAGAAGCAGAGAGCTACTTCCTATTTATAGTGCATGCTTGGCCCCTACAGAATGGCCACCAGCCTTTCAGCAAACAAGGAGGCTTCTATAAATCAGCTGGAATGCTATAACTAACAGCCTGCCATTGCTTTCTTCCCAGTGAGATGAGACTGATCTTCCCCCAATTCACAAGAGGTATGTTATTTACCCTTCACAGAGGATTGCTAACGGCCAGCTTTGCACAAAGCTTCTTTTATACTTAGGCTGGGTTCTTGGCACTTGCTGGGAATCAGGGGATTGACATAGACACTGTACATGCAGGCTCCATGTGCACCTGCCAGTTGGAGGCAGCACAAATCATGCTTTGAGGAGCTGGTCCAACTGCTTGGATGCACAACCCTCATTTGTTCTTGTGGTCCAAAGCTTGGAACTCACCATCTAAGTTCAGGGTTGCATCTACATTACTTTCTATACTAGCTTAGTATGACAGGGCTGAAATCTAATCTCAGTAAATTGGGACAACTTTTTATGAGAAAGTACAGTTATGAACACTTGTAACAAGATAGCCTTTTTTAAACAATTCTTTAAGAACATATTTGCAGAACCATATTAAAACTGTAAGCATTCCCCTACCACAAAACCTGCTTGGGCAGTTTGTCTTTGCAAAATGCCCACTGAATGATCCTACTGTTATGAGAACTGTTTCTTTCACACTTATTTCTGACACAAAAACTCTAATAAACAGACCTATGGCCAAGAGTGAGCTGACTCCCAACCGGTGTGGACAGCAAGCTTGATTAGGCTTTGAAATATAACCCAAAAGGTTTGAATTGACTTTTGCGAGTGGGCATAATAGAATTGTGCTGAACCTAAGCCATAAGGCTGTGTGATTGATTTTCAATTCCTCAAATACCAACAGAATACATGATAGCTCAAGGACCTAGAAGTGACTGCAGTGCAAGAACATGACAACTTGTGCAGTGGGATGGACAAAAGAAGGGACCAAGCTTTTCTTCAAAAGAAAAGAATAGGCTGTAAACTGTATTTTTCTGTTAAAAATTAATCATTTGAATGATTTTTTGGATCTGATGTTTGAGAGATAAAGCAGAAAAAAGAAGGGCCAGAGAAAAGGACAGGCAAAGAAGATTAGAGTAAGGAAGAAGTAATTAATTACAAATGTCAGATGACTTAATCAGATTATTTATTTTTCACACGACATGGGAAAAGAGAGCAATGAGACAAGAAAACAGGAGAAATACTCAGTGTCCTGTGCTTAGCTCTGCTGCCAACAAACTGTTCTGACTGATCTACAGGCAGAGAGGAATGGTTATTTTGGGGTTTGAATAACACAAGGGATTGGCACAGGGCCTCTTTAACAGCTCCTTCCCTCCCCCCCAGAGAACCTTTCCATTATGTACCTCGTACCCAATGAGCATCTTGCACCCTGGTACACCCAAAAATCAATGCTCCAGATCGCAGCCAGTGCCTGCTGAAGGACTCTGCACATTCACCAGTCAGACTGAATCTCCAAGGCATGGGAGACGTGCTTTTCCACCAGTAGGGGAAGGCACATAAAAAATGTTACAGACATTGTGTTCTGCAAATGAGCTGCAGCTCTGAAAATGCTTCTTTGTGCCTAGACTTAGGCACAATTCCCACCAGCATGAGAGGATACCTCTGCTCCATTATGTTCCTGTAGACTGGAGGAAGTAAGACTTCATGCAGACTTCAGCTGTGAATAGCTCAAAATCTTGTTTAATTTTTCTGGGAAGGAAAAGTTTGTTCACATCCTGGGAGTTCATGTATTGCATGACTCAGAGTCCAGCTCTTTGGCATAGCCTGTGCTTCAGGGATTTCCCTGGTACATATATTTGTATTAGGCCATTTTTAAAATTGATAAAACCGAGCAAACAAGAAAAAAGTGCCAACCAAACCAAACCAAACAAATAAAAAAAGAAAAAAAAGAAAAAAAAGAAAAACCAAACAAAGATCAAACAAAACAAAAAAGAAACAGCAACAGCAAAAAAAACCCACCAACAACAAAAATTAAAAAAAAAAAAACAACCCAAAACAAAAAACCAAGAGAGTCCAGTTCAGTGTGTTCATTAGTGTGTGGACAAACCAATTCAAAGTAGTAATGAACCACATCTGTAGAGACAGCCTCTTTATCTGCAAGACTAGCCACCATCACCTAAACTACCTTCATAACATAAAAATGTATAATTACATTCCTATTCGGTGGAATTGTAGCACTGTAGCCTCCTGCAGCTCAAAAGGTGTAACATTTGCCATGGTTCTGCATCCATCCTTCTCCAGCTGTGAATTTTCTTGTAAACAAACCCATTGCCCTCTAAGGGTTTGCTGTTCCCAGTCATGAGCTGTTAGACGAGCCTGGTCTTACATTTAGACAATACACTCTCTGGAGACCCTGTAAGATGTTTCTCCAGCCTTAAACAAAATCAGGTCCTGGCCTTATACAAAGCATCAAGTTATTGCTGTGATAGCAAAGTAATAATCATAATGACTACCGAATAAAATTTCATTCATGAGAATTTTTGCTGAAAGCAAACTTAATGAATACCAGCCCAAGTGAATATTCCCAGGAATGTGCTCTGAAATGCCTCTGTGGCCATTTTGAGGAGCTCTTTTTATTACTCATGTAATATATTTGGTTAGGAATTTAAAAGCTTGTCTTGTTGCAGAATCTGTTTTTAAGGTCATCCTATCCAGAAAAAACTGGATACCTGATCTGTGCCATCTAACTTGCTCACAGGTGAGCAGGGGTTGCTGACAGCAATGGCTTCATAAACAAACCTTGCAAAAACAACATTCATTTGTAAAAACAACTTGAATAATAGCGGGGTGGGGGGGAAAGCATAACATTAGAGAGAAGCAAGCTTTCTTCCATGATAATTCTACACAGTGGAAGGAGCTATATTTCAGCAAAGCTTCTCTTCCTTATGCTTCATTCTGCTTCACTTTAGGTATCAGTGTAGAGTGCCACATAAAAAAATCATCCTCAACCCAAGCGAGAGAAAAGATTTCCAGGGTTATAACAAGTCATAATGAAACATATTTTTTTTCTGCACCATCAGGATGGAAAAATCGCTCTGATTCCAAAACCTAACAATGGCAATAGAGACAAATACTAGCATAAACCCAAATATAATTGGATTGTTAAGTGCTAGAAATAAAGAAAAAGCATCTCATGAAAATTCACGGTGGGGGGAGAAGGTTATTTCTCCACTTCAGCTGACAGCAGAAGGAAAAAAAATATTTTAAAATTACATTTTTTTTCTTAATTTAACAACAGACCAGGTACTTACAGTGCCACCTCACAAAAACATTCTTTGGTCATCACTTCCAGCTGCTGGCTTCCTTTCTCCATCAGGGACATTTGTTTGATTTTCCTCACAAAAAGCAGAAGCCCATAATAGCCTCCATCCTGTCCTCTGACACTTGCATAGTTATGTTACAATGGCCTCAGAAACAAATTCCTGCCACAAAAGAACGGCGTGCTAATGCAACCAACTCTTGATTTGCCCCTGTACAACACAGAGCCTGTCATTAAGCCAATGATAATTGAATGGAAAGCCAGGATTTGAACAAAACCCATATAATTTGAATGCAGCGTGGGACAGGGCGAACGTCTAACTCGGCGGTGACACAGACATCCCCTCTGAAATATATAATAAGACAAGCTCCGCTCACAGCTTGCCCGAGACAGACACCTTGCAGTATATTTCCTGACACCAGTGTTCTGGGCCGTATCATTCCTCTCATTAGGCTCCTTCGGCATCCCTGGCCCTGCACGGAGGCGGGACGGGGAAGGCCAGGCCGCCAGGGCCCACCGGCCTGCAGCCCCACATTGCCCTTCGCAGAGAAAAGCAAGGCACAGCTCTTCCCTAGAACACTCTCGGCTCATCTCCTGCGCCTGTGTTTGTGCAAAAGGAGAATGCAATGCGGGGATTGTTTACCCAAAGTGATGGGGTTTTGTTTCCTTGGCCTGTCAGGGCCTATCCTGTGAGAGTGTGTGTGTGTGTGTGTTGGCTGACAGTCACGAGATTCTGTGCTGTTGGGTGCAAAGTTATGCGCTTTGATTCAGTTTAGATGTAATAAAACATAAAATAAAGTATTACTATATGAATATATATTAATCATAATTAATTAATTACCCTACTGATAAGAGGCAGTCAGCTGCACCATTTCTCTCCCCCTCTTTGGGGGTGCCTGTGAATTCCGTAGCTCCCTCCTCACATCCCCGCTCTCAGCAGGAGAGAGACGTAAGCGCTCTCACACGAGATGCAGCATGACTTGTCTCATCTCACAGGAGGCAAGGGATGGCTCCAGCTCTCTCCCTCCTGAACGGGGAGTTGTGGTTTCATATCTGAGGCTGATGTGCCAGCTGACCTTCTGGCAAACTCACCATGCTTTGGGCATCCAGGGGATCCTTGGGTCATGCTTTTGGTGGAGAGATTAGGCTGTTCAACTTCTCTGCAAGCTGCAGTAAAAAATTACTCAAGGAAAACTACCAAATATGTATCAGTTTGAATTTTGGTTCTTAATGTTTTGATCTCAATCACGTTTTCTGCAAACTATACTCAAATTTTGTACCACTCTGATGGTTCAGATCTGCATTTTGAGTTCAAAATAGCCCAGAAACACAAAAATCTACTTTATGATGAATCAAGGAATCCAAATAAATGACATACTTGGTTGATAATCTGTAAAGCACTTGCTGTGGTGTAAAAGTCATGCAAATATGATGCTGCAAACATAATAGGAATCACAATAAACTGTACAGACCTTCCTGGTCTTTCTCAAATTCTCTGATTCAAACTCAAAATGAGAGATTTCAGAATCCTTATCTATCAGATAGAAAGCTCACATCTCATTTCAGCAAACTTGTACAAACACTGCTAAGTCAATGTATATCCAGGAAGCTTTTTATAAGCTTGATTTGGCAACCCTCTTTTTAGGAAAGACAAACCTGTGTCACAATGAAGTTATCAGTAAAGCACTGCAGTAGCTACCCAGATCCTTTTGAAAAAGAAGCACAAAATGCAGTCCCACTAAAACTATCATTTTGCCAAACACCTTTGAAAGGATCAAATTCAACTTCTAACTCTTGCTGGCTTCATTTGGTTTCTCAGTGAAACCACCAAAAAAAAAAAAAAGCCAGTTTCTCTGCCAAAATATCCAATTCCAAAACATTCCAGAGAGAGTGTCGTTTTGCCTTGTGCTTGAACACAGAATCTCAAATCAGATGAGAGGCTCTCAAATTTGTATGTTTGAAAGTTGAGGACCTGGACTCTGTTGGACTCCAGGTATGACCATTGCTCAAGGGAGACTTTTCAATCAGGCAGGTAAAACTCTTTTGTTTGCATTTGTTAATATCAGCAGAAGAAAACACTGCAGCATTTTTATTGTGAATGAGCTGAGGGTCTGAGGGCAGGCAAGTCTTACAAAGTAATATAACTTGCACTTAAAAAAATGACTAAATGTAAAGCAAAAAATAAAAATTCACTGGGTGCTGATTCAGAAAGTGGAGCAGCCCATTGCCAGTCTGATTTGATCGTAATACTTATAATAAAACCCCAAGCTGAGAAGATTTTGTATAACTTTGGACTTGCTATTTTCTCATATTATCATCACTAACCTTGTATGCAATTTTTTGACAGTAGCTCACAACCATAAGAGAACCCTGTGAGCATTCAATAATGCTGCATTTAAAGTCAGAAGCCACAGCAATGCCTTTGCTTGCCACTTGAAAGGAATGTGTCCCTACAAAAACGTTGCAAGAAAGCAAAATGAAAGCTGCCCCCAAGAGAGGCAGGCTCATAGATGAAGGAACCTGAACAGAAAGCGTCAAACATGGCAACAAAACAGATCTTCTCCATTTGACCAATGTTCTTCTAAGAAATAAAAATAAAAAATAAAGCCAAGAGTAAGCCTGAATTAGGATATGATACAGATTTTATTGGCCGAGTTTGCCACTAAAGCTGCAAAGCGGCCAATATGATTTACTGGTTAAAGCACTGTCCTTCCACTGAAGCTGAGATGCTTTAAGCTGCACTCCCTTTTTTGCCTGTAAAGCAGAGTTATAGCTGGTGCAGCTTCTCCATCTGTAAAATCAGTACAACAGACATCAAATCTTATAAAACACCATGAAGAGAAGCTAATGATGATCTCAGAAAAACGCTTAAGACCTAGGATAAAAACAGATTTACACAGACTCAAAGAGTTTAAGGCAAAAGCATCATCATAGAGGAGAAGGAGCCCTGGAAGGAACTCAGCAAGTTATCTGCTTCATCCCCTTGCCACAAGGCAACATCAGCCAAACCAGCACTGACAGCTGTTTGTCTAACCTGTTCTTAAAAACCCAGCAAACCCTGACTTCCCACAGCGTCCTCAGGCAGTCCACCCCAGCACTGGACCTTTTCAGTCACTGCAGAGGTTTCCCCTCCTCCAGTGACTCACCACAGATATGATAAATCATTAGATTTCACCAGATACCTCCATAATGTCTGTGACTCCACAGCCTGTACCTGTTTATTATGTGTATATATAAAAATAGGTTTTAAATATATCTTTAATAAAGCATGCTGATAAGATAAAAATCAAACTGCTGAAAACCACAAAATTATTTGCACATAGTAGTGCCTCCATTCATGAGGGGGAAGAGTCCACAGGTACTGGTGGTTTCTTCCTCAAAAAATTTTGCACCTTTCTGACCTTCAAAATGCAAAAGTAAAAGCATTGGTAGCATACAGAGGGATTAAGCCTAATTCAACTGGAAAATAAAGCTAGAGGGATTTCTTAAAACCAACATTTTGTTAGTGACCCATCTTCCCTCAGTTTATACTGCTGCAAGTGGCACTAGAGGGCTCACATCTTGAAAGACAGCAGTCTCCTTCTCCATATGGTCCCACACAGACCAGGGATGAAAATTAATTTGAATTTCAGATCTAACTATTAGTGAATTAAGAGAAAGAACAGTACTGTTTGTAGTTGATAGAATCTTAATACAGGTGTTTACAGCTCTTTCAGGAGCAGACTGGTTTTTAGATTCTAGCCAAAAGCCAGACTTGGCTGAAGTGCTGTGTAAAATACAGAGATACCACAGGTATGGGTGGGAAAAAATAGGATACACTCCTATTTGGTTGTTTCATAAACTGTGTGGGCCCACAGAGAAACCCACAGCTTTCCTTGAGAGCTGGAAACCCTTCCTGTAGCTGGTCAGTATAAAATCAAGGGATTGTCTGCAGCCAGATCTATTTACACCTCTAATGAACTGGCCACTGTCTTTGACTCTGGGGAGTTTCCCCCTAGTACCAGGCTCGGGTATTTAAGACGAGCACTAAGTTTTCCACCATGAAATTCAGTCTAATGGTAAGGAAGTGTCATGGAGTTTGTGGCAGCTGCTTGGCAGCTCTGCCACACTGAGCTGGCAGTGTCAGCCCAGGTCACAGCACAACAGCATAACCAGTACAGCTCCCTCCATCACACACACACTTGGGGAAGGATCAGAAGGCAGCCCAAAATTCAGTGGCTGGAGAGTCCCATCCAGCTTTCCCAGTCTCTGCACTGCGGTAACCAAGAGACATTGGCAGCAAATATCAGTGGACAGCAACCTCCTCGTTCTGTATTTGCAAAACATTCAGGATAACACCACTCTGATAATGACTCCTGGCATGATCACAGTGCAAACAATAAATATTGGATCTGTGTGTGTGGTAGCTGAGCTTCCCCTGCCCCACAAGTGTTTTTCTGCTTGAAGGGGGAGGAGTGACATTATCAGAATACACAGTGTGGAAAGATAAGAAAAGAAATAACTGAGTGATGGGGGAAAGAATAGCTCAGGCCAGGCCCTGCCATGCATGCCAGTGTGTGCAGCAGGCACCCATCCCCAAACCAGCAAGCTGTGCACCCTACTTCACACTGCATGCGTGCATCCTCTCCCAAAGCTCATCTGGCCTCCCCCCAAACCATCTGACACTCCTCCCCTCTGTTATTTGCACGAAGAAGGGAGGATGCAGGAAGGGAGTGTTTGAGGCCAAGAGTCTGACATCCAGAAGCTTGACCCTCTGCTGACTCAAACTGCTGACTAAAGGCTGCTGTTGCAGGCAGCCCTCTATTCCACTTGCCACAGATTGCAATTTTATTTGCTTAAATTAAATTCCCGATTAATAATAATTTTGTGTTTTAGCAGTTGACTCACATTCAAGGAAATGCACAGGAATCTCATTATTTCTTTCTTACTCTTTGTTCTTCCAGCCCCATATGCTCCTTTTAACATTCTTGCAAAGCTCCACCGCTCACTTTGAAGAGCCATCAGGACATTTCAGGGCCATTCGGGGAATTTACTGCTCACATCCTGCTCTCCCTCATCTTTTCTCAGGGTTTGTTCAAGATCCTTTCTTTCTGCATCACGCAACATATAGACTGCATATGTTTTGAGGGAAGGAACAGCTCATTATTTGGTTTTGTGATGCCCTTAAGTAATTTCAGGAAACCAAAAAGATTTTTTCTTTTAACTAAACTGATCATGGTTTTGAGACTGACATAAACGGCATGCACTGCTAAAAAAAAAAAATACAACTAATGATATGCATATTCTGTATTAACAATATGGGGAAAAAATTGTCATTATCACTTCTTCAAGCAACTGCTCTCCACTGCTGGCAGGCAATCCTACTGCCAGCTTATCCATTCATGATCACACCTACACCCTACATTAGGATTTATCCCGGATTTTCAGCTATATTAAACTGGCTTTTACCTAAAGTACATAAATCACATCTATATCTGACTCTCATGACTTGTGTGCATGAAGGGATACAGGCTTCTAACACAGTGGGTGAAAGCACTGGGAAGGAAAGGATTATTTTCAGCTAACCAGTGACCAATAACAAACTGTGTTATCCTCCACAGTTTCATGGGTGCTGGGTTCAGTTATGGGTTTTATCCAATAGATGGCTCCTCAGTAGCAGGAAGGATTCTCCCCCTGCTCTCCTTCCCTTCACAGAGTTTCAATATGACTTTCTAATATTTACACAGCTATTATCTTGCAAATATAGGCATTTTGTGCACACTGATAAACACACAGAAGCAGCACGTGTGCGTGAATTAAAGAACAAAAGAAAAATTAGATGACATTTTATATTACTGCCTGCCACTTTGTCCTCTGCCAGTACAGGGGTGCATGAAAAATGATAGCTTGGAATGCTTCCTAAAGTCAAACTAAAAAAAATTTTAAAATACAACTATAGAAACACTAACAGCATGCCAAATACAAGCTATCTTTCTCCCCAAATATATGAGGACATCTCCCATATCTTACATATCCCTGACTGAGCAATACTTAAGGAACTTACAGGCATCATTACTACTCTGTCAACAAAGAATTTTTCACAAGAAAAAAATAAAATCCTGTGTGCAATTATCGATATAATGACCCAGGAGGGTTCTGTGTAATTGGCAGGGTGCAAGTTAACATCATCATGAGTAAGGTTAACATTTCTGAGACAGTGAAAGTGAATACATTTTTGTTGTTTTACAGGAAAACATAGTTAGAATAATAACCCCCAAGATATTCAGAAAAATCCTGTTTATCCCATATAGACACTTCTCTGAATCAGAAGAGCAGTTCCCAGTCATTTTTGTTCTGAGATCTGTCCTGCATCTCAGTCAGATCTTGTCAAGATCCTGGTGGTAACCCCACTTTGGGGTTGTGACCCTCTGATCCAGCCACATGATCAACAGAAAACAGAACACTCATAATAAATAATAAATTGCATAGAAGCCAGATGATGGCTGTTTAAATTCCCATGATTTAGCACTTCAATGGGGCACAAGTACAAGTCCCCTATACCTGCTGTTAGCATCTAAAATAATGTCATTCCTAATAATAACCTTTATCCTTGAAATATTAAGCTGCTTTGAAAAGTGGGGGAAAGGTACCATTTTACTACAAATACACATATCAATATGTAGCATCATAACATTAGCACAATTACAGCCATAATAACTGTCAAGAAAAAAATAACTGTTTCATCCTTGTTCAAAGCTGAGCACAATTACTGGTCTCATTTCAACATTCCAAAAGGACTTGCCTAATTCCATGCCTCAAGTCAGCTTTTTTGCTGGCTAAAACCTGGAAAATTCAAACCAGCTGGCACTTTGGTCGCTCCAAAAGAAGCTCAGTAGCAGCATGCCTGACCATGGGGCTGTGACACTGCTGCTCTCCTTTAGCCCTGAGCAGACACCCCAAGCAGCCCCCATCCTTGATGCACAGCACATGGAAAGGCAGCCCTATGATCTGGTGATCCCTCTTTGGCTCTTTGCATGCTCAAAGTCATTGCTCTTAAACTGCATGGAGCAGATTTAAACCCTGACCAGTCCCAGTTGTGGTGAAACACCAAGCCTCCATCTTCCCACTTGGCTCTCTCTCCCAGAACACTGCCGGCGGCAGAACACACCCAGCGCCAAAGCCAAGCCTGCAGACTTTCAGCCACCTTATCTCTCTTTAAGGGGCAAATATACAGGCATGTCAAAAAATAAAGAGTTCACAACTGAAATACTGACAATCATTTTCACCGTGGAGCAGTTTAAAAGAGGCAGCAGTGATATTCATTAAGCTGTTAATAATGGATTGTGGCACAAAGCAATTTATCAAGTTTCCACTGTAATTAAAATCACTGAATATTCGGGCACTTGCAATGCACCTAGCTCTCCCTGCTTCTGAAGCTTTACATTTTAATGTGAATTATAGCTCCCTCTCCCCAGAGAGCTACTAAAAAGCCCATTTTAATTGGTATGTTTTTAATTGAGATTACATTATTAAAAAGTGTAAATTTCTGTTGAAGAGAGAAAGGAGGTGCTCAGCTCCCCTTTAGTCTCTGTCTCCCTTAGATATAGCTTGCTTATCCCAGCAGGAGGGAAAAATGAAGGGTAGATGCTGTGAAGGAAGAGGAGAAAGCCCTGAACACTCACAGGCTGTGAAGCCAGGGCAAGGCAGCATTGTCTGTCGCAGATGCAGGATTTTCTAAGTGGATTTTCAGGAGGGAGAGGAATCACCACCATCATTCAGGCTGCTCTTAACAAAAGGTAGAGGGAAAACACCACACAGGGATTCCTGCCTCGTAGCCAGCTGACATCCAGGGCACACTTCAGCAAGTCTGTCCTTGAGACAATCTGTTGCTTTCCATAATAAGTAATTCTAATATTAAATTCTCCTCAAAATCCACATACAGTCATGAGTGGATGGGGTCTAGCAAAAGTCTGCTGGTTCCAGAAGGCTGAGGGCAGGCAGGGAGAGGCAGCCCTTGGGGCAGCCTGGACACAGGGGCAAGAAGAGAGGTGCCCCAAGCAAATAACACTGGTTGCCTTTGTGCACAGATTAGGACAGACTGACCACCTTAAAAAGAAAAGTGACTTCATGCACTTGGCATCCAAATGCTGGTCACTTAAATGGTCCTCCTGCTGGCAAGATGGACTGTCAGTGACTCTTATAAGTAAGAGAATGGATCTCCTAAGGTGAGTAGACACAAGAGAAAAGGGAGAAATATCAAAAGAGTGCAAAGTAGATGGCAACAGCTGAGATAGATCAAGGGTAAAACCTCCAGAGATCAAAACACGCCGAAAGATGGACAAGGTGATTGAACAAGAATGAAATATCATGGAACAGCTTTTTCATAACTGCTTCAGAAAAGGTCATACTGTATTGCAAAAAGAAGGCAGTGCATGGGGCTGAGAGAGGTCACTGTAGGCAAACAGAGACACAGAGAGACTAAGGGACAAATTCAAAGATCACCCACTAATACCACAAATGCTGCAAGTCCCCTTCTAGTTTTGGAAGGGACTCAGGAAGGAAGGACAGTGAACCAACAGCATAGAAAAGGGGGAAAAATGGATGACGTGAAAGACAAAACTGAAATTGTTAAAACTGACAGAGAAAGGGAAAGCTCTGTTACTACAATTAGGTCAGTAAATCTGTGATTTTTTCTAAATGAAGAATTTAGATGCTCTGCTCTAGTTACACATGTCAGAGGAAAGTCTGCTTGTAGTGGGAAAGTACCCAAACACGCTATTGCTCTGAACAGCAAGGTGAAACTAATGTATGAAATTCCCAGTCCCGGTCGATAGGCCCCTTGCAGATTTAGATCAAGAGTAAGTAAAAACAAACAAAATAAAAGAACATGTAAACAAAGATTAGATCTCATATCCCACCTTGGCATTAAAGACCACTGCTCTGCTGTGCAGAAAGGTAACCTCCAGATTATTTAATTTAATGTAAGATTCCTTTTGCTTGCTGATCTGAGAACCCCATATCCAGATTACAGATGAAGCAGGAAAAGGAAGGGCTTTCAGAGACCTCAAGTAGAATCTTCTGAGAAACTTGTGGGAGCACACTGTAAGGGTAATATAAAGAGATTAAGAACTGTAAGAGAGACAAATTACAAAAGAAAGGGAATGTGCACAACCTCAGGGTAACAATTTTCCCTTTCAGCTGAAGGGGTGAATGCTGAGACAATACCATGAAGGAAAACAAACAACAGGAAGCAGGAAAAGATAGGCTGGGCAAGATTTGCTTTATGCCAATACAGTCACAAAGAGAAACTGTGCTTCCAAGCCTATAGAAAGATGACCCTGAAAGACAAATTTAACACTGCTTAGGCCGGCTATTTTGCACAGATGAAAACATGCAGCAGAAAGGCCAGATTACTTACTGATTTGGCATGTACCAACAGATATATAACCACATCAGATTCTACTCTGAGTGCTATAAAAGAAAGGCAGCTGCATGTGCTTTACTCCCTTCCCAGAAAACAGAGACCTTTTTCTGAGCCCTGAACACAGCAAAGTCTCATTGGTTATGTGAAATTTCTGTGGCTTCAGCATCCAGGAACATTTCCCCAAATATATACAGTGACCCACCAGGTTGCAACAGCCCTGGTTCAATTATTTTCTCTGATAAGAATATCAGGAAAGTTGCTAACTAACCAAGGGGACAAACTTTATGTCTAAGGTCATGAAAGAGCAGCACTGAGTACTAGGTATAAAAAGTATTAAAGCCAATGCCACATCCTCCTCAAACAGATGGCCTTTCAGAAAGATTTAATCAGACACTGAAATGCATGCTGCGAATACTCATTACTAGCACAGGATCAGGCTGGGACAAGTGGCCAGCACTGACGTTATTGCCCACAGGGAATTACCACAGGCATAAACAGGATTTGCAATGCTTGAACCTCACTCTGGATAGCAAGCACGGGGTCCCTTCGTGATCATAAAGGAGGGTAAAGCAAAAAATGTATGATGAGGTGAGCCAGGTCTACAAGGCAGAGACCCAGGCCAATATAAGGAGCAACCTCCTAATTTCTTTTCCTTTCTTATCCTGTTTTTTTGCTTGTGCTCATCACACCACCACAAAACTCAGTGACAAAGGCCACTTTTCTCTGGACGCCACCTTCACAGCACAATGAGCTCTTGCTCACCTTATTTTACTGGACACATAAAATAGAGCTGTGACCATTCCATGCCCTTCAATATAAAGAAGAGGAAAAAAGAAGAGGAAAAATAGCATATCACCACAACAACCAGCACCCAGAAGAAAAAGAAGAAAAAAAAAAAGGACTTTTTATCTCTCCTTCAGTGGTGGGGCTGGCTTCTTTGAAAAAGCAGGTTTGCCTTTCAATTCTTTCCTCTTCCAGTTTTTCAGAGAAATTTTACTGCAAACATTAAGAGTCCTTAAGCTATCTTTTGACCTGGATTTTCAATAAACAGTATTTTAAGAGATTGATTTTACCATGAAAACACAACTCTTAAAAGTCATTAAAAACCTTGACATTACCAATGACTGAACATGTGAGTTTATTTATTTTCACTCTAGATGAAAGCTTTTTTTCAGGGCTAAAGATCCCACCCTTCCCAAATAAAAGATATTTCTCATATGCTATAGATCGGCAAAATCAAAAGTCTATCTTCATTTCCCACAACAGCTGGTGAAAACAAGAGGAAAATACACACAAAACTTATTGACAGAAGCACTTCAGTCCTTCCTGCTTTTACCTCTGAAGGCATCCTGTTGGTTTAGTGACTTCCTGTGGACTAAGGGTGCTACAGGGAGCATCTGAACCTCCCCTGTTCTGCCCAGAAAGGGCCAAACTTACCATTTTTTTGAAGGTCCTCTGGAATAGCCCTACCACACATCTCTTAGAAAGTGAAGTTGGCTTTTCCTGCCTAGATACTCACATTTTCTTGGTGCTATCTGCAAGATCATTCTCGGCAACTGTGGATATGCAAAGACTTAACCAGATTAAGAACCATGCACACCCTGGTGCTTCAATTTACTTTCTGTCCATTAGCACAAGTGAATGTTCTTGCAAACTGAAGCATGGTCATGGCCTGTACTTGGCACTGCTGAGGCTGCACCTCGAGTGCTGTAGTCCCTTTTGGGCCCCTCACTACAGGAAAGACATTGAGGTGCTGGAGCATGTCCAGAAAAGGGCAGTGAAACTGGAGAAGGGTCAGGAGCACCAGTCTGATGAGGAGCAGCTAAGGGAGCTGGGTTTATGTAGCCTGGAGAAAAGGAGGCTCAGAGGGAGCCTTATCACTTTCTACAATGATCTGAAAGGAGGTTAGACTTAGGTGGGGATTGGTCTTTTTTTTCCCCAAGTAATACAACAAGAGGAAATGGCCTCAAATTGTGCCAAAGAAGGTTTTTGATTGGATATAAGGAAAAATCTCTTTGCCAAAAGGATGGTCAGTTGCTAGAATATGTTGCCCAGGGAAGGGGTTCAACTACTAACCCTGGAGGTATGTAAGAGTCATGTAGATGTGGCACTTGGTGGACATGGTTTAGTGGTGGACTTGACAATCCTGGGTTAATGGACTGGACTTAACGAACTTAAAGGTCTTTTATTATATAAATGATTCTGCAATTCTGTGTGAGCAGTGCTCCAAGAAGTTATGGAGATGGCACTTTGAACCCCAGAGCGTTCAGAGGTGTCTGGCATGTGTGAATTATGGGATAGGGACATCACTCCTGTCACCTCCTGAAGAAGAAATGGAGATAAACTGCAGTGCCTGAGAAAGACCAAAAGGGAATGGAGAGAGGTGGAGGCATCAGAGAAAGAATCACAGAAGCCAAGATTATGTTGTTAGGGCTGCTGCAGAGTTTGCTGGAGTGGGGCAGATAATATATACATGATACCATCTGCCTATTCCTTGTCTAGAGTCCATGGAGCACTCTGAGCCACAGCTGAGGAGACAGTAAAACACTGCCTTAGAGCAAAGGGTCAGCAACAGCGAGCAGAGCTGCTTGTGCTTGCTGGCAGCAGGAAACCAAGCAGGCATTTGCTAACTTCTTGTGGCCATAGTGCCCATAAAGCCCTGGGCTCACAGGTGTTCTGGGCTGTAGAGCTAGAACAGATGCAGCAGTAATGCAAAACTCTTCCTGCACACCTCAGGGAGGCAAGAAAGACACTACTCTTGTTACTTGTTCTGTCCTTAATCTCTTTGGAGTAGAGAGACTGCAGAGCTGCATTTCATGATGAAAGAACCTCAGCCAGACACTTCAGCCCAGGCCTGGAACCCAAAGATCACACTTGGTAAGCCTGTAGCTCCTCCTTGGAAAGATATCAACAGGGCGATCAAGAAATTTCAACAGGTGCCCAAAAGTAATAGAGATTTCAAGTTCATTTCCATTCAAGGTTTTGTGCCTTTGTTATGTTTAAATATCCACTTGAGAAAGTTATAAAATTCATTACATCTTCAAGAAAAATAAAATAAATAATAAAAAAAAATCAAATGTGGAAAGGAAGACAAACCACAAGGAAATGGCTTGACTTTTAAAATAAGGTGAATAACTAAAATTTCTTTTAATCCAGTACTAGATTTTTTTTCTTCAGAATCACTGCATGTTGCCCAAGCACAGACACCAGATTTAATTTTCTAAAGTTTTTTTAACATATTCTAGAGCAATTATACCCTTCTGTTAAAAGCAGCCGAAATAGAGGCTGCAGAACTGTGTTCAACTCCATATTTAGTTCACGTTTCCTCTATATCTTTAAAACACACATTTAGCTCTCTGGGAAGCCCACATTTTCACCTGACAAAGGCACTGGATAATGGGATGATCAGACTTTGAGAACAGCCCAGTAGAACAGAATCACAGCATCCCTCCAACAGATTTAGAAAAACAAAAGGACCAGACTGATCCTTTGTTTTACTGACTTTAATAATCAATAAAATTAGATTATTTAATATTGCCATATAGTGTGCATCCTTAAATGGACACCACCTTCTTCCTAACACAAATTTTCCTTGGTTTTATACAAAGGCAAGAATACTGCACACTATCAGAAGGTGTCTAATCCTCCATCTGCTGTTTTAGTAGAAAAATATTTACTTTTAAACATCTGTATTGCATTTACTCAGTTCAAACACACACACACAGCTCCTGGAATGTACATAGTATTTAGCAAATTTTTAACTAACTTTTCTTTGTAATTGTATAGTTTTCCCTTGACAAGGAGAGGATCAGACTTTTTCAGGAGGATTACCTCTGCTCAACTCATTTCAAGCAGCTCTTGAATAAAATAGTTCATTAGTTCATGAAAAGGAAAGACTCCAGGGAACTACTGGGGAAGGAAGAGAAAAGAACAGAGTGTCACAGTAATTAGGTTTTCAGATTGTCGCTTATCCTCCAGAATGCAGGTACACACACACATGTCCCTCTTCCCCTTAGGGGAGATCATTGCATGTTTATCCCTGGGAATCAGTGTACCAGAGATTAAAACTCTAACCCAGCCATAATTTCCCAGAAAGATACTAAAAGTTACCTCTTCTTTATAGCACGTTTCCTTTGCTAGTCCGTAGAGCAAGAGAAATCCACCCCCCTTTGCAAGTATTTAAATGCCTTTATTTCAGAGTTACTCAAAATGCAGCCTTCTGACCTTTTTAGGCTCCCATGGCAGATGCTGAAAAACTAAAGGACTTCCACTCACTAGGAATCTCTCATGCCTGCCCAGGTGTAAGGGCAGCCTGGGAAAAGCAGAGCCACTGACTGTAGCAGCCAGGGAAAAGATTGGCCAGGAATGAGGATGGAAAGCAGGGAAAATTGGAGGGGGTTGCAATTGTTAACCAGAGGACAACCTCTTTTGATCTGTACATGGCACAGCAGACTACAGAGCATCTCAGAGCCACATCAGTTAAAAGGAGGCCAAATCATCACCAGGACTGAGACCATTGTACAGTTTCTGAGTGGCTTTACACCACAGGGCTCAAAGGGAAGCATATCTCTCAGCAGCACAGCCTTCACACTCCTCTCCTGTTGTTCCTTCTGTCTGCTCTGATTTGCATTAAAAGCACTCAAGTAGACTCTGTAAGTCTCCAGCCAGACTGACTGGACAGCAAACTGAGATGCCAGTGAATAGTTCTGGTGATACTTCCCTGTGCTTTCTCACCCTCTCATTCCAAATTGTCTTGAGAACACCAAGAAGCAGCTGATGGCCATCAGAAACATCATCAGATTACTACTGGCCTGGCACAGATTATGTGACCTTGAATTACACATTCACTGCAGACAGTATGACTGGAAAAATCAGGAAATATCAGAAGAAGGTGCTGAAGCCTCTATGAATTCTCCAATTCTCCTTGCTAAAGGATGCGCATTTTCAACAGTGGATTTTCCCACAAGTCTGTTGTGATTTTCCAAAAATAATCAATAGCCCTAAATTGTTACAGTACAGCTGTTGTTATTACTATGGATTACAATTGAAACACTGGACTTTCATCTGCTGACAGGGGGCTTAGTTTCAACCCACAGCTGTTGAAGGGGATCTCAGTTTTGAGCACTATGAAAGACTCCTTCATTTAGACATCATAATTTAAAATAAACCAGTAGGTTAAGAACTGAGTTATAATGGGATATCAAAATAGCTCTAACACAAAAACAATTTGCATATCAGATTCTTAAATTAAAATCTATCAAAGTATTATTTATTGAAGTAAACAAATAGTTTATCTGCCCTGTCTTTGGAAATATTTTGCCTCAGGGAAAAATTTAAACCTGGACAGATAATCAGGGTAAGGTATTTGAACATTTAAATCTTGCTGGATCCTTTAAAGTAGGTGTTAAGTGGTGCATTAAATTTGTGCTGTTTCTTCTGAGCTGGGTAAATTTGCTCTTCTGTAAATAGTGGGAAAAGCCTTTTACAATAATGTGAATCCATGAATAAATGTAATGTATTAAAATTTCTAAAGTACAGGCAATAAATGTTTTTGTACATAAGCCAAATGAGTGGGTTATCCAGGACTAGAATTGAGTGACCACAGAAAGATAATATATAATTAAAATGACATCTGCACCACTAACTGAGGGGATGAGAGAAAGTGACATCACAGATCTCATATAAACTGCAAGCGTATTATTAGATCTAAACCTGGCTGTAAAATTACTATCTACCCAAGGGATTATCTTTAGGCATTCAGAAGCATTGTTTCATTTACTGATAGAACAGGGATGATAACAGGCTGACTTTGCTTGTCACGTTGTTTTCTGGCCTTTCTTTATTCTTTGTTCATATTAGGTGTAGATGAGAGGAAGACAAGTTTCAGCTAAATCACTGTCGTGGAGCTTTTTATTGTTTTACAGTTTGTTCCAAAGGCTTTTTTTATCCTCCCTACCCCCTCCCCTCAGGAAAAGAACCCCAAAGCATTTTTAATGGTGATAAAATCAATGGGGAGTAAAAGATGCACACAATGTAACATCTAGGAGTGTAGCAAACTAAGGAATACCCATTGGCCTAATGCACCTCAGGGAGACCATAAGACTTGGCTTATAGCTCTCATTATTAGCACAAAGAACCAGTGGCTGCTAGTTATATCTTGGCCTTATTAAAATTCAGTGCCAAAACTCCAACTGGTTTCAGTGGGTACATTTCATCATTTGAGACCTAGGACAGAGGACATAATTCTCATCCACATGTAGGGCTATCTGGGACACCTCATCTCTATAGATTTAATTTCTGCATTAAATTGAAAAACGCTGCATTTTGTTCTGTTTTACACACCATTTTTATGTCTCTGGAAAATATTAGTTGCCCATATTTGGAACAAGACTCATGGGCCACCAACCTAAAACATTCCAAATTCTATAAGCAGATATAGAACATAGGCAGTGAAAAGGGGGAAAAAAAAAAAGAAAGCTCCAAACTTTCCAGTCACTTTTGAACAACAACGATCCTGAACTGCAAAGGAGACTTAATTTGCATTAAGAAATCTGTCCCTAATAGTCTAACTCCTAGCACTTGAAATAGCTCCCATATGCCAATTCTGCAAACTAAGCAAAAAGTCCAGGAGCAGACAGGTCTGCAGGCAGCCACGGAATTGTGCATACACTGCTAAGGCAAACACAGACCTTGCACTTTCCCCCACATTGTCCTGGTGTTGGGCAGCTACTGCCATGTGTTATCTCTCACAGCACCTCCCAAAAACCCTTCCAACAGAACCTTAAGCCTCTGGCCCATCAACCACTGTGGTCTGCAAAGAGGCTGCATTATGCAGATTTCTGCCTCCTGATCTTGTCACTACAATCCTGCTTTTTTCTTTTTCTCCCTTGTTTAAGGGAGTGACCAGCTCTAGCACAGCCAAAGGTTTAGCCCATGATCAATCCCATCAGTGCTACAGCCACAGGAACATGCTGCATTCCATTAATAACAGTTTCTGCAGCAACCACTTTTATTCCACATTAGGTTGTTTCATTGTCCCTTTTATCCTTTCATAATTCATACACAGAACAGACTTTCCATGCAGACCCTGTTGGCATCAATCTTTGATTTAAAACTGTTCATACCTACAGCCACATCTGCAGGCCATTGAGAGTTTACACTGGACCTATGCAGTAGAAATGAGGAGCCTGCAAGCAGTTTATACCCATCATCACTGCCAGAAGATATCCCTGCAGCACTCAGCCTGGGCCAGAAACCCTGTTTATGAATCACCAGTTGTTTGTGGCCAGTCAGTGGTGCTTACCATCCTTCAGATGAAAAGAAAAGCAAAGACTGATGAAGGTGGGCTGAAGGATCAGCAAGCAGCATGTAGTGATAAACTGCAACATACGTAGAAGTGAGAATCACAGCAGAAAAAGTCAAAGAGCAGCAATATATTTGAATATAGATTTGTTTTTTTAAATGTGTCCTGGAAGTAATGTAGGGTAAACCAAAATCCATTTTATCCTGAAAAGTGGCAGCTGTGGGGTGAAGCTGTGAGAATAAGTTGGGAGGATCCATTCTCACCTGTGCTGTTACTCCATCAGCATCACTTTTCAGCTCAGAGAGGCACAAAGCACCTCTTACACCTCAATATTAACATGTGGATGTTGTGTGTTTCATGCCAATTGTTATGCAAAAATTCATTTCAGTTATCTCAAAAATGGAATTCTCACTGATAGTCTCTGTTCCTCACTACACATCCATATTCCTCCATGAACAGAAATTAAATGAAACTTCATGCAATAAAAGGAAATGAAGTGGAATGCAAAAAAAATTAAGTGAAAAAATATGAAAAGAAATTAAAGGAAACCTAAAGAAATGAAATCTTAAGATTTCGTATCCTTTCATCAAATGAAAATTCATTTCATGAAATAAAATGAAAAATCAAATAAGAAAATTAAATTAAATTAAACATCATGGGATAAAGGAAAATGAAATTTTATAAATAAACAAACTATAAAAATGAAAATACATTAAATGAAACAAAGAAATTAAATGAAATCTTGTGATTTCATGTCAGGAATGAAAATGAAATGAAAAGTCAAGGAATGAAATTAAATTAAATTCAATAGAATTAATTGAAATGAAATGAAGTTAAATTTAAAGAAATTAAAGGAAACATACCAAAATAGAATTAGATGAAATCTTGAGATTTCTTTTCCTTTCCTTTCACAAAATGAGCTTTCATTTCGTGAAATGAAATGACATGCCAAATCAAAGAATGAAATTAAATTAAATTTAAAAAACTGAAATTGAAAAATGAAATTATATGAAATGTAACAAAATTAAATTAAATGAAATCTTGGGATTTCATTTCATGAAAGGAATGAAATGACAAGTCAAGGAATGAAATGAAACTAAACTTAATGGAAAAAAAGGAAAATAAAGGAAAAATAAAATTAGATTAAAGAAAATCTTGGGATTTAATTTCCTTTCATGCTTATTCTTCTTTTGTCCAAAACAAACTTTTGTATCACAGAACCAAAGCACAGGTCTACATTCCAAAAGCTTCATATATCAAAAATAGAGAGACTTTCATTAAAGTGTATGTGCCTTCACACACTTCATAAAACAAGAGTGACTAAAAACAAACACAAAAAACCTCCTCAGAGTGCCTTATGCCCAAAAAAAGAGGTAACAAATGATTTTCTAACAATGGGCAGCCATTTGTTTGCACACTTCAGGTGGGATGTGCTACCTTTCTATTTAGCCATCTCAGCTCAAGTGACTGCTCTAAGCAGAGATTCAGATTCTTCCCAAGTTCCAAAGCAGCAGGAACTGGCACAAGGCTCTGTGAAACCTGCTTCAGCTCTCAGGGAGAGAATGGGTTGAAACACTCAGTGGGGTTTTTTTCCCCTCTGGTCCTTGAGGAAAAGTAGTGTAGATATGACCATGACTTTAGGATGGGTAAAAAATTCCACAGGTGAATCCTTCCTTCTGGGTCTAGAAACTGGGCTGAGAAGTCATCCCAGATGCAACTTTTCTGCATCCTTACTTGAAGAGAAATACTAAGAGAAGCAATACTGGAATGTGTTAACAATTCTGCCTGATGGCACATAAAGCTAAAAATTAATCAAATCTTCATTAAAATACTTTGAATGTTCAGAGAGATTGAGTTTGTTTTTCAAACAGAGGCTTATGCCACTTCCAGTTTTTCCTGAAAACTTTTGCTTATCCTTATATTTATGACAGAAATTGTCTTACCTGAGCTGCATCTTGCTGGTGTCTGTGGACAATTTCATTTTTTATGGTTTGGATAAAAAAGTCATTAAGCTTCTTTTGTTTCTTGTTGGGAAAAATGCGCAGCAATGGGATCATTATGAATGGGAAAGAAACTGTAAGAGATTTTAAAGAAGAAAACATTGAATCAGACGGTGAGGTCATATACTATAAACCCCCTTACTCTTCCTTAATATTATAAAACTTATCAAGTGGGATGTGTTCCTTTTATGAAAACAGATTTCTCCTCTCTTCCTCTCCCTTTAGCAACCTGTCAGGGTGGAAGAAAAAGAGGATCCCCTTTTGGAGATGTCAGGCTGGCCAGGACTCCCTTTCCAGACAGCTGCCTTCCAAGTTTGTTTCCACAATGCCTCAGGATTTTGGTTCAGATTTTTGGTGTCACAAAGCCACCACAACAAAGGGGAGCATTATTCCCCTACCTGCCCAGACAATTACATGGGAAAGTGGGGGATCTTGAACTGGCCCAGCAGCTTATGGCACCCACACGTGAAATTGGGGAGCTTTCATTCGGGCTTACGGCTGTCCAGCATTAGGGACCTATATGAAGGATGGGGCTCTTTAGCAGGGCATCTTGCAACAGGACAAAGACTATGGGGTTTAAACTAAAGGAGAGCCAGTTCAGATTAGATAGAAGGAAGAAGTTCTTTACAATGAAGCTTGTAAAACAGGGGCACAGGTTGCCCAGGGAGGTGGTGGGTGCCTCATACCTGGAACCTTCAAGGTCAGTAGGGACAGGGTTCTGAACAAACTGACCTGGTTGAAGACATCCCTGCTTATTGCAGGGGATTGGACTAGATGACTTTTTAAGGTCTCTTCCAACACTATTGTGTGATTCTATTTATTTTGCTTCTCTAAACAGGCCATAGACTCATTAAGTGGGATATTACCAAAAGGATGTTCTCCAGTTCATACTTCTAGAGCCACAACCTAGACACCCGAGTGAAGTCTTATATTCTAATAAACCCCTCATTAACTTATGAACAACTTAAGACTAAGAAATCAATCACTGGAAAAACCTGTCCTGCCAACAGGGCAACTACATTGTGGAAATTCTCACCACATTAAAGAATGAGCAGAAAGAGATGAACCAAGGAATCCAACTCCAAACATTACAGAAACATTTCTGTAATGAAGGACACACTGCTCTTTGATGTATAGGGGCACATTTCTGTCCCTTAAGAAATTGGTTACAAACCACACTTTGCAATCAGGTTAAATGTTAACCCCAGGGCAATTTGGATACACAGCTTCAGAAGGAAACAGTTGATGTGCTGTGAGTACAGGTGCAATCTGTAATGACAGCAGGATCAGATGGCTACAGGAAACTTTGCCACTCTGCCACCTGATACTACTGTGTGCAGGTCTAGATAACAAGATGATAAAACCTCAAAAGCCTTGATTATGCTGTGGCTTCCTCAGCTGTGATTCTTATTGGCCTTGAATTATCAGGATCATCACCACCATGAAGCCTAAGCTTTCATGCCCTAGAACTACATGGTTTTATATCCCACTCTTGCATTGCCCATCCATTAATCCAAAATAAATGCATTCTCTTCAGGACACTTGAGATCTTTGTCCTTCAGAGCCATCAACCAGGCTGTGGACAGTGTTCAAAAAAGAATTGGGAGTACTTATACAATCTGTTTACACTCTTCCACCTCTTTTCTTCAGTGGGTTCATAATGGGTGGGATTTCAATCTCTACTAAGCAAATCAAGTGCACAAAAACTTTACACTTAGGTCCCAAAGGGCAATTACTCTGTTTTAGTGAGAAGTGAATTAAAACAAGCACTGTAGAAACTGCAGGACCCAGAAACTTTCCTGTCAGATGAACCAGGAGCATTGTGTTCCTGGACTCTTTCTGGAGTAAGTTTCATTAATGGTGACAAGACCTGTAGAGCATATGTGGAGATCTCAAGGGTAGAAGTGGCCTGTGGGTTGCATTCTGAATCCCTCTGAAATAATGTCAGATATGATACTTCCTACTCTGGCTTCAGCATGAAGCAGTTTTGCAATTTGAGAATGACTTTTATGAAATTACCACAAGAAAGTAGACAAATGTAGACTATACTCACGGATTAGAATGAGAAGAGGCTTAAACAAAGACATTTCAAAGAATGTTCTGCAATTCTTAACAAAGGGGTCATCAGGATTCTTCTGAGAATCCACCTCAGTACCAAAAGCTACGCTACCAACGACATCCAAGGTAAAGCAGTTGTAACACCTGCATTTAATTGAAGAATGATAAATTATTATCTACAAATCTCATATCCATTGATATCTTGCTCCTACAAACATCACACAGCATTAATTTTTGCCACTGAGTTTCCTTTTGCTTTTTTTAGATTTGAGTTTTGCCAATAAGAGATGTTTCCATCATTCTGACAAATGGTGCTGCTAGATAATGATCGCTTTTTCCAAACCTACAAAGTGAACATATATTCATACAGCTCAGTAATTCCACTAAAATTTTATTAAAAACAATTTAATTTGTTACAACCTAGAAATCAAATGTAACACATCAGAGATGCATAAGCATCCTAAAAAATGAGATCATTCCTTTCCCATTTTTAACTGCAAAAACCACACCTATTTCCAGTCCAGTTTAAACTACCAGAGACAAGAGGTTCTTAGGTCAAATTAAGGTCCTTAAGGATTCCTTCTTCTTCTTCTTCTTCATACGTCCTTTGTAATGTAACTCTGTGGACAAAACTAAGAGAAACTGACACCAAGTGAAATCTGTATCTCTGCAGACGAGACGCCAGTTTTGAGAGCTTTGAGAACTCCAAATGACCTGGGGACCATGATCTAGAAACATCAGAACTTGCTAAATGGCTCCCTGCATATCTCACCCTCAATCCAGTTGTTTTGCCATCTTTATTTTCCTAATAGGCTTTAGCAGCTCTATTAAGTTTTGAGATGGGTGGACTGAGAATGCAAAGTATGCTTGGAATTTGATTCTTCTGATCTGTGGTGAAGTAAACAATGTCTGTACTTCCATGCTCCTTATGAAAGGCTAATATCAATCTCTGGTGTTTTAATCTGAGTGAGCATGTATGAAGGGAAGAACAGGAGCCAGACCCATTATATCCTGCATATATTATGTGAATCAGTACTTCTAAATGACAATCTTAGTCACCTCTCATTCTGATCACACCAGAGAAGATTTAAAAGATACAATAATGCAAAACTCACTTCTTTTGGTCTTCAACTCTTACACACACATAAAAAGCATCATTAGAAGTTAAAATGTTAAAAGGGGAGGGGGGCATTGCTATAAAAAAATAATTTAAGAAGGACTCAATCATCTACCTCTCCAAGGTACTGAAAAATAAAACAACCTTAAAAACTAAATTTTGAATTGTTGGCATAACACAAAATAGTTAAAGACAACTAAGGTCGTAGGAGGTTACAGATCGGTCTTTTCATCCAAAAAAACAGCTCCCAAGGCAATTCTGTAAAACTGCAGTGGAATGAGAATCACATTTATAAATACATCAAACCTGCTGAAATAGTAGAATGGTAAAACAACTGGAAATATCATGTTCTGAGACAGTCAACATCATTCATTTATACTTTCAAAGGGTCTTTTCCAAAGTGTCTCTTGAGAGGTGAAACCCTATAATGGATCAATAGCTAAAAGACCACTCAAAGACAAAGGACAAATGGAAAAATGGAAAAGACTGGAAGGACTGAAAAGGTCAATTTTCATCACAGCACTAGGCCAGTGTAATGTATCTTGAGGTTTCATAGCATCTCTTCAGCTGCTTATTAGATACATCTCTGTTCATATGCACACACATATTTTTGCATGTGTGCATGTACTTGAAAAAAAGATTAATAAATTGTGGCTAAATATCCATTTCTTCTGATGAAACAATATTATTTGTGCTGCTTTAGTTTGGGAAAATCATTCAGAACTTCAGAGGGCACTGACCAACCCAACAAATGAAGTGTAAGCAAAATTAAGCAAAAATAGTGCCTGTTAGAAAGAATGCATTTGAACTACTACCCAGGATCTTAGAGAAAATGCATCTACTCAGAGAAGGGACTAGACAGTCTTGTGAACAGTCCAGTGAAGACCTTTGATGAAAGAGCAGCAGAAAAGATAATAGGATATTAAATGCATAACAAATGAGAGAAAATACAATATGGAAAATATTAAAATGTCATTTGATAAATCAATGGTGCATTTTCATCTGGAGTACTGATCCTGCCACTTCCCCAAAAGTTAGCATACCATGAGAGGGGGTTATGAAGAATGTGATAAGAATGTTTTAGTGCTCAAAAAAACCTCATATTAAAAAAAAAAGCAAAAGAGTGACGGACTAGATATATTTGATGCTAGACCAATTTTATGTTTGTACATTATTGGCAGCCTGCAGAGAACAGACTGGACAGGGACTGATGCAGTTTTCCTTTGTCCTTCCAGCTGTCAAAACTTCATTAAATAACTGCCAGAAATACATTAGATGCTTTACCAAAATTACTTTTCAAGTATGCAATGAGTGTCCCAGGAAGAAAAGGCTTTTATCAGACACACCCTCCATTAAACTATGATCTCCATTTTTTAAAGTGAGAGAAGAAAAAAAAAATCTTTTTGACAGTAAGTGAGAATTTAGAATAACTGCTGCTATCGACTTTTTTTCCTCTTTTTAAATAATCTCCTACTAATTTTTGGCATGGTGAACATACCTCTGGATATCAAAAGCTTTGCCAGAATCTGCATAGACTTTCAAGTTACACAGCAGGATGTCACAGGTCTGGTTTATCAATGGTGTCATCTGGAAAGGAACACATTGAATTGTGAAAAAGCATGAAAATGTTAAGAAAAAAACATCAAACAAAAATAATTATTTTAAATTATTTTTATCTGATAAATGGGATAGAGCTCTCAGGTTCCTCTGCAGGCGTTGTTAGGCACTTGTGCATAGGTAAGATGAAATGTTGGCACTTTCTGCTCAAAATAAACCTACACATTACAGGGATGCCCTTCTCCAGCTCTAGGCCTAAATGTGGCTGTGTCACCTACCTGACCAATGGTTCTTGCCCCACTGTGGCTACATACACAGAGACCTATCAGGCAAAAAAAATCCCCCTCTCTGTTTAATCATTCCAAACAATGATTTATCATGATCTTTATTTGCACTACATCACATTTAGGTTACACATGCTCCAGAGCAGAGGAATAATACTTTCCAAAGTCCTGTAAAGGCAGTGGCATCACTTCTATCCTGCCATCTCTCAGTTTGAGGGACTTAACATGTAACTAGAAATTGACCCTGGATACCACTACGAGCTGCCAAGGGCAAACTGCTATTGGTACACAAGGAAAGGCTTTTCTGAAGTGGTGATGCCATTAAACAGATATTTGTGTGGATTTTTTCATCTAAGGGTTCTTTCCAGTCACTGACACATGCTGGTCAGGTAGACTTAACCAGAGCTTGGCTACATCCAACAGTGCAATAGTCTCTTCTTTAGGGCTTCATGGAAACCACAGCACAGGCAAACATCAAGGCCTTATTAAAGTCTCACTTTCTGTCTTTTTAGCTTCCTACATATGAGGAATCAGACACTTCCCTGATTACACCAAATGGGGGGACAGAGGAAGGGGGCAGCAGCAATCCAGCCATGTTCCAAAAGGAACTATATCCTACAGCTCTTTACCATATAGACTACCATGAGCAGCCTACAACTTAATACCAGAGTCTTGCCTCAACAACTATGTCAAGCATCAGCAATGTACACACAGAAACTTGCCCTTCCTTCCTGAACTACCTCCTTCAGCATACGGACGTCAACAAACCTGAGAACAGACTTATCCTACTCCTCTGACATTCTCGTTACCAAAAAAGACTTACTGCAGCATCTCAGCATGCTCTGAGAGCTATGCAGCCTGCCCAGCCAAGTCCATTTTGCTTGGCACTTCTACCTCTGTGAAACTGGCACAACGCTTCGTGCACAGGCACTCTGCCATCTCAACACATGGGCAAGACTGTACGCAGTCAAAAGGCCAACGCGGGAGCATCCAATATGTTTTCCAAAGGCACAAGTCTGACTCAAGAATGTGCCTAGCTGCTCTCGAGGTCCCATGCCTATATGAGAGAAATTACATTGCAGAGCCAGGTCCATTTGGGCTTTGCCACAGTCTCACAAGACAGCTCTGGTGCCAGGTTAGTGTTTGGTAAAAGTAGCTGTTACGCTTCTGGAAGGTGCACACTGCAGTTTTGTGGCAGCCTTCTTCACCTTTTGGCTTTCCAAAGAAGGTCCCCTGCAGCAAGCTTCTTCTCAAAAGAAGCTTCAGCCAAATTAATGCATCTCTGTTCAACAGATTGAACCAAGGTGAAATACTTCATAATCTCGGGGTCCTGCCTCCCCCAGTGAACTGAACCAGCCAAGGAGAACAAAATGAAAATCAGTTTTTTAACAGGTATGATGTTTCTGAAACAGATGGTGATCATTTCAGATTTTCCTTTTATTGCCTTATTTTCTCTCTTATTCTTCATCACATCACCAGATCTGTAACCAGCCAGCTGGTTGCTATCACTTTTCAACAGCTGGCAGAGACATCAGGGGCACGTACGTCTGGCCAGGGCATCCCACTGCACCTCTGCACTTTGCACATTCCACCAGCCTTCAGAAATACTGTTGCAATTCGTTCCTAGCCATGAGGTATTTTTATTAGTAAATCTAACCAGGAAAACAGGGAGGGGGGCACATGGATTTGATTTACTGTTAGCATGACAATAACAGATTCATGTCAATAAAACAATTATTTGTATATGAAAGCTACAGGGGATTTCTACTCTGGAATGCTAGGTTGGGTTTGGGTTTTTTATTCCTCTGGGGGTCATAAATTAGTGCGAGATGGCAAACTACAAAGACCACAGACTGAAACGTTCTTAAGTCTCGTAACACCTCAAAATCTTTGTCCAATTGTCAAGAAAAATAAAGTAGTGTCAGGGGAGGTGAACTATACCAAGCATAGAAACTTGACATGTTGATCTACACTGCCTTGGGTATCAGTTACTTCCCATACATTCTGATCTGCTAGTCAGAACATAAAACCTGCATAACCTGCCTGAGATTCAGTTCTTGGTGGGTAAATAAACCCCAGCTGCTTTGCGTTCAGATTGGCTGAGAGAAACAGGATGAAGAAAAATCTAAACAATATGGTCCCTGTAAATATTTGATCTGACAGTTATCTAATAGCAAGAGTAGCCCAGAGTCCAAATTTCTTTCTTTCTGCCAAAGAAGAGCATTTGGGGTTAGGGTTTTCATGATGCCAGGGGCTTTGCTGTATAAATCCTGCCAATACGCTATTTGGCACATAACAACAATTAGCTTCTGATTCTACATATGCAGAGTGCATGTGGATCTTTGCACTATTCAAAGGCATCAGGGGCTCATTCCTCTAGTTAGATGTGGCCCTCAGTATTCATCAGTATTATTATTTCCCTTATTATTAGCATCCAGACTAAAAACTAGAAGGCTGGATCATATTCACTGCAGGCAGACACACTGGAGACTTTACTGTTCACAGACAGCAAGCAGAAGTCATGTTGGGCCTCTTGTCCCACAAATGTTATGAAACAGAAGGGAGGGAGAAGGAGAAAGAATACATCCCTGACCCAAGAATTGCTTCTCTTCAAGATTTCAAGTCCCTGAATAAAACCAGGAAAAGAGCAGAGTGTCAGAAAGATGTTTTGTGAGAGGATTTGTTTCCATCACTTGAGAGTGCAGCTGTGCTATTCCTGGGCACAATTTACCAAAATGAGCAACTCAACAAGATATTGGCCTGTGGCTCAAGTTTATGCACATTTCACGTACCAGTTTTTACATCAGTGATTTGCTTTGCCTCATGTGAGCATACTTGTTTTGTCCAGCAACAACAGCATTTTCCAGAGACACTCCCAAAATGCCTTGGACCAACGTGCACAGACTAACAGCAAATCAAGGAAACCTTAATGGTTGGACTGTCAGATCTTATGTCCTAGTGGGACATGAAAGATCTCCATGCCTGAGAGTGACACTAAAGGATTTTTCTGCACTGTTCTGCCATGTTACGACAAGTTCTGCTTTATGTCTCCCTCTGTTTGAAAGAAATGCCTCAACACAAACTCCACTTCACAGGTTATTTAGAACAAGGCTACATTAAGCTGTGCTCTCCTTTAATTTTTGTGTTCTGTTTTGTTTAAATGGTTTGTTAATGGAGGAAAGGATCCCTGGCATACTGATAGAAGATGACAAGACTACTGCAGCACCATCAGAATAAATAAAAATCAATAGGTTTTCTGCTGGTGTTGGCTGTAAAAGAGAGTAGAGCTATTTATCAAGTCTGACAAGGGGTCTAGAACTGCAAGATCATCATAGGCACCACAGCAAAAAGAAGAGGAACAAAATAAGAAATACTAAATAGGGAATCAAGGTTGGTACAGCAAGATCACTAACATGTCAGCTTGTTTCAATACATAACAGCTGAGGAGAGCATGACAGGAACACTGGGAAATGTTTCTATTACTTAGAGCCTCTAGGTATTATAATTCACCAATTCCTCATGAATTAGATCTTGGATCAACTTTCAATGATTGGTGTTGCTCCCACTTAACACATAAAAGTTGTTTCATGCGCAGAGAATTTAAGTATCTTCTGTCAGATCACCCACAGGCAGTCAAGGGCAGAGCTGCAAGTGACATTTCTTGGGTTTCCTGCCTCCTGTCTCTCATTTCTCATTCTTGGTGCTCCCACAGCAATGGCACTATGGGGTTCGTTCAGGGGTCTTATTGGAAAGAGCTTATTATTAGATCTGCTACCAACTCCAGAGGCATCTCACATGGGATGCTCCCCAAACTTACTGCAGGATTTAGCTTGTAAGTCTATTGCTTTATTCACTACCACCGTAGTATTTGCGTTCAATGCTATCCAGCCAAACCTTCCTCCAGCTGGAGTGGACTCCTCTAGTAATCATTACATGTTTGTTAGAAAAAGAGAATTTAAAAGGGAGAACACTCAAGACAGAAATCCATAAAAGCAACAGTGAAATGATGCACAGCTTTTAAAGATAAATTGAGAAAAGAGAAACCTGGAGAAGATGTCAGAAACTCTTGAAAAATGTTGCTAAAACAACTCTCTGCAGACACACAGAAATCACTATACTGGCTACAACTCTATAACCTCTAGTTTCAGTTCATTTCCTGTAACTTAGAAAAACTCAACATTTCTGGAATCATCTTTTCATCATTTGCTGGCTGTTGGAGATATTTGCCATACTACGGGGAAATCCCTCAAGCTCAGTGAACTTCTCAGTGACATTGCACCACTTCTTTGAAGTGACAAGGGCAAAGCTCGCCTCTGCCCACAGCCCCAGGTGCCTCTGTGGAGCACTGCAGGTTAAATCTTAGCCACACACACTAGCTCTGTCTTGAGCCTTGTCCTCCAGCAGCCAGGCCAAAGTGGCTTCTCACCTCTCACTCGTGCTAGCCCTGAAACTGTCCTTTGTTGAGTTTCTGAAACAGATATCAGGAACCTGTGTCTCTGAACTCTGTGTCCCTTGGTGCATCTTTCATCTGAAGTGATTGCAGTGGGGAACACAAGGAGTTGTTAACATTTGTTGCTCTGTCACAGGCTAACAGCTCCCAATTCTTTTAGAGCATCCAGACAGACAAGCCTATGTTTGGAGTAGCACCACGGGCTGCAGCACTCAAGGGGAAACCCTCTCCAAAGACACTCATGAGGTCTGCAGTCTCTCCAGCATCACTGTGGAGTCTGCATAGAGGAACAAAGTTAAGGCAGCCATCCAGAGTGAATGACTTTGGTGTGGGATTTTGTCAAAGCAATTGATATCTTGGAAGGAGAAATAAGGAATGTCCTAGTAATATTTATAAATATGTATAAAATAGCATATCTAGGTTCTTATGCAATAAATTAGTACCAAATTTGTGTTTGTAATTCAAAGCAGAGAGGAAGGGTTTATTATAAACAGGATGTCTTGCAGATAATGCTGGATACTCTGTAGTATGGCCAATACTAGAACATGGTATTTTTGTTTCCATGCTGCTGTAGAGGTTGTGAGAGAGTACCAAATATGGGAGAGTTAAAAAGTGAGATCATAATTAATGAGCATTGATTTCCTTTGTGAAGTGTTGGTATGGCTTCTAAATTAGGCAACAGCAGGAAAAGCACATGGGCAAGGACTTAAGTTGCATTAACTTCAAATCCCAGTATTGCTAACATATTTGGGTAGAAAATTAAATGCAAGGCTGAGTAGCACATCCGCTCAACAGTGGTTCCTAATCTCACATGGGCTTACTGCAAGTGTCTGTCTGTGTAGGGGTGGAGAGACTTCTGGTGAAGGCGGGGGGGAGAAAAGCAAAGTTGAACCTTTCAGAGAGACCTGCCCCACTCCTCATTTTCCCACTTGCTGCTGAATGGGAGGAGAAAGTGACAATTTCCAGGTCACCCTAAGCCCCTGCACAGTCACACGCCTTCACACAGAGCTTGGAAGAGGCAGCACGGGCAAAGCTGATTATCAGGCTAAAAATAAATATCTCAATCTTTGCATGCAAGACAGCTACCAGGCACTGGCCAGGCCTCCCTTTTACCTCCTACCATTATTCCTGCAGTCCACCTCCACCAACAAGCCATGCAAAGGGAGTGCCATGACTTCTCCTCCCAGCCAAGTTGGATTGGCCAGACCCTGCAAAGCCGTGCATGCCCGGCCCCAAAGCAGGATCCCTGAGGCTCCACTCTCTTGCCCTCACCGTGCTCCTCAGCCAAGCCTGCCTGGCAGGTGCTGGGAGAGGTTGCTCTCCACAAATTGAGGGGAGCGCAGCGTTATCTTTTGTTAGTCCACGAGCAAAGAGCCGATGACCTGCAGCAGGGCAGATTAATTTCCGCCAGCAAAATGCAAAACTCTCCTCTCCCCACCACGCCATGTGCAACTAATCGCTTGCATATTTAAACACCCTTGCCTTGCTGAAATTTCGTGATGGAGTTGGTGACAGAGCAAATGTCAGGGCGCATAACCAATGGCATTGTCAGTCGTGATTAATCAGCATCTCCGCCAGGCTGGCGGCCAATTAGAATTTACCATAATAAGGAGGTGACAGCCGGCGTTGCTAGGCGACCGCTGTCTATAGAGCTGGGAGAGCCAGACACATTTAGATGTTACTGTGGATTTCGACAGCGGCATGTCAAAACAACACAAGCGTCTGCCCAGTGGAAAATTTTACAACCCAGGACTGGGCACCGGAGTGAGGCATGATTCCCTTTCAGAATAAAACATAAAAAGGAAGAGGTGATTTTTTTTTGTTGTCGTGGGGCTGTTTTTTGTAGTTCTCCTTGAAAGAAGACTTTAGCCAGTCAATCATTTATATACATTTAATTAAGAGATATCGTATCACTGGAACAGGACATTGTTACTGGGTGATGGGTTCCCATGGCTGAGCAAATGCTGCTACATTTGTAGGAAATTAGCAGCAGGTCAGCACAGAGACGCTTATTTTCAGTCAGAGGTATTTATCTGGCAATGACATTCTGTTCCAGTGACTTATTTTATTATATGAAAGGATTAAAGAATAAAAGGAGGAGGGAAAAGGAAGGAGATGGAGGAATGAAAATAGACTGACAGCAGTTCCTGTGTTAACATGAGAGTTGCTGACTCTGCACATCAAGAAAAGCTATGTTCCAACTGGGAGCAATAACCTTTCCTGGACTTAAGCTTACTCCTAAAAGGGCAGAGGAGAGGAAGCGGTCAGGGTCTTTCTTGAGTATGCTACACTTTCATGGACAAACTGACTTAAACAGAGGAAGACAGAGAATCATATCCTCAGATGAGCTATTTGGATTTTCACCAGTCTATGATCTGAGCCATGCCATATGGAAGCTCTGCTGCATGTGCTCTTCAGGTCTAAATAAAGTGGCACAAAGTAGCAGGTTTTACCTATCCTTAATATGGACCTACATAAAGCAGATGCCTGCACAAGTCTTCTAAATTATGAAAGCAGCAATGTCTACACCTTACCTCTTTCAGCTTGGCATCGCTGAAGGCTGGGGTCAGGAGGCTCCGCACAAACTTCCATCTGTCATCACGAAGACAAAGGATGCTATCAAGCATTGGCTTGGATATCAACTTCGGCTTCTAAGTTGAAAGAAAACATAATTCCATTTTAACACAAATGCAACTACAGCTACTCAAGACTCTGGAACTTGGGAAGATTACTCAGGAATGGCATTGCACTGCTGTCCCACGAAGAGAGGTTCAAATCAGTCCCAAACACCAAGCTAAACATGGATGAGGCTAGAGAAAATTTCTCTTTTGCTGTACTCATTTTCTCTTGGGCTTTAAAAGTCCTGCACCAGCTCCTTTCTCAGACTGCTCTGGTTCTGATGCCCCTGGTGTTCTCCTGAGATCACCTTCACTGAACCCTGGCTTCTTCCCTATTTTTCTAAGGTGACTGGGAAGATGACTTGTCAACACCCCCTCTCCGTGTGAGATGAGTGCCAACACACCGCATGCTGGTGTTGGTGGGGGACACAATTTCTGGTGACAGCTGGTATGTCAGACTGTTACATGCATTTTAAAACTCTTCAGAAAATATGTTGATTAGAAAGCAAGTCCCCGTCCTTACTCTGTTTATAAGGAACACCCTCACTTAGAAGTTGTGGTCTGTGACTCTTACAGCTGCAGCAGTTGGTCAAATATAGTAGCTTAAAGCACTGCTCCATGAAGTTCTGTACCAAAATGACTACTGTGATCTTACTAAATCTTCCCTGCCATCAAGAAATTCTTGTCCAGAAAACAGTGATATTCATCAAGGAGCAAAAGGATATAAAAGACAAAAGAGAAAGCACATCATAAAACAACACACTTCTGACTGGAAGAAGAATCAGAAGATGTTGAGCCCCACAGCACAGCACAAAATATTACATCTTATACTATGTCAGAAGATGTTTCCTAATTGTTCCTGAAGACCTCCATTAACAGAGAATCAATAACCTCCACACTCAAACTGTTCCAGTGCTGCCCTACTTTTACTGTGGTCTCTCTTTTGCTGGAACTTTTGTCTTTGTGCTGTCCAGGCACAGAAGTCATGTTATTCTCCCTATCATTGCAGCAGCCCATAGATACAGAAGGCTCTAACAACTACTAAACACATTGCATCCATCTACCCCACTAACATCATTTCACTCAATACATACTTATCAGTCATGATATCTAGGACTGTTTGCTCAGTTGATATGGTTCCTCTGATAGCCTTGCTGATTTACTTCTTTCTGAAGGTACAGCCCCTGTGACCCAACATGGTACTCCATGCAAGAAAGGATTTTATTCCTCCTCCCCCACCCCAGACATTCTGCAAGCTATATTGATCTCTATTCACCCTGGAATATTAATACCACAGCATAACACTATACTCATGAACTGGTTTGTACTCCCTGCAGCTTTCACCCTTATTTCTGAACAATCACTCCCTAGGAAGTTATTTCCCAGCCTTTCTCCTTGAAGCTGGTTGCTCCCCAGAGTCATATGTAGAACATGTCCCTTTGAACCATGACCATTCCCTTTAAGATTATTTGTGCAACTGAATAACACCACCTCGAATTTTAGCCCTTTCTTTCATAGCCTCTTTCATCCTTACCAGCTTTCTGCATAAATTGTTAGCATGCTCAGTGGCAACATCTAAATCATTAACAAAATTACAGAACAATTCTTGCAAAGAAGGCACCCTGTGCTCCTCCCTTCCCTTCCAAGATGGACTGTTCCAAAATACATTTCAGGCACTGTACAGCAATGTCCTCCAGAAAAACCACCCTAAGACCGGTGGGTGTGGGCAGAAGGTCTCCACTTCTTTGGTTACCAGGAGGTACAGAGACATTCATTTGTGCATGTGAGATCTTCTGGATATTGCAGCAGCAGTACAGTTCCCCATGTTATCAGTAGAAACAGTATCCATTTTACTGGGAGTTACCAAAAGAAACCTATTATTTTGGCCATCCCAATGCCATCTGTTGATCACTTTTGTCCTTCGACCTTTCCTTTCAGTCTTTCTTTCATTACTGCAGTACATGAAAAATGAATTCTTGCAACCTGTTACACACCTGGATACTTTAATATAATTTTGACCCTCACTGTGTCTGATTTTATTGCCATTACATGCTATTTTTTTATCCTTTTTCTTGGAAATCTGACCTACTTTCCACTCTGTAAAAAAACAACTTCTCTTCAGGAGCCATGAAGAACTGGCAGTTTAGCTACACTGGTCTTTCACTGCACTTCCTTTGCTTTCCTCCTTATTGGAAGAGTTTGCACTTAATATTGTTTCTTTAAGGAGCTGCCAGCTCTCCTTAACACCTTTTTCCTCTACACTTGCCAAATTCTTACAACACTGCATAAGCTTGTAAAAAGCAGAAGCCTATTTTATATTGCAAACAGGCTAATGGGATAGTTTTACATTCTCAGCAACACCATCCAGTACAGTAAACTAATGTCACTGGGACAACACTACAAACCAGTTTTGAGCAAAGATGAGCAGCTTTCAAGTAGAAAAGTACATATGATGCTAAAGGAAGATATTGACTTAGCTACTGTCATCAGATGACTACTGTAAAACAAAATAAGGGCACTTTCAAAATGTACGTATAGACTATTTTATTTTGTACAATAACAAGGAAAAACTTGGACAGACTGTCAGAGCTGAAACATCTTGGACTGTTTTCTCTGAATAGCTTCTTTAAATAAATAATCTGTTTTCTAACTTGTCAGTAGGTATCTTTCCTGAGGATCACAAGGGCAGCTAGAAAGCACATCACTCAGTGGAGCACTCCATCATTTGTTACAGATATTCAAAGGCACAGCAGAATAAGAAGAAAGAGCCTCTAGACAATTGGAAATGAGCATCATCCTGTCAGAAAGTCCTGTATGCTACCCTCTGCTCCACAGCTCTTCTGTGCTGCTAGGGCAGCCATTTCCACTTAATCTTGAGTCAGCTGGACACTAAACGAGTGTTCCTTATATCTTCAGTCTTCATTTCAAACCCTGAGACCCAGCTTGCAGTGCTCCTGAGTGCTCACTGAAATCAACAACAGGGAAAGTGCCTTGATCCTGTGAATGCATTAGTCCAAGAAATCAGGTCATTGAGTGCAGCCCCCAAATTAGCAAACACTCTCAGACCTGTGTTTCAACCACCAGCCTTCACTTCTGCTTTGTAAAGTGGATGTATCACATCACCTCCTCAGAAATGCTAACAATACATTACCATTTCTGAGGCACTCAGAAACTACAATGAAAGAGCTGAATAACAATTCCCACAAGGAAATTACCAATTTTGTCTTCCAAGCAAGGTTTAAATAGCATACAGAAAAAAAAAAAAAAAAAAGAAAAAAAAACAGAAATAAATTACAGGGCAACACTTGGAAAAGTATTTTGCATCCAGTCCTAAATTGAAGGCTGCCCAAACTGTGCACTCTATAAGACAAATCTCCTTTGCAAGACAAAGCTCCACTTAGATAATAACAGATGTGATATAAATCTCACTGCATTTGTCTTGAAAGCAAATTCCCTTCCTAAAACCAAACATACACCCTAAAAAGTGCTCCTAATTGCATAAAGACTGTATACAGCACATTCACAGAGGGACTCAGTTACTGAACAAAAAGCCTGTTAACTATAATATTATAACTACAACACTAACTATAGCATTGCCTTTTTAGCACTCTGCTTTATGACAGCAATGCTCCCTTAACATAATTTTGGTGTGCACAATATTATATACATATAAATGCTGCAAGGAAGGAAAACCAGCTTTGGCCATAAATTATTTTACTCTGTATCTTTAAAACTGGGCACACAAAAATATGTTTGTGTTTATTGGAATACTATCAGCATGACTGACAGTGTGTAGCAGATTTCATTTATCAGGTTTTCTTTATTGTTTCTGCAAACAGTTGATCTAATTGCATAACCTGTGTTACAGGTTCATATAGCAGGAATGAAAATGGATTTGGTATGAGAATGAGTCTGAAGTATCTCAGTGAAAGATGAAGTGTCATCTCTTCCCAAATGGACAAAATACGAGATGTATCTAAAAAATCTTGAGCTTAAAAAAGTCACCCAAAAAATTACCATAGGAGGCAGCTGTAATATTTTCAGGGTGGTATTTTGGTTTTTGGCCAGCAAAGGAGGTTGTTTTTAAGTCAAAGGCAATCAGGATTATGTTCCATCTAGCACTATCTAAATACTGAACAACTGCTCTGTACTTCTTTCTCCTGTGTAATCAACCATTTCTGGTACAGCAATGCTCCGTGAAAACTACTGGCAGCATGGTAATCTCTTGCAGTGTACCTGCAAGTGCTGCTGAGTTCCCACAATCACAGACATGCCATCAACCACAACAAGGAAAACTGGATTGATTTGCTTGCAAACAAATCCTTTAAAACACCACTGCTCTTAAAAGAGAAAAAGTAATATTTGCAGACAAGGGGCATGTCTACAACTGATGCAAGATTTCCCTCCCCCTCATAAGGCGTTCCTCAGGATGACCCCTCAGACCCAGCTTTTGGCTTGTTTGTCATGAGTCAGTTTGGCTTCCTCTGTGTTACTAAATAATTCAGGCAAGTGAATCTTTGGCTCTAAGGCCAAGTGGAACAGAACACCCCCTGTCCCCAAAGTTAAATCCCTTTCCCAAAAGCAGTGGAAATATCCAAACTGCTTCTGGTCGTGGTGCATGGTCTTCTCCTGAACTGTGCCCAGACCGTGCCTGGGAGCAACTAATCAATGCACAACAAAACTGTGCTAAGAAGCATGTCAAATGGATACCTGTAGGACCTGTCCCTCTTTTATCTTGGCGTAAAACTGTAGCCTTCTGTGATTCGTACAATATTTGTTCCTTTCCCAAGTTTGTCACTAGCAGGCTAGACTGAACCTCTGGCAGACAGCAACGACTGCTCAGAGCAGAAAGAAGGGGAACAGCACCATAATGTTCCCTTAGACACCTCTTCTTATTTCTTTGGCAGAAAAATGAGGGATAAAGTTTTCCCAGCAGAAGGCAGTTAATGCAGCCATGCACTCTTTAAGTATCCTGAAGAGATGAATCTTCAAAGAAGCTAAAGGGTACCTTTAAAGACCTTTAAAAACCACTCACCTCCACAGAACCAGCTGCTAATCTTCTCCATGTGCTTTGAAAACACAGTGAGAAACTAAATTCTATAAAAAACAATATCTCAGACACTTTTTTATCTTAGACTTAATTATTGCCCACACCTAACAAAACCAATCAAAACCAATTTCCTTCTACAGCAGTCAAACGTCAGCACTCAGTCTGCTCAGATTCAAACAAGGAAGTAAGCTCTAGAGCACCCAAAATCCCAAATCCAAACAGTAACTCCAACACTAATTCTGGCATTAGTCATCCCTAGCAAACAGTATTTGCCTGCATGTAAGCTTTCTTCTAGTCCTGCAGCTGTTGTGGGATCTAGCCTTAACTGGAATCCCATACCCACATTCCCCTGAATTTTAGCCCCAATCTCAACCCTACAGCCCACACCAATGAGAGCCATTTGCTCCTCTCTCCTTCAGCCTTTCTTCAGTGCCCATGGGGACTGCAGTGTCCAGAGTTAAATCTAACTCTGGGTTTCTCCCCTTTTCTAGTTTTAGGGAAATTTTCGGGGTAAATTCCCAGTGGGTGTGGGGGGGAGTCATCCTTCTCCCAGCATCATGAATGCCAGGCAGTTACCTGTATTAGCTCTAGTGGGGGATGGCTTCCTCCCCAAGGCAAGTTCCAGAAGTGATGAATGAGCAGGCAGCAGTGCTTGCACATCACTGGGTTAACTTGTTCATCTCCTTATTTTCAAAAAGGTTTGATGTCCTTTTCTTGCTAAAAAGGCCCTTGTGGTTAGGCATTACCATCCTGTTTAAGAAATTGCATTTTTTAACTGAATTTAATGAAATGAAAGCTAATAAAAAATGAGATAGAAAGTTCATAGCTTGAAGACAAGACACTATCCCCATACCTCAGACAGGAATTATAATAAAACCTCTTAAGATTACTCATTCAACTCCCCTTGACTGACAGGTCATCACCACCAGTTCAGCCAGCAGGTGGAACCAGCAAACCCATGAACTGCCCATATGGTATTTCATCCAGTCAGTGGCAGTGGCGTGACACTTAACAGATCAACATAACACTTGCTCTTAAAAAAAGCTACAGAAAAAAAAATCCCTGAGATATCTTCAGGAACACATCTTACCAAGCTTGCAGTAAGTAGATCATGAAAGTGGGAAGGCAGGAGATGCCTCCATATATTAGCTTTAAAAATTCCCTGCTGGTAAACTGATACAGTATATTCCTTCCAACTTCCTTGGTGTTTGAAGTCATGCTCAGCTCTCCCTTTATTCATGACATTCAATGACATATTGTGTAGTGTCTTTTGACTGAGCCAGGGAAGTACTGCATTGCATGTCTTCAAAACCCAAAACAGAGCTCGTTTATGTCATACACTCTGTAGCCCATTGCTGTTTCTATCTGAAAGGCCCTTGCATACACAGATGTCACAGCCACGTCTCTTCAAAGCATGCAAAACTTTTCTCTTTGCAAATCATAATCTCATAGTGGAGCAAGACCAACTCCTCAGCCCAAGATCCAAGCCTTTGCAGAGGGCAAAGGGCTGGCATTGCCCACTGAGGGCTGTGTGCCAGTGTGGGAGACCACTGGACCTCTCTCACCCCTCTGTTGTGACTGTGAGGGGCCTCCCATCCATGTTAAATCCGAGGGAATTGTTACACACAGGAGTTGTCTCTCCCAAAGCAGGCTCACTCTTCCTTTGCCTTTCCAAAACTCTCTTTCCAAATCCTCAGATGCCAACATCCCACACTGCTGCTCCCAGGCAGCTGAAATCAATCTTTCCTTGCCCATTAAAATTATGGGCACGGACACTGCTTCACAAACACATTGCTCAAAACCCTCCCAGATCACCAGCTCTGCTAATAGTCTATTACACTTTCAGCCCCTCTTCTTTATCAGTCTAAAACAAGTTTGATTTTAGTATGTGTGATTCAGAAGGTGATCTTACAGCTTCAGAGGGGGGAAAAAAAATCACCAAACTTACTCCAAAACACTAATTTTGCTTTGCAATTTCATAAAAGTGTCTAGTAAAAGTTTTCAGCTTAATTTGAAATCAACATGCCTGCAGAGAAGAGGAGAAAATGTCCAGGGATTATCTATTTCATTAAGCTTTTAGGTTCTTCTTGGTCATTAAGGTTCTTCAAAAGAGTGTGACAGGGTAGAATTGGTTTCAGTGATTACAGCAATTGTCTTTCATCCTACTCTGTAGATCAGACTATACATGTAAAAAGGCATCTCCAAGCAGGTTCTTTTGTTATCAAGTCAGGATCTTCAGCAACTAATAACTACTATACCTAATTACTCATTGGAAAAATGGCACAGCCAACCCCAGCTTACAAGCAAATACTGGCTATTTTTCCCCTCTGTGGCAAGCAGCCTGGAAACATCTGTTCTTGTCTCTGCAAACATTCTCTTAAGTCATGGTTTTGTCAATAGAAACCAAAGCGAGTCATTGCAATGAGGTAAATATAACCATCCATAACTGCTAAAACAAACACATATGGCCTCCTGCAGCCTGACCCAAACTGATGCAAGTCACACGTTCCATTTGGTGGTGTAAGCAACACCAAAATTAAGCCCATGCATTCATGAGTTTGGATATGGTGGTCTGTTTGCACATTTGGGATCAAAACAATCAAAGCAAAGAAAAAAGTACTGGCTCTTAATTAATTAAGAATTTTGGTATTATAAACAAATTCAGGTTGTACTAGAGAACCCATACTCTGTAGACAGTTTCTGCTGAGAAGCAGTTTTTAAGCACGTTTAAATCCACTTTCCAGCTGACATAACTGGACTTTTAAATATTGGATAAAGTTACAAGACTATTAAAAGCCTCTCTGTTTATACACACTTCTCCTCAAGGAAAGGTTGAGGACCTGAAAGTTCCTTTTACAGTATGTAAAGAGTCTTTGGAAAAAGGCAGTCCCCAATAACTTTTGGTAGACATATATTGCCATGCTTTCAGTCATTGGCATATGCAGGAATGACAGGCAATGTCCATAAGAATGTTGCCTAGGTCTTTTATTTATTTAGTATTCCATGCTCTGCTCATCCAGGGACATACCTGCAGTAACCTTAAAGCTTCTGGAGAACACCAAGAGAGGTTGCAAGTACCACTCACCATCCCACTGCCTGTCCTCTTGCCTGCTGACTCAAATGCCTTGGGTATGCAGCTAGATACCTCAGAAAACACTCACCAAAATGAGCACAGACTTATCCAAGCTGCCATGACAGCAATGTAGGGAGAGTCCTACACTTCCTTCAGGTCTCACCACCTTGCTTCTCATGGACATAATAACAAAACATATTCCAGAAGAGAGGTAACTGCAGCTGTGATCAGGGATTACTCCCTTTCTCACAACTGCAGAGTGAAAGAAGTCATGGTAGTAACCTGCTTTCAAATGATCACGACAGAACAAAACTCACAGCAGGGGGAAAAAGTTGCAACTGCTTCCTGTGGATAAGGATAGGAAGAAAAATAAGGAAATAAGAATAATAAAGGAAAGAATTATTACAGCAGGAGTACAGGTTAGGGGGAGGGAGGGATGGTGTGAGGCCTCTTAGGCTGCAGAGATTCACTAACTTCTCTTTCATGGATGCCATGGACCACATAGAATTTGGCATTGATTCAACAAATAAGGCTGTAAGTGCATTGTCCCAAAGAATCACCTGTAAGTTTCTAGGTGGGGTACTTCACAGAGAGGTGAGAGGACTGCCTTGGAATGATTTCCAGGAGGTAAATATGTGAAAGCCTTTCTCCAGGGGCAATTTGTCATGGGGGACTGCACTAGTGCAGCCTGGCTCCACCACTTTGTGATTCAAAGGACCATGTTTATTGCTGCTACATTTTCTGCAGTGCCTGAGCCACCAGCCCTTTTCAAAGGCACACGTGATGGCCATCTCCTCTCAAAACATCACATTCATAGATCTCCTACCTTGGACAAGGTTCAAAACTGCTAAGCTTCTGTTTGGTGATTTCAGCTGCTGAAATCAGCAGCTCCAAGGGATTTGAGGCACCTCAGAATATTAGCTATGGCTGAGCAAGAGTTTAAATCTGTATTGTCAAATTAAGCTCCTCAAATAGGGGTCAAATGCTTAGGACCTGCTGGTCACTAGCAGAGGTAAGCGAGGCAGGTGAAGGGGAGGCTTACCAATGGTTTAGTTAAAAATATCACTTGCATGCAATGCTTTTATTTGGAGAAAAGTATATATAAGAAATGTCACTTCATGTACTTCATATTTTATTGACAATTTTAGTTTGACCTCTTCCACTGAGGTGTTGCAATACAGAAATAAAATTTTATATAGGCCTGTGTGGCTTAAAATCTCAAAGCACCAAGAAACACTGAAAACAAAGAAGTGGCTAAGTAGTTAACTATGACCTAAAGGTGAAAGACATTTCTAAGGGTTTCTATCAGTCTTCCAACTTGCTATGTAGCTCCTAAAACTTGTTGCCTAATGCCCCATTTCCCATGTGACAACATCCTGATACAAAAATATACTTCAAACTGTCATTTATCTAATTTGAAACAGAAAATTTGGGATTAATATGGCAAACTGATGATCTCCAATATGTGCAAAACAATCCAAGGAAAAAGCATTTCACCTTTTCCCCCCCAATGCCAAGAAGAAAATTTCAAAACAATTTCAAATGAAGCCAATAAAAGTTTTCTTGTGAGGCCTCCTAATGGTTTAAAAAACAAAAAATGGGTTCAAGATGATATTTAAATCAAACTACTGGAAAAAAAGGGCTATTAAAAATGAAAAACACGAATACAGCCTTCAGCTTAGGAAGTCAGCCATGGGCAGTCAGATATTAGGGGGACATTCTACAGGAAATACTGCTCAGCACTTGGTCTGCTCTTCTGCTCCTTCTCCAAGCACATGCTGCTAGTCCAAGTCAGAACACTCCCTGGCTAAATACTTGAATTTTTATGTTATTTTTCCTTTCAAAAGTCATTCAGAGAGAAAACTCCATGTCAGCTGTAATGGCAGAATGACAAGCTGTCAACAAATCACATTTGCAGTACCTGCTCAGCTGAAGAACTTGAATTCCCTGCCTTCTACTTCACAATTCTTTCTAATTACATTAAGTGAATATTTACACATCAGGGGAAAAAAAAATCCAAATTTCATATAGTAAGATTTCCACATCTATCTGTCAAAACATTAATGTATTTTCCTGATAGCAGTAGCTGCTTTCGTTCCTCGTTTATTTGTCCCTCAAGAAGAGCTAGGCTATAAAACTTTCTCAGGAGTTCCAAAGCACACTTTCAACATTTTATCTTCCAAGATTTCATATTTGTGGTTATTGCCTAGTTTCAATCAAATAAATAAAAAAATCCTAATTTATGAAAACATGTTTTGACATGTTTATATGAAATAATGTTTGTGCATTTGCCTCTTACAAATTAATTTGAGCATATCCAGAATTAAATGTCTGTCATAAGATAATTTCAACAATAATAAAGTCCTATTGTGCACAGATAGCATTACAGGACTTATCATGAGTTCCCTAGAGCTCACAATTTCTATAAAACAGCTTTAATTCACAAACCACCTGTAAGCAGACTGTTGCTCACATCACTCTTACTGATTTCTTCAAGGAGAGAAGCTGAAACACTCCTCTGAGTACCAGCAAGTACCTCATCCAAATAAATTAACAGTAGCTGATACTAAATATTTGTATTCCTAAACATTTAGACTTGTAATAAGAAGCAGTGTGGATTATGAAACCTAAAGCATGTCACCATATTTTGTTACCTTAAGAGTTCTAGGATAAGATAAAGTGTTAAAAAACCACAAAAAACTCCATATATTGGACTCCATACCACAGAGCTCACAGATCTCTTTCTGGACAAACAGAAAGGTGATGCAGCATTCAGGGGGGCTGTTCCACTGCTCTAGCTTCAGTTTTAGTGCCATGCTATGAAACCAGAGGGGGGGATCAGAGCCCAGATTCTCCCCACTCGCGGTGCCCCAAATACAGCAGCAGCATTCAGGGCACAGACAAGCTGGAAGCTCAGCAAACACACAGGAGGGCAGAGCAAGATTTGGGATTTAGATTCTCTTTTATCAAGTGCCTGGGGAAGGAATGTGTGTCAGCCAGGAGAATGAGACACCTGCAACCTTGCCCTGAGGATTAACCCCCAGCAGCCAGGCACACAGCAATGAACAGCCTGGCTGGAGGTTCTGCCTGATGGGATTTCTGTGTGAAAAAGGAAAGAGGCTTCACTCTCTGGGAGGAGCAGGCACCAGGCTGTGCTCATACTCAGCACACACATCACACTTGACTGCATGCACCCAGCACGTTATTTTTACTTGCAAGCTATTAGAATCTGAGCTTCCAAGGCCAGCTTTATTGGTGGGTGGGAGTTGCAGCTCCCAACCATCAGTGTTGGCCAGCCCAGCACACACTCCCACATCACAAGAACTCCTTTTGCATCTGTACAGCTGCTTCTCTCACACTTGAGGTTCATGCTGAACACCCCCAGCATCCAGCAGCCTGAAAAATAAAAGGGATGTTGAAACTAAAAAAAAAAAAACCAACTCTCTGAGACATGTCTAAAACCCTGCTGATTTTTTTACTTAGAATAAATCTTAACCCAAGGACAAACCTAAGTTTTTATAACCAAAAGTGACTGTCACTGCCAATATAAGATAAATGTTACCATAAGCATAAAGGGAAGAGCTGAAAAAACTCAAAAAATGAGAGCTGCCCCAGTTGACTACAAGGAGGGTAAAACAAATAAGCGCCATCCAGCAGCCAGGGCATTTAAAGAACATGTAATGTGACACAGTGAAACACCAGCTAGGGAGGGTACATTCCTTTTAAAAATTCAAATCAAAAATTAAACAAAAATAAAGCCATGAGGTTTGCAAGAAACTGTCGATATTGCAAAATCAATTTCTTTCTCTAGGCTTTCTGAAACAAGAGAAGGAAAAAAGTTCTAGAAACTACCTTTTTATAGATGTTTTTGGAACAAAATAATTTTAGCTTGCAAATTGAAGCTATTTTTTTTTTATATTAAAAGATGTAACTGAAACAAATTATTTCAATCAACTTTTTATTTCGGCTTTAAACTCTTCAAAATCAGATATGACATGAAAATTCTGTCTTCCACACATTTCCTAATCAAATCTCAGAAATCACTAGGGCAAAGGTTTTGTTTTTTGAATTCTTACTGCTGACAATATAGCATGCCATCAACTCCTGCTGCAGTCAATTACAATTATATTAGGAGGATACTAGAGAAGCATTAAGAGGTTTGAAAATCTTAGGCTTAGTGCAGTCTTCATATCCTAAAGCATATGCAGAAATGGGTCCAAATGGATCTAATTCTTTAGTTATGTTATCATATACAATTTTTTCCCTCACAGGATCTCTATTTGATTTCTCACATTTAAGATTTCTAGAGGAAATAATATCCTGAAAGTTTTTTACATTGCACATAAAAACCCCAAAACCTTTCATGTGAAATTAATCAGTCACAAACTCAAGATTCTCCCCCTTCAGACATAAAGCTCACATGATGACTTGTAGAAATTCTTTGTCATTTGTAGAGTTCTGTCAGCAGAGAGCGATAGCAGTAAGTCAGTCTCCTCCAATATTTTTTTGTTGAGTCTGTGTTTACTCAGATTCTTCAGGGGCTTATAAACTTAAGCAGTTTGGTCAGATTTTCAAAGTGGTTTTTATATCCAGCCCTTAACACTAGAGGGAACAAAGCCAAAGCCAAAGCAATAGTCTCTGGGTTTATTTTCCTCACAATCGATAAATAACCCTAACTTTTCCCTAGGCATGGTCTCCAAAATAGCAAGACCATTTTGACTGAAAAATCCTAAATGGAAAATACTAAACTATGATAATCTACAGAAAGGAAAACATTGTAATGGGAGACGTTGGGCAACTTTAATTATAGATCTCACCACTGCCTCTGCAGCAGTACAGCGTCTTTGGAACTGATGAAATACCAATAGAGGCCTGATGACATTTCAACTTGACTGAAGGTCAATGACTGGTTAAACTGGAATGTTTCTGAGCCACTGTTAAATTATTCAGAATTATTTTAGGAAAGCTGCATAAAAAGTGCAAGAGTGCAGTTTTAGCTTCATCTAAATGCACACACTGAGAATGGAAAAGGAAATGGGGAAACTGTCAGTTGCAATTGCCTTGAAAAGGGAAAAAAATAATATCTTGTGTACCTTCAACTTAGAATTAATCTAGCAGAAGAGAAGACTGCAAGATAGTTCTTGTTTTTACTACTTATTTCCCCAAACCCTTTACTCCAGGAACAAGCATGAAAGGGAAAGAAGAGGAATAGAACATTAGGTCAGTAAAGAATGTAATTATTTTTGTTTCTGTTGCTTAACACCAGTGAGAAGAGGTTGGCAGGAGTAAATAATTAACAATAATAGACGAGGCCTTTCTTTTGCTGCAGGACAGCTGTTTCCTGATCCCACTATATATATGTTGCTGAATATGTGTCTGTGAGGCTAAATGGAGTCTCTTGGAGCCACCACCAAGCCTTCAGAACCAGATGAAGGAACATGAAAATGCGCAGTGGCCAGGTGTGCTCAAAGTAAGGAGCACTCATTACGCTGGAGAGCTGCGAGACATGCAGTGTAAAACCTCGAATTTTACACCCTCATCCTCTTCCTTTTCCCTTCCAGCCATGGTGAATCACATGCTGACAGTACATCAACAGCAGTGGCCAGTGTCCTGCGCCTTTCCTTGGTCGTGCTCAGGAGCTGTGCATCCACGGCACCCCCAGAACCCACAGCAGCACCATCCCCTCCCAAGGCTCAGATCAGCCAGCTATTTGCTATCAATTATTCACAACAAATGGTGCCAAGACATGTGGCTGCTCTATAAAGGAGAATCCTCGCTAGAGAGTGGAACAATACCTGCCGACTCATTGCTCACTCGTGATCCTCCAGACTGGCAGCTGTAGCACGCAGTCAGCGCTGAGGAGTTCACAGTCTCTGAACACCCCTTCCCATGCAGGTTGCATTCCTGCAGAATGAAACTTACATGGTGTAGGTCACAAGCAAAAAAAAACAGGGTGCAGAAATTTTCACTTAGCACAGAGCTAATTGCGAGGTAGAAGAGAACTTTCCTGGCTGTGGCCAGAGGACCACGGCAAACCAGCTGCATCAATATAAGACGCTACGACCCCATCAGCTGTTCACCACTCCCCCTCTATTGGAGATAACCACCATTGAAATGGAGCTGGTGGAGAGCCCTTGGGAGCACTCGTCTGCTTCAGTGCTAAGTCAGCTGGCATGGCTTTGAAAAAGCCCACACTGACACATAAACGAAGATGAATTATCTTCTGAGCCGGACCAGAGGAGGAATGCTCATGTGATTCATGTTGCTGTGGAAATGGTGAGTCCAGTTAAGACATCTCAACAAAAGGTTGTTATCACCGTGCTAGGTAAGAACATTATCATTATATCAAAAAAAGAAAAAATAAAAAAGGACCTTTCATGCTTTTAAGTTCAAATATAAACATAAAGGCAGGCAAATGGATTAAGATATCTGAATGAATGTCTAAAGAGAGAACTATTCCCACTAGTTTGAAGATATAATGCTACTTTTAAAATACTTTAAATGAAGAGCAAAATCTTGCAAGGATTAGCATAATAATTGCTCACATGTATCACATTAACTCTCACTGAAGAGGAATGGACTTGTGCACACACAAGAGCCCCCAGACAGAACTATCGCAGTCAAAACAAAAAGCTTATCCATAAAAAAAACCCCAAAAACCCCCGCCTCCTGGCATAAGCATTAATAGAAAGGGTTCAAAATAGGATGGGGTGGGCTGGGAACAGATTTGTGGCCAATGGAGTGAGTGGGAGAAATGATGCTTAGATGCAGTCTCTGGCACTGGAAGCCACAGAGCACTGGGTCCTGGAGCCCTGGCAGATAAGCCAGAAGGAAGATTACTGTCACTGTCTGTCCTGCTGTTCTGTTTTGAATTCTGCTGCTGGCCACCTTTGAAAGAGGACACTCAGCCAGGCTAAACAGATCTTAGGCATGGTACGTGACAACCATTCAAATATCACATATGCCATACCACATCTACTCCAGCGCTGAACTACCAGACTCCCAGGTACGTTCATGTAAATCACCTCTCCTGCTGTGAAACGTCACTTCTATGGACTTAAGAGGGTTCCTCTATCATCAGATGCTTCAAAAGGACTTTTTGTACATGAGCAGCTGAGTTACCTCCAATGTGGTTAAAGGCATGAAAACAAAGTACTGGTCTGGACTCTGACTGCTCGAGCGTGTAAAAGGCCAGCTTGGATGCTGTGATCTGAGCCTATGTCAATTCTGTACCAAGTGACAAACTAATTACTCTTCTAAACAAAAGCAGACTGGGAAAGGCAAGAATCAAAGGACATGACACACAGCTATATGTCAAAAATAGGGAAAATGAAGAAAATTGTAAACCAAACAACCAATCTGCTACTGTCAAGTAACAGTTTCAGAAGTCAGACATGAAGGACTGGTAAAAACCTGTGATATTAGACTAAGTTTCCCAAAAAACATTCTCACAGGGAAAGTCCAAAGAAGTAGGATAAGATGAATTTCCCTTTAAAAAAAAACCAACAAATCAACAGAAATCAAAGGTCAGGACCAGCAAAGACCAGCAGAAACTGCATTGGCACTCCACCTACTCATAACACAGTCAGCTAAGGGAAGGATTAGATAAGGAAGCAATACTGTATTTAAACAAGAAAAAACATTAATCAGACTTAAGATTTCACATCTTTTATCCAACAGTAAAACATGTTCTTTAAACAAGGAACAGAGCCCTAGGAATAGACAGTCCTTTTCTGCCTATAAGTGTTGTTTCCCTTCAATGTTATTATTCAGTATTTAAAAAAAAAAGTGCTGCAAACCCAGTAAATAAATAGCCAATGTAGGTTTGATGAAAGATTGGCTCAGAAGACTGCTTTTGGCCTGAATAGAAAGATATGCTTTCATCCTGTTTTGACTATACTCATACATTTACCTAACATAATTGGATGTAGTTAATATTGCAGGAGCCTTCAAGCAGCGCACATTTCCCTCATTAGTGGGTTTAAAGCCTTAATGATATCTCCTGTGCTGCAGAAAAGCCCAATGTAGGCTTCAAAAGTGATTGGCAAGTTTCAACAGGAGGAAAAAACTGGGGGAAGGGAAAGCAAAGCCTAATAATACCCTGATCTTGTCCTCTTAAGTTGTTTAGAAAAGGAAATCTTGCAAAATGATTGAATAAAGAAGAAAACAGAGGTGAGGATAAACAAGCCAAAACAGATAATTTCAACAGCTGACCTCACAGTAACTGAAATATGTGAAAGGAACAGGGAGTGGGTAAAAATATCTGCAACATATTAAGACACACACATACTTAGTCCTACACAAACTCCTGATGGCACAAACAAGTGCATATGCACTGCATATTGTCAAATCAGCATCTTCATGCACCTGCAGCAAAATCACCTTTTCATAGTTTCATTATGCAGTATTTCCCACCCCCCCCTTCAAATCTCAATATTTTGGCAGGGAAGCCTTGCATTTAGGAAACAGAATGTCACAGTATACCACTAACAAAGCACATGCAAAGGATTTGGGGTTTTGTTGTTTGTTTGTTTTGTTGGGTTTTTTATTGACTAATTTTGACCATTTTCCAGGAACAGAAATTTCACAGGCTGATTTAGCTTCAAAAGAAGTGTAATTATATACAGCTGTATTCAGTATTTCTTGACTGCCTTGAACAAGCAGTGAAAGGGAGATTTGCACACATAATCAGCCACTATCATTAGTGCTGTAAAGTACCTAATCCATCTGGTGTTGTGGTGTCTACCTAGGAGCAGGTATTGAACCACTGATGGCTGCAGTATAACAGCAGAAAGGGAGAGGGTTCAAAATTAACAAAACAACACAGCAGCCCAAGCTGTTTCTTGATGCTGGATTGTCCTTGTGTTTGTGTCCTCCCATGGCTTTGCAAAGCATTTTTATGTGTACAGGCACGGAGAGTGGAGAATTAAAAATGTAAATTTCATCATGTGGTTTTGCAGTCTTCACAGGGGAAGAGGTAGCAGGATACCATGGTGATGGCAGCACTGCAGCCCATTAATAAACCAGAGAAAGACTCAGGGATAGATTCAAATACTTAGACCCATGCTGAAAAATAACTCATTTCATAATAACTCCTGTGAAAAATAAGAGGACTGTGCGTCTCAGCATCAGCTGTGGTCTCAACACGCTGACTCATCATTTCTCCATGGGGGGGGGGCAAGGAAAGAGGAAACTTGTTTTTAAATCTTCTAGCCTCCTTACAGTCAACTGCATTGCTTTTATATTGCCCAGGTTTATGGCCCATAGCATTTGAAAACAGACAACCCACACCTGGAAAAGAGAAAAAGTGGCAAGTTTTTATTTTGTATTTCATCTGTGTGTAGCCAATCCATTTCCGCCCTCACTGCCAGCCCTTCACACGGGGAATCAGCCACTTTTATTTGCAATCTTACCTGGAAATATGAAAAATATTAGTGCTCATTTACTCAATTAGAGATTCATAACTCTCAAGGAAACAAATTCATATGACCTACCTACACAACAATGTGTTAGCCAGTTAAAATAGCATCCTCACTGGAAGTCTGGCTTTCTCCAAACCCAGCTCCAGTCTGTCCCCCACTGCTGGGGAATGTGCTGAGAGCTTCCTCCAGGAACACAACACAGGAAACCTTCCTCAAACAGCAAACTGCCTAAGCTACCACTCAAAGGAAATACATTGTCAACTAGAGGGTATCTTCAAGTCAGTCAACAGGACCATCCTCAAATTAATGAGACTTAACTACAGTCAGTGTTTAAAGATTGATTGCTTGTAAGCTGTTCTATGGCACTCCAGCCTACTGTTATCTCTATCTTCCAAAACTTTCACAAGTCTTTATTGAATAGTCAAATGTTTGAGAAGAGACTGTGTTCACCCTCTTTTCTATGAGAGGCAAACAGAAGACAAAGTCTCCCATTTAAGGGAATATCCCAGTTCTGGACAGAATAAACATACTTGTGTAAACACACAGTCATGGCCCCCTAAATGAAATGAGAAGTAAGAACGTGCATAGATGTAAGCAAATGCTGCCATCTTTTTATGAATTGTGAATTGTGGGTTAGGAGTGGCACTCCCCAATTCTGTGCCCCCAGGGAGATTCCCCAAACCATGCTGCCACACTCCTGCTCCTCTGCTTTCCCCTCTCCCTCTCCCTGCGGCAGGGTGGAGAGGGGAACTGGAGGCAGGAAAGGTAAAGATCACGGGTTGAGAGAGAGTAATTCACTGGAACCAGCAGTGAGAGAGGAAAATGAACATTAACAGCAACAATACCAGTGAGAGAGTACAAGAAAAGAAAGGATTCACATGGAAACATCCTGAAAATAAACAATACTGGATGGCTCCTTCCACCACATTTACTTGACCAGAAGGAACCCCTTCTCCCCAGAAGAGAGTCCCTTTTCCCCACCTCTGGCAATGATGTGACATAAAATAACCTCAGGGTCCTGGCCATGCCACCTCCCAGCTGCTCAAAAAACTTAACCCTGTCCTGGCCAGAACCAGGACCATAGGAAAGCAGAAGCAGGGGCCAGGTGTTCCAAAGGTAAAGACAAATGAGCTCTCCCACTTCACAGGACACAGGTTTCACTTGGTTTCCTGCTCTGAATTAGAATCACAAATAAAAATTACAAACTGAAGATGATGATCCTCAAATCCACTCAATTAAATCTGATAATGCTAACTTTTCTACTTTAGCTTTTTTTAAAACTTCAAAGAAGAAACTTACTTAAAAGGGGATGGGGGCGGGGGGGGGGGAAGAGCTTTTCATTAAAACTTTTAAATCTGCATTTCTGAAGCTTCTTTTAAGAACAAACAAAAAACCCTCCCACCACAACCATTTGAATTAACAGACAAACCAAATCCCAACTCATTGCCATCAGTCCTGAAGCCCTCACATTCACCAGTGATACTCTTCAGCTGGAAATTCCCAACATACTCTTTTACATTTATTAAGGTGACAAAGCACTTCCTAAATGCTTTGTCCTTGTGAACACAGGAATTCTGTCGAAAGGCCAAAAACTGAGCTTAGAGCTCCTAAATCCTGACCTAGAGCCCAAATCACAAAACCAGACCTCTTCTCACTGGGATTTCAGAGGATCAGGTGGCTCACAGAACACAAGTCTACTACTACATCAGTCCTTTCTTTAAAGGTAACTGAGGCCAAAGTCTGATTAGTTTTACAGCCAATAGCAGTGATCATTTGACAACATTAGTTTTGTGCTATTAGCTTCAGCATATGGGGAATAAGGGACAATTTGTTGTGCATGCATAAAAAGACTTGCACAGTGTGAAAGAAATGACCCTCTCAATATTTATTATTTTAATTTTCAAATGCCTACTGCAAGCATATGCACTGCTACTTTAAAACATTTAAACAAAACTGAATTTAATTGCTCAGAAAAATTAACCTGCAAGCTCTCAAAGCAAAAAGGGGAAAGAAAAAAGGAAATCCTGAATTAAAAGTGATTTTATGAGGTATAGAAGGCAGCAAAATAATTGCATATATATTGACCAAGCTAGAAAGGTATTCTAGTATGTCTAGAAGACAGCCATGGAGACACACTTGGGAAAGAAAGCAGATGTTAGAGTTGTTTACCCTCAGTGCTCCTAAACCATCAGGTCAAAACAAGGATAAGAGCCCTTGCTCATCTTCCTGGCACAGGAAAATCATTCAGGCATCTGGGCTCATGTGCCTGTACAACAGCACCCACAAATATGCAGTCAAATTACTATTAAACAGAAAAGTGCCATACAGCCAAGTTCATTCCCTTCTGACATGATTCTCTTTCTATACCAGTGCTGTACCAGACGAGATTTCAAACAGCTATGATCTAGAAACTGTATAAAACTGGTAGGCGAAAAAAGTAAATCTTAATAAATTCACTGCTTGGACACCTTTTCACTTATCCTCCCAAGGCACAGAATGATTTTTGGAAGCACCAAATATTCTCAGCTCAGTGAGACCAAGGCTTATTGTACATGTGGCAGGATTGATGCTTGGATTTGTCCTACAAAGCCAGGGAGGGAGGGAAGAACATCTCAGTTCTGCATCACAAACAACTGGATGTTCAAGGCACAGCCTGCCACCAGGCACGATGGCTTTACTGCATCAGGAACTGAAATGCCACCATGCCATGCACAAAGAGGCATATTTTGTGACATTTTCACAATGAGAAATGGCACAAATGATGTCTGCAGTGCTCTAGAGAATGGAATAGAGACTCAGCCTCTTCTCAAATCACACGGAGATCCCAAATCAATATATGTACATCTCTGTGCATCCATAAATACACACAGATATGTATTCAAGCTCACATGCAGAAGTAGCAAATAATCATGGGACATGTTGGCTCCAGAGGTGTTATGCCAGTCACCTTCCATGTCCTATATTAACCAAACAAAAAACAAGATGAAACAGGATGAAGGAGTGGAAAAATGAAAATAAAAAAATCTAAACAGAATAAAGCAGTGAACAAATTTAAAGCACATTCCTTCTCTTTGCAACCACAAACCCCAGCATGTATTTAAAACTAAATATCACAATCAAACTAAATCAAACTATTCACCCACACCAGAACATCACTTGTGTACGAAGCCATCCCACTGAATGATCATTTTAAAGCATGGAAAAATGAATAACTCATTTATATATATATATGTATATAGATAGGTGATGTTTTCTCATTTGTTTGACTCATTTTGCAAGTAGTGACTTGCCTGCTGTCACACTGTGCCACTGGTGCTCCAAACCCTGTGCCCATGTGAAGGTAAGCTTCCAGCGAGGTTCATTCATCATTTGTTTACAAACTGAGTTCATTGAACTTTACAACAATAATTTCTAAGTAAACAAATTCACATGAAAGGATGACGATGGCATTGACACAACCAGAAATAATCCTAGGAAGTTTAACTTGAAGAAAAGAAACATTTCTAAACCAAACAACCAAAGGGTACAGGGTCAAGGCAGCATGCATATGTTTCTTTTGGCAACACTTTAGAACTTTTCATCCCTTATGAGACAACATATGAGTATGTTGGTGGGTTCATTTTTCAAAACAAAACTGTAAAACTGTATTTGTGAGAGAGATGGAACAAACAGCCCAGCCCATAAGCTGGATAAGACTGGGTTTGGATAGACAACTGAATTACCACCTTTTACTGAAAGTCAGCACACCAGTGGGGCTGATGCTTGTTCTCTAAAAGTCAAGGCAGAAAGCAGCAAGAAAGATCTTGCACAGGACATGCATGTGATGTTTTACTTGCAAAAGGTATGCAAGTAAAGATGCTCACCAGCCAGCTCCTGAGCTGAGCTGTTTGAAGCCAGTTGTAACATCCCAGTCCTGCTCTGGAGACACTTAATCATTATCAGTCAGTGTAGAGTCATCTAAAGTTAATATGTTGATTTCTGCTGACTGAGGTCCTGACCCAAAATTCACAGAATTACAGGATGGCTGAGTTCAGAAGGGACCTCTGGAGGGCATCTTGTATCAAATTTAGATAGATCTTTTGATACAGTAATATACAGTTTTCTTTCCTCTAGCAAGAGACCAGAAAGAACAGCCAGTTCACCAATATGTCAGGCATCCTGGACCACAACTGAACAAAATGCAGAAAATAGGTTCCTTCCTATTTGGTAGTTGAATTTTATTTGTTTAATGCTCTAGGTAAGCCTAAAGCTTTATAGGTTTACCAAAATGATGATGAAACAGCTTAGTGTAACAGACAAATTATGCATGTGAAAAGAATAATCAGATCTTATGGGGACCAACTCAAAGATGAAGAGAAAGAAGAGATAAGCAAAAAGAAAAGAAGCTCAAGCAACTCACTTTTCCTTCAATGCAAGGATTTTGAATCACATTCTATTCATTCCTGGTACTTTTTTTAATTGTTATTTTTACCACTTCATTATTGTTTGCTGTTAATCCATTATTATTTTTACCACTGTAGCAGCAAAGCTTCTGATGAGAAAATGGTGATGTTTTCTTACAGTGACTGGAATTGGTGTAGACTTTTGAATTTAAAAATGTCACTCTCCCCCAGCTGGTTGGCAGGTAGATTTAAGGATTTGGTCTGAATCAAACACTAGTTTCCACTTGTGATAGACACATGAATCCTGGCAGAGCACTGACTCCTGGCAAACCTTGGCTAGCCAGTACCTACCTTTGCCTCAGGGCTCACTGAATCCACATTTCTAGGAAATATTTTTACAGCCATCTGAATTATTTGAATTATGTACCAGGTAATGTTTCTCTTCACATTGTTCCATCTTAACATTCTGCTCCTACATTTTTAAAAGTACACTTTAATGATTCTCAAGTACTAATTGAAAAACAAATCTTCAATGCAGAATTAAAAACAATCTGAAAACAGATTATGTATCATTATCCCACCTGGAAGAATGCAACAAACATCACAATCCTATCTCACTTGCAACACAGTAATGAAGTTAAAAATGGTCTTAGTACTCTTAAAAGGAATCTTCTATTCAAGAGACAACACAGTTGTGAGAAAAAGGTATCATTTACTCCAGCACAGCCCTGCCTAAATGCAGGCTGAGGTTTCCATGGTTAACCTAAATTAAAATTAATTCCATATTTTTTGACAGAAAGTATATAAAGTAATTTTCATATTTTCTTCTTCAACTATAATTAAAAACATGGGAAAAAGGCTTCATATGCCTCAAGTATGAAGGTATATTACAGCAGACATTTTTGGTTTTGAATGGCTCTAACGCTTATGTTAATTGAGACTAAATTAAATGGGAAAGCAGAGTGTCATTATTGCCTTCCTGTGATTATACAGTTCACAATACACATACCCTGTGCCTACAAGGCAGTAACAGCCTGTGTGCTAGACTTGGTTGCTTGCTCTAAGAGGAAGAACCTTAATGCAAATTTGATCTGCAGTCACCAAATACTTCTTTTGCAAAAATTATTAACCAGTAATTCAGAAACAAGAGAAGATGATGGGGGAATATAAAAGACTTCTTGTAGCAATTTTCAAAAGACAGCCATAGCAAAGATGTGAAATATATAATATCAAAGGGAAATATAAAATGAAGAGCAGTTTAGCTTGTGTTCACATGCAAGATCTACTTTGTCTATATAATGAGTGAGCAGACAGCTGCAAGGTGTGAGAAATGCACAAATGGTCTAGGTCTTTCAGGATGCAGAGACAGGACACAAGATGCTTCCAAAAGGATCTTCTCAGCAGATTAAAACCACTCTCATTCCATAAAGGCCTTCTGATGACTTCCCAGAAGGGAGTCCCCAAGTGCACAATCCCAGATTAAGGTCATCCTGCTGACGAGCACTCAAAGGCATGACATCACATTGCAGAGAGCTTTAATAAGAGCTGTCAGAATTCACTGAATCATCATCATCTTACTGGCTTCTACAAATAAATCCACTGTTTTCAGCCCTTCACAAGTTTGTTTTCTCATTGTTTCTTAATCAAATATGTATATATTTTACAATTAATTGAAAAAGCAGCAAAATAAAGAGGGAATAGAAGTTTTTCTACACTTAGCTTTTAGAATTAGTTCTGAGCATCCTGAAACTCAGTGACAATTTGTTAACATATGGTTGCTGCAACTGCTTCAGAGAAAATAATCTCTCTTTGAGGCATTCTAGGTTAGGTAACTCACATTTCACTATGGATGAAGTACAAATCTTGATTTTGGAAGAGCACAATGGGAAGTCGGAAAAGAAAAGCACAAGTGTGTTTTCCTAAGACCTGTTCAAACCCAGTGGTCTCACCTGCTTTCCCATCCTCTCAGCCTAAAAGTCTGATACTCTTAAACTATAAAAAAGGCTTTGGGTTGAAATAATAAGCATGTGCCATGTCTGGACTGGAATATATTTGCCTAGCTTTGTGAACAGCCCTGACTCCAAAGTCAGTTCTATAACCACTCTTCACTGGGGGAGGAGTTCATAAAATAAAGCAGGGGGATATTTTTAGCATTTTGATTTCTCCACTAGCAAAAAGAAACCTTTGTTCAAAGCAGAGGTTCTTGCTTTGAATAATTTTAAAATATACAAACAGAAGCAACCCTATTAAAAGTCTTAAAATGACATTTATTCAGGCAATGTGATAAGAAAGAATTCTATTACTTAGAAAGTGCTTTTCTCACTCTCACCTTTCAATCATTATTTGCATACAACCCAAATCACATCTGAATAAATTCCACTGGCCTTCCTTACATACTACCCAGCATTCTTTATATTCATGCAGGATTACTCGTGTACAGGATAACCAAACACTTCCCCAAGAGACCTGACTGAAAATTAAAGAGGAAACAGCTTCCTGTGTGAAAACTCCAGAGGAGGAAAGATCCCCAGGTTTTATATGGAAAGACCCAGAAACAGAAGGCTGCTTATCTTCAACAAGGGAAAAGCAATGGCTGGAAGAGAGGAGAACCAAGTGGAAAGTGTGGCTATGTGAGAAGACCATAGAACAAGCAGATGAGAGCATATAAAATGAAGGAAGATCATTTGACTTAGACTCACGAGCATTAAGCACGACAGAAACAGCAACCCTGCACAGGGGGGAAATCTGCTAATTTTGCTGAAGGGAGAGCTAGGAGTTAAATTTTCTTACCTGACATAGGTTAGTGGCAGGGATGTCACTCTGTCTATGTCTCAGTTCCTCATCAATAAAGCAGGACATTGTACAGAAAAGCCACAAATGATTCAGGGCACAGTCAAGCAATGAGGGCAAGATGTGAACCTGCAGAGACAGCTCTAGCTAACAAATCTAATGAAGAAAAAGACAAGGAGAGAGAGGGAAAAAGGACCTATAGTGACATAACCTACCTGAATTTTAGAGAGGAACAGAAATGTTACAGACAGGCCATGACAGATGGACACACAACCACAAGAAAGAGAGAGAAACCTCTGAACACAAAAGGCCTGGAGAGGAAGAAAAATTTCACTGACTGAGAAGTGTGACAATACAGAGAAAGATATATCCAAACGACCAGGCTGACTAAAGTTAAGAGCAGAACAAATCTCTGAGTGTCCCCTCAAAGGAAAGATTTCTAATTTCAGAGAAGTGTTATTTGATCACCAGCTATTGCTAGGTATAGTGGGTACAGTCTACTGCTACCAAATATGAAAAAGAAAAGCAAGGGAAAGTTATAGACAGGAAGAAATAGGGTTCCTGCTTGGGGTGGAGGAAGAGAAGGGATGGAAAATTTCTTCAAATTAGAGAAAATGGGGAAAAGCCCCTTGAAGTCACATATAAGGACTTCAGCCTAAGAAATCTAAAAATAGATTCTTTCTTTAAAGTGTGAGCTATGGGCAGAATGGGGGGCAGCTGGTAGCAGTTATTAAATAAGATATAGGCAGTCACAAGATGAAACTCATGTACCAAAAGAAGAAAGCAAGGGCGACAAGCAGTTTGCAAACTGACTGGTTGCAGAGAGGATCAGAGGGACAGAGGAGACAGACAGCTGATCAGGGAAAAAATGTTCTCCAAGGGCACAAAAAACCCTCCTGAATAGGTGTGAGTTTGTTTGAGCAGGTTTGAGTGTACAAAGGGCCCAGAAGGAAGCAGGGAATGGATGGGACTGAGGCAGCACACTGTGGCAGTATTTCCTTGTAAAATGCTGGGCAACTGCTGGAGCTCTGGCCATTCACCCTCATTATTTGCTCTAACCACCTCCTTTAAATGAGCTTTCTAAGTGTAACCAAGAGCATATGTACAAATTCTTGCTAACTCCAACTTCTTTCTTTGCTATTTATTATTTTCAGGTATGACTAATACACAATAGCTGTGGGAGGCATGTCCTGGTCCCAGGCAGACTGCTCCTGCCCTGTGAAGTCTAAAAGCACAAAACAGATCATGTGTGGGAGAAAGCAAATAATACCATCTCCTTGTTACAGACTGAGAACTGAGGAAGAGAGTTAGTAAGTGATTTCCTCACTTTTTGCCACTTCCTCACAGGAAGTCACTGGCAAAACTGGATATTGAAACCCTCTCTTCAACATCCATCTGGTGCTTCAGTCACAAGGACAGTGTGTCTCTTCTAAGGACATTCCCTTTCATCCTCAGGGTGTTCATCTGGTAACAAAAATTTTTGACTGAACGTATATATTGAGTGTATATAGCTTAAGGTCTTACTGAACCATGATGCAATTTTGCCTCTATTTCCCGCTGCCTTGTAGCCACTTCTGGTCTGAGCTGGAATTAGCAGTGCTACCAACTCCATCCACAAAGCCAACTTTTATATGTACTTACAGTTCTGTTGGTGAAGTTACTAAAATCTGACACTAAGATTTGCTTGATCATCTCTGGTGAGGAGACCACCACAAACATCTGGCGACCAATGTAATACCTAGAAAGAAGTAAAGAATCATTTTAGCGGATGGTGACTACAGAGAACTATCTCCTTCCCTAAAATATCTCTTTTTGCTTGAATATACTTGCAGAGAACAAATATCACAGAAAATGTATTTCCTTGGGTAAAGCAGTATCTTTCCAGCCCTCCCAACTTTAAATTAAGATGAATGGACCTGGAATTTAAAGGAAACAGCTTAAAATCTTTTACTGATTAATCAATACTCAGCCAACGTTTTAACATAAAGGGTTTACACACTCTTTGCTCACTCTGAATTCTGTGCAAAGTGATGTAGTATCACTAAACCAAATGTAGAGGAGGAAAACATTAGAAACCAACTGAAATAATCATGAAAGACCTACAAAATTGCATTTCCTGCCATCAGCCTTATGAAATGTCTTTTCATGGCCAAGCCCTGCCTCTAATGAGTCTTTCCAGAATCCCCCCACCGTGACTGTAGTAAAGCACATTTCCACCACTTCTAATGGCACTGGAACTGAGTGCATCTCAGGCTCTGCATTGCCATGGACAAAACTTACATTACACTAATAGGGAGAGGGGGGAAAAAGGGGGGGGAAAGGTTTTACGAAGTCTAAGGGAATTAGTAAAACTTAGACGAAAACAGGGGATCGGGGTGTCTCTGCCTGTACACCCTTTATCTCCCTGCCCCCGTTTCAATATGACCTTGTGGAGCCAGGGTCTGCCCTCCTGGGTGTTCACACCATTGTGGATGCTGCAGAGTCACTGGGACCTGTCCCAACCCTACAACTCCTAGGGGTGCAGAGCTCCCTACTCCAGCACCATTTCTCCCAAGGCCCACAGGCACTCCATGCCTGGCTGCTCTGGGAGGAAGAAGCACAACCAGCAAGCAGAGGTCACTTGCAGTCCCTACCTTTGTTGATCACTGGACCAGAAAATCTATTCAGGACCAGAAAATCTATTCAGGCAGCACTGTCTTTTCTCCAGCAGGAGAGAGGAAGAGGAGGTTGGAGGCAGGCACAGGAGGGCCAGGCAGCTCATAGCAGAACACAAGAGCAATACCACAGCTGCTGCAAGATGACAGCAATATCCATGCCTAATCATTTAGGTATGAAACAGCTCAGTATCGATATATTGTTTATCACCTGTCTACACTCCAACAACTGAATAGGCAAGCAAACCCTGGACTGAATTAAATATAGTAACTAGGGGTTCCCATGGCAATGAAGCTGCAGCAGCCTGATTTCTCCAAGGGCAAACAAATTAGACAAATATCTTGATTCCAAAGCATGGATTCACAGTCCAATTTGACCTCTCTACCACCCAAACCTGTAACAAAAAAATGGCAAAGAGCACAATCCTTCCTTCCTTCCTTCAGGAAGGAAGACATCATCTTTTCTTCTCTCGTGGGTTTCCAGAGGGAACTTTTATTTCCCAAACGCAACCCACAGGCTCTGCTGGAACATTAGATATAAGTGGTGTGGTCTATGAGGGTAAACTTTTTTCACCCCTCCCAGTTTGCTCAATCACAGCAAAAGTAGCTGTCTGTAATGGTGAAACTTTTATTCAGAATCCTCATAGATGCAGGAAAAAAGAGCTGATGCCTCAGATTACAGAGGGTTTTGATCACAGACGTTAGCAGAAGAGGATAATGCCCTACATGCAACTTTTACATGCATTTTGTACAGTTTTTCTGGCATCAGAGAGGCAACACAAGCTCTCAAGGCAAAGACATGTGCTGCTCTGAACCTCCCCAGAATGACCAGCCACAAATACTGACCTCTCATGCTCACACCTGGCTTTTCCTTTTCTCCCTCCAAGTTTAGCGAGTTCCTTGTCACATGTATTGGTTAGTGACTGATGATCCTGCAACAAACAGCTTTTCACAGGGACCAGCTTCCTGACATCAGATTCCAAATCTGGATCAGAAGCTGGTTATGTCTTCCCAGACAGCTTAATTCTGAGCAGCAAGGGGCACCTCACCATACATCAGGCAAAGCATGTGTGTGCACGAGAGACACAGTTCCAGTTTATTTCAAACCTGGGAAATTGCAAAGCTCCAACTCCTGTCCACTGGGATAACAGGACTCTGCTCACAGCAGGAGTCTTTATGTCACAGTGCACTTTGTGCTTGAAAGCATTCAGGACTAAAAATTTGGGACAGGAGCATCTCCTACTCAAGCTGTTTTTATGAGAAAGTGACTCACAAGCCAAGCTTATGCAAACAAAATCTATTCATCATCCTCCAACTCAGACCAGTCACCCGAACTCCCAGTTCTGTTTCCACAGCTAAGCTCTTTCTTTTTTATTTACTCTTCACTAACTTTCTAGCTATAGGCACCTGCTTCTTTCTTTATGCAGCTATAAATTAGGGCAGAGAAGGAAAAGAAGGGGGAAAAAATCCCCTACACCTAAGAAAATGCTAGGAAAAAAAAAAAATAAACTACTTAAATTTTTAAGCTAAATTCTGCCTTTTTTAATGAATGACTGCTATAAAGTACACACATTATTGGATCTCAAACAGCAAAAGCTCTCTTCCTGACTTATTTCCATTATTCCACTTTCTGCATACAATCTTTCTAACCTTTTCTGGGACACAGAAAGATGAGTCTGTGTATGGGCATACTTTGGAAGTCAAAATCCATAAGCCAAAAGCATTACTTCCATGGTCTTTCCCTGAAGTTAAGGAAAACGGACAAGTAGAACTAACTGTGAAACAAGATCACCTGAGCTATTTCAGTCAGCAAACACAGGTTTGTAACCTGAAAGGCTGCCAGAAAGATGCTTAACTGAGTTTTAATATATTTTATATCCTTTGCAGGATCAAGGCCTCAATCACAAAACAAGAGGCTATCTCCCAGGTAGGTGTTTTGGCTTTTTTTCACTTGTTTCAAAATAGCAAGTAAAAGATAAAATCCTCCTGAACAATAATCTATTCTTCCCAAGTAAATAACATATTCACCCCTGCCATGTAACTTCTTTTTGATTCTCTATTACTGGATGAGGATATCACTAGTCCCACGTAGACTTAGATTTATTATTGAACAAAACCTGATATTCTTGTCAGATTTTAATAAATAAGAGTTTAAGAAAAACAAAAGCCTCTGGGCAAGTACATTGCAAATGAATTCATGAATAATTTAGGACAGCACTTTTTATTAACTTTTCCTAGGTTAATCTTTCCACAGGGCTCATTCACACACTGAAGTCCTACCTTTAGTTACAGTACCATTACACTGCTTGACCCAAGACTTTATAATATTTTCATCCAGGGCTTTTAGGGGGTAAAGCAAATACTTGGGAATACCTAGCCTGCTCCTGCAGAGAAGCAAGAACTCACACATGCAGCATGACATCCTTGGGATGATGCACCTCTGTCCACATGGAAATCAGCTGTAACACTGCCACACCAGCAAAAATAAATGTCATGACCCACACATGGAAGCAAATTTTCCTGTGTAGACGAGGCATTGGTTAATTAAGTTATGCTGTTGAGGCAATTCCTATTATATTTCAGTTTAAACTGCAGCTCTCCAGAACAGCGAAAGAACTTTGCATTTTAGACCAGTCACTTTAGCTCCATTGGAAGGTGAGGCAGGAAAGACCTGATACCAGCACATAAACAGCACAAGTACAGTGTGAACTTCCTCCAGCAGATGAAAATGTGGATGAGGAGCCATTGTCCCAGCAGGCTGCCAGTGCACAAGCCAGCAGACTTGTGCCACATCCTCCCCAGGATGGCATGGCAAAAGGGCTGTCACAAGCATTCAGCAGAGGGCATGGGTCTATTCCCAGAAGCTGTGAAAAAAGTAAAATTTGCCAAAGGGCTTTCAGGTCAAAGAGGTGGTTATTTCACAGGGTATTGAACAAAATAAACTAAACTTCATCAGGAGTGTTTCAATAGCTGAAGAGGCTACAAACCCCCTCCACGCCCAGCTGCAGCAGTTCCACTCCTAAGAGGAGACAAGCAACCCTCTGAAGGCAATTCATGACAGACAGAGATGGCTACCGTGTGTTCAGGGTTCACCCAGGATGTTGCAGTCCTCTTTACAATGATTTAGTCATTCACTAAACACAGCTTTTCCTTTATCCACATCAACAAACAGCAATCCAGCAATGATATCTGCAGGTTTGCTCATGCCTCACCATTGCTTTCTGCAGAGGTCTAGGTCTAGGTCTCTCAAACCCACACCCAGTGCCTGCCATGGCCAGGGTCACAGAAGATAACCCCTGGAGGTAAGAGATGCCTGCCAAACCCATCCCAAGCCCATCTTCAACTTCTGAACTGAAGTAGGAGCAATGAGACATGGGGCACATTGGACTGCTCAGTCTCTCCTGAAACACTTCAGCAATCTTCCTTGCCAATGTTTGACGGACATCCCCCCAGAATGCAGATTTCTGTTCTCAGATCTGAATCAGCCACTTTTAATTTGAAAGACTGATTTAGCATCAGCTTTTCCATGCTCCCAAGACCATCCTGGCCCCACTGCATGGTCATCTGCTGCCTACAGCACCTCCCAGCTCCTGAGCCATGGCCATGCCCTCCGAGCAAGCTCACAGCAACGTTGCCTTGTTGCACAGGAGAAGTGGAGAGCACACACGGTACCTTATGGCAAAGGGCCATATGTTTTTGTATAACATCCATGTGGGAAACACCTGCAACCCTTTCACCTTGTTTATAGTGCTGCTGTCAATTCACAGAAGACTTTGATCCTCCTATCTATCATCAGCCCCAATCATAAAACACATATATGCTGTTAGGCAATAAGCAAGGCTTTGTTTTCTATGCTGTGGTCTGGTTAAGAACACAAAGATCACCTGTAGAGCCATATGAAAATAGAATATTTTATTATTGCTATTTTCTTGGGGGAAGAGCAAAGAACAAAGAAAAAAAAAGGCAGTGGGGGGAGAAGGAGAGGTGTACAAAGACACAGAGATACAGTGGGAAAAGGCTGATTTCCTTAGGCAATTTTTCCTTAAAAGATGTTCCTCGATCACTCTGCCTCTTTTGTTTGGAGACACCTTCCATTGCAGGCAGAGAAACATAAAAACAAATAGCACAATGCTTGTTTAAAATAGGCCTTGAAGCCCTGCCTTACTTACTTAATTATTTCAGAGGCCAGCAAATTGATTTGTCATAGTACTGTCCCCTTTCAGTGCTCAAAGGCAATTCAGATGTGGTAGGACTAAGCAATACATAATGAACAGCTGCAAAACCCAAACACAATCTGCACAGAAAGGGTTAGCTTGGGCTGAGAGGAAAGGAAAGGAGTGGGACAAATTTGTCAAGTACCATGAGTATTATTTGTGTTATATTAGCAGCTAAAGGTCTCCAAGAGCCCCATATCCTAATTTGACAGGAGATATTCATACACAGAAATCTTATTCTAGGCTTGTAGAGCCCACAACTTAAGTAACCTGAAGTGACAAGGGGAAAACAAATAACATCTTCCATTTTCCATCTGAAGGACTGGGGGTCAGTCAGGTATGGAGGAAATGGGAATTGCCAGCAATCACCTTTTTTTTTTTTATGTTGACATCCTGTGGGAACAGAGCTTCTCAGCTGCTATGTATACCTGGAAATTGCATGCCAGCTTTCTTTGGGAAGGTTGTGAACTAACTCCTGTGGCATTTGCTCTGCATGCTGGGCTGTGACTAGTCAGCAAGGGGCTTCCCTGGCCTATTTTTATGAAGCACTCACTAAAGTGGAGTATCTCCAGATTAGAGAACCACAAAACACCCATTAACACTTAAGAGAAGAAAAACCAAAAAAAACCACCCCAAAACCACAACACCAAAGAAAGAGATGAAATTTCTGCTCATGAAAATGAAGCCCCGGTAGCACTGAGAAGTCTCAGGTACAGAGAAAAGTTTCAAAGCACAGCTCTACCAACACACACACACACCCACCCCTTATCCAGAGACTAATCCAACCCATTGGGTAAATTCCTGAAACAAAGAGGCATGGCCACACTCATTTCTATTTAAGAATAAATTGTGCTTCATTTCCTTTTTCAATGAACTACATTTCTTTCCATGTTGTGAAAGCTTTAAAAGAAACACATAGGACTAATAATTTAATTCCTGGGTGCAATAAAAATATCATGTAACATAAAATACTTGCTCACACATGCTTCCTGCGCTGCTCTGGACAGTTATGCACCTCTTTGTCCACACACCTGGGATTAAAAATGCCATCTTCTACATACCAAGAACCTCTGTGCTATCTCAAACTCACACCTTGACAGAAGGCCTCTGCCTTCTGACATGCTTAAGGAAGTTTCAAAAAGAAAGAAGAAAATTCCAGGATTATTTATCTTCTCCCCGCCACTAAAAGCACAGCTATCTTTAAAGGAGTTCCTCCCTTGTCAGGTGTAGTAAGAGACTTGTGGTATGAAAGTAATATATCTAATGTTGACAATGAAGAGAAGGAGGGCTGACTGAGGTCATTATAATGTACAGAGCAGGTAGAATCTTTCAAGTAACTTATACCAGGGTGCAAATGAAATCTGTTTCTGAGCATCTCTAACCTCAGGGTTTAGCAACTTGAGGGTGTCACACACATTTAATAATCCCTTCCCCCGACCAAGTGAGCAGTGCAGGAGACACAGGCTGTGTTAATTCATTCATGAAATGAAGTAGATGACATTTACCCACATATAAGAAACGACAGAGATTAAATTAAGCTCACAAAGTGCCTCAAAGAGGAAAAAAAAAGAAAACCACCTCTGAATTATACAAGCATATTTGGCAATCTATATCCATTAGGTGTTTGGAGGCAATCTGAGTCCAGACCTAAGCACAAATACAGAAACTCGAGCCCACATTCAAGGGTTGGGGAGGGAAGCAGCAAAAGGGATGGAAAGAGACAGCAATTGCTTCTTTTCTCTGTTCAGGTGGGCAGCAGCAGAAGCTGGGTTCCAGGGCAGTGCAGAGCCACGGGGTGGTGGGCTGTGCTCCTCCACAGCCGGGGAGCTGCCTCTTCCCAGTGCTGGCAGGGGTTATTTTTATCCTGCCAACTGGGCTAAGATGATTACCGCTGCTGCCGCCGCTCCGCGTGCTCGCATCACACCGCCAGCGCTGATTAGCTACATCAGTATTCCACTTCATTAATGCCAAATGAAAGCTGTAAATAAGGCACTGCTTTTGCAGGATGCTACTGGAAATGAGAAGTACTGTGATATTAATAAGAAACCAGTCACTCCTCCTGCGTGGGTGCGTGGTGCTACTGTGACCGGGTGACGCTGAAAGTCCTCACAGCTCTTCACCTCAGCCAGAGTGCCAGAACAATGTTTCTGAATCTTTTCCCATGGTGCTTCCCATCAAGTTGGGCTGCATTAGTCTGTGTTTTGTTACTTCTGTTTAGACTGTGGTATTTTCACCAGAGCTTGTTTTGTCTGCGCCCGCTAAAGCGCGCTCTGCCTGCCTGGCCTCATGTGACGGTGCAGCAGGCGTTTCCTGTGGGTTTCAGCAGATTTCTGTGCCTGGCCTTTCTGGGGCTTCTCGAGATGCAGTGAGAACAGTCTCATCTCCTGCTCTTTGCATCTAATTCGCTACTAAAATACTCCTTTACCATACCTTGAGGGAAAAACCATTAGGTTCTTTTTTCCAGAACAGTGGATTATTATTTCTAGGGAAGGCTACCTCTGGAAGATAGCAAACTTTCTGTGTCTCCAAACTTTACTTGCTACTATGAACATAGTGTTCATTTGTATGGACTTGTATGAGCCTATTGTCTATATTCAACAGTGCTACCTATTTTTACAGTGGAATGAAAGGAAAAAACTTACAAGATGGCTTAGGAGGGTAAGCAGACAATGTAACTTAGTCTAAGCAAGGGTAACTGGTTTTCCTTTTTTTTTTCCTCCCCACATAAGGAAGGGATAGGGATCTGCAGAATGCATATCCTGATTTCTAGTTAGGAGCTCTAAGCAGCTTCCTTTGACAGACAGGTAAGCAATTTCTGGGAAACAACAGGCAGCATTACCCTGGCAGGGCTAAAGCCATTTCATACAAGATAAATGGAGACAGAGCAGCACACTTGCAGAAGATGAGGGATACGACTGTGATGCTACATCGAATAATATGGCTGAGAGAACACGTGGAGGAGGGGAATGCAATGCAGGGCTGCTTTCCAGCAAAGTATGGGGGACCTGGCTGAACACACATCCCTGGAGCCAAGGAGGATCCTGTGACTCAGGAAACAGGGGAGCATGTGTGTGTCACAGTGCAGGATCCAAGAAAATTTTGGGGACAGGAGGCAAAAGGAGAGCATATGTGTGACCATACAGAGAAAATGAAATGGGCAGGTGGTCAAAGGATTTAAATATAATTTGTGATGCTACAACGTCACAAGATACAGCAGGCAATAAAGCAGGTTGACCATAATAAAAGCAGAAGTATAATAAAGTTTATAGTTACACACCCATCACTAAACTTCATATAAGCACACATTCCAGGGTGACTAAAACAAAACCCATGTGATCTGACTGCTGCCACTCAAAGCCATTCTGACCATGATAAAATTGAACTTTGTGTCATTTTTCCTCCCTGAGACGTGACATCACAGTACACAGAAAAGCCATCCATAACTCTGCCTTTCTGCAAGCTTCATCTCATGTATGCTTTACTTATCATGGCCAGAACCCAAGTGTGACTGGAGTTCTTCACCTCTCCAGTTTTGTGAGAAAACTTAGCCACTTTAGCCCTGGAGGAAAGAAAAGACTCTCAGAAAAAGACATGTCCTCATACATATCTTCAAAAGCAGCATTCAGAACAGAGAAATTCAAAATCAGTAGGCTGTTTCTGTTTATTTTAATTCTGCACTATATCCTTCATTTCTTTATAGGCAAGACAGCTTATCTGCCTCCTGTAAATAGGATCAGCAGTGGTGGACAAAACAATATTTTATTTCTGAATGTATCTGAAATAAACATGTACACAATTTTCTTTCAGTCTACTCCTTCTTACTGGCATTTTGATCTTAAATCAATGAGAGAGTTACATTATATAGTACACCATCCCTCTTAATACCTTTGCTCTGCTTATGTTAATGCAGATGCATGCATTTCTGAAATAACACTGTCTTGATATTAGAATATTTTAATTCTTCAATACTAGATAGGATTCAATAGACTGTTTTGGGGTTTTTTTTTGCATTGTGAACATAGCATGATGGGATAAGTAAGCCAAATTGAATTTCATGTAACTACACGTGAAGTAGACCACCTTGAAGAATAAGTGACACTTCAACTTGATCATGGTTACTAGTCTGAAGATATCTGAAGTTTAAGCAAGCGAAATCAGGGTTTCATAAGTGGGAAGCCACGAGCCACTCATTTATTTGGTTTGTGTGCAATAAAGACACAGATCCCAGCCAACAATGGACTGCCTTATTCAGGGAAGGAAAGGCTTGTCAGATGAGCCATGAGAGGACAGTCACTGGGACTTGCTTTTCTTGAACGATCTGCCTAAAAAAAAAATGTCTAAACAAAGGAAAAAAAGATAGTAACCACCTACTGAGCTCTTGGGAATGGACTTTTTTATGCTATAGCATACAAAATGCACACAGGAAAGATTAATTTTTTTACCTATAGCAGCATGTGCTTTTTCTATACATTCTCAAGATAAACACACACACAAACCCATTTATTTTGTTAATGCATTATTAAATGTGCACTAATAAAAGTAATTTCCCAGTGCTTGATGCATTTATCATGAAACCACTAGCAGAATTCTTTACAATAAAAATGCTAGCAGTACACATGGCCAACCTAAATTATCTAGGGAAATGGCTAATATCTGACCACGCACAAACATTAGAAAGCAGGGTTTTGTTATAGAACAGAAGGAGAAAAATATATGTATTTTCTTACAGAAAAATTGCAATGATAAAATTATTTTTAATAGAACAATGCTACAGCTCCAGGAAATTTTCCTGAATCAATTCAATCTGTGTCGTGCGGGACTTTAAAAGCCCATTAAAAATAACCGTGATAAATTTCCTAACCTCTTTCAGTGCACCACACAGAAGACAAAGGAAACTGCAATTCAACAGAGATAGAAAAGAAAGAAAATAACAGAAAAACCTGATAGCTTGTGTATCAGCAGTAACATCCTGACTAACAACAACGAGCAAATCTGTACCACAAAGGACAAGAAGAGCAGGAATGATGTGTACAGCTGACAATGGCACTCCAAAGTAATGACTTCCAGGAAAATCTGCTGTTACAAATGGACAACGTGCTGCTGAGAGGTAGTTGAGTCACGGCTTTCATAACATGGCAAATTATTTCAGCCTAAGAATGAATGTACCAAACCCCAGGGTGTGTATGGCTCTGGTCAGGCAACTATGGGGACTACATCCTACAAACAGCTAATATGCTCACCTGGTTTAAATTATTAAAACCTCACTAAAATCCATGCAGGTTCAGGATTTTTTTTCCCATATTTAATGTATAGTCATAAGATACAGATCATGTTTCAAACTGCAATACTAGTGAGAGCACTGCCTAGTTGACCTATTTTCCATTTACCATGTTCTACATATCATCAGTTGTAACAAACACACTTCCTTTGCTGCTCCCTTCTTGGTGGTGGGAGAAAGGGGGCAATTGCATAACAAATGGCATATACACCACTTTATAATGAAACAACCCAGATTCCTGGGGATGGAATAGTACCTGTAGCTCTCTCTCCCACAGCCAAATCCTTTCACCTTTGATGAGTCCTGTTCACCTGCTCCTTCTACTGACCCCCAGCTAAAGCACAGCAAATCACACTGACACTGCTCTGCACATGTGTGAGCTCTCTTCACAGCTGCACTAAACAGCTGTCCCAGGCCCACATCTGGCTGCCTGGGGACATGAGTGAGAAGTAGACTCAAGAATTTCTCCTCTTTGCCTCAGTTATAGCTGTTTGGCTGGAAAACCCAGGATTCCCACAGACCTGCTGCATTTTTGAGTCCATGTCACCATGTTGCCTTGCTGTGCTGCTCCCCAAACCCTCTGGATCTCTGGAGTCTGCTAGAGCAGTTTCCTAGAACCCTTGTCTCCAAAGAGTTCAATATACATGAAACACCACTAGTTATGATTAAGATTTCTGAGAACAGTTCTGAAAAAAAAACCAGCATTTCTAATTGCTCAAAGTTTACTTAGAAAAAGGGGGAAAACCAGTAGATTTGAAGACAGACCAATGTAAACACCTCATGTTCCTTCTAAATATAAATGCATTGGGCCAATTTCAAGCAACTTGATCCTCATGCAATGACAGAGGTATAGCAGAGATACAACGCCCTGAATCTATTCATAACCCCTATAAACAAAGCACACACAAAAAAAAAAAATACAAGCACAATTGTAGGATGAGCCATCATTGAAGTAAATATATTGATCTATCAAAAATGATTGAAGACTGACAATAAAAGGGTTATAAATTCTTCGAAGAAAAAGAAAGCAAAAAGCACAAAACCAACCCACTGAAAAACTCCCACCTACATTCACAGGGAAAAATAGACTGGAACAATAAAACACAATGGCAGTGCCTGTACATCTTTGATAGCTGCCCCTCCCAAAAGCTGGAACAATCCTGCTATAAACCAAGCAAATGAAAATGTAAATGCATGAGCAATCGTCTGGGGGATTCAGATGCTTCGTGTCCTGTAGGCAAAGAAGCAAGGGGGAAAAAGTAGGAAAGCACAAGAAGGCACCACTTTTAATATCTGCAATTATTGATTGTGCTCTTCTCACCTGGAGCCTTTTAAATCCAGCAGAGATCTTCCAGTGTATAGGCAATGCTGCCTGCATGGCAGGGTCAGTACTGCCAGCAACACCCCCCATCCTCTGACCTCAGTGTAATCTGCTGCTTCCACTCCTCTGGCAGCAGGGACAGCCTGTGGATTTCAGAGGTGCCAGCCCCTGAGAGTGCAAGTACAGCTGCTTGCAGAAATCCAACATCAAAAATGGTGAGCCCAGAGGAGGCAAAGACAGGGAAATACCCTGAGTGCAATGCCCAGAGCAGTCCCATGGGCAGGTATAAACACAGTGCTGTATCAAAGGGGTCTGCTCCAAGGCTTACAAATTATGTAGCTGTTTAAATATTTTGCTAAATAAATGAACAGATTGAAAATTAGAGTAGTTTCACAAACTTCTGTTCTTCACTACTGATGAAAATCCAATGGTATCAGTTATAGGATGAAAGCAAACAAAATGCCAGTGAGACAGGAGAAAATATGGGTCTGTAGTAAGAATAAGTTTAGGTATTTTGAATATTAATCTTCCCATTTTGTAATATATATCTCCATTTCAAAAATAAAAAATTAAATTATTTTAATGGAATTTAATATTTAAAAACTAATGCCTTTCCATGTGATGTCACATTACCGTCTGACCTACTTTAACATTTGTCTCTGTACTGCACTGGAGACCTACTTTCTCTGTCTCCTGCCCCAAACATAGCTTATTTCCTACTGGCCTAAATGGACAGCTGGTGAACATATAAAATTGTTAGGCTGCTTTGGTAACATTTTACTTTGGCCCTTCGCACAAAGTATTTCATAAGATGTTCCATACAATAAAAGGTCCCAAAGAACCAAGATCCTCTCATAATGTCACTTTGAAAGACTCTGCAGCAAATCCCCAGAGTCCTTGCCAAGATCTTTTTTCAATAAAATAGATTCCAACATTGACAGAAAAGCTTGGATTATTGCTGAGTGATAAAACGCCTGCTGCTAGACCTTACAGAGTCAGAACATTGCTCCCAACACACTCCTTTTTCTGTAAACTACTTTAAGAGGTCTGGGTATGTCTTCAGATTTGCTGTACAAAACCTAATTTTATTCAGAAGGTACCATCATCCAAAAAGTGAAGTTATATAACATGAGAAAGACCTAAACATTGGGTCAAGATCTTCAAATAGTCATGACTCCATGCCTGAAATGAAGCTACACTAAAGTAAACAACAGCTTGAAGGTCCAGACCACTATTTTCAGGCTTGTTTGCATGGGGCAGAGAGGAGATTCTGGGACCAGACAAGATTTGAATCTTAACAAAGTTAGACTAGAAAAAATTCCTATGGGAGTGTACCCCAATAATTGCTGGAGGACATGGTCAATCTTTTCCCTGGTGCAGTGACTGTCTTTGCAGAGCTGCTGTGTCTCTGCAAGGGAGGCTTCTTTGACATCATTACAGCTTTTTAATTATTCTTGTAGAATTTTATTGGTATGACTAAAACAAATCCTCCTTCAAGACCAGCCTTGGGGTTTAGTCACTAAATCTACTGGAGGGAAAGAAAGAATCACAATCCCCAGAGTAATCCCCACGTGGCTCAGCTCACCCCATGTTCCCCAAGACAGGAAAAGAAAAAATGAACATAGTAACAGCTGAAAACAACTTCTTCCTCTGCAGTGGGGTATCCTTTTGCCTATTGCCTGATGAAATCATACCCAGTCCAGTGCCAACAGGTCTGACATAAAGCAGACTCTCCAGGAAAAGAAAAGAGGTAGTCAAACAGAGAAAAAGACTAATTGTAATGAAGAGATTCATGGAATTACATAAAAATCTTGGCATGATGTTAAAATTGTCAGGTCATGTTACTGTTTTCAATTCAACATGGATAAGGAAAACAGGGAGGAATAAACATCAGAGCATGGAGGAAAGATAGCATATAGCTAAAGACAGTGGAGAGAAGTAAGAGAAAGAAAAACCCAGAGCAAATATTTAGGGCGTGAGGGAAGGAAGTATGAAAACCATGAAAACACAGCCTGCAAATCAATGTCAGGGATGGAAAAAACCAAAACTAGAACAAAGCCCAACAAAGTGGTGAACTGAACAACAACATTGAAGACAGCACTTGACAGGAAACACCTCTGTAGATATCTGCAAAGTGTAGCCATCCTCACAAAGGAAAATACTAATGACTATTTTCAAGAAGCTAAGTAGCAGACATCCCAAATCCATTCCTCTGCAATGCTTTGGTGGCCTAAGGGGCAGAGGACCCACGAGTCTTGTCCAAGGCTCCCCAGCATGGGCAGAGAGACTCTAACCAGCACCTGCATCCTGGGGCTCCTAGCTGGTGGCAGGAGAAAGGGACAGAGCCATGGATGCTCCAGCCTGTCCTAGCTCCTGCTAGGCTTGCAGATAACAGGAACATCCAACAGCCTGCTGATCTGCAGTTTCTGCTCTGCCTCCTCCAGACCCAGCGTGGGATCTGTGGAAAAGGGAAATCCCTTTTGCTCAGTGCTTCTCATAGCACAATGCAGTAACAAGCTGCTTTTGGATTTCTCTGGGCTGCCAGAAAGAAGAGAAACTGGCATTAGGGAGTGACCTGGAGAGGCAACAATTTGGCTCTCCTGTGTAGTGACCAAGGCAGGCAGGGGAAGTTCCTGAACTGAGTGTTAAAACTGATCTGCTTCAAAGAGTGCCAAGAAAGGGGACACACACACACACACACTGGGAGGTGTGATGCATTTGCCTCCCTCTACACATAGTGAAGGGAAATTATTCAAGAAATGCATTAAAAAATTACCATGCATGGCACTGGGAACACCAGTTCATAATCAGATACAGAGCGAGTGAAGTCAGAGACCATTAATAGCTACTGAACATTGCATATTGCATGTATCTGCTTTAGGTTTGCATCAATACTTCTGGAGTGCTGTAGGAAATTCTAATGAAAGCATTTAATATGCACAGCAAAATCTACAACGCTGCTGTTTTCCCCTACTTTCTAGGACTGGTATATTGAAATAATGCCTCAGATTTTTCAGTCTTTTGGAAGCTCTCCACCCACTTATTTCCAAATGGTGGAAAAGGGTAGGGGGGAAATTACAAGGTGGACTTTACAGCTTGTTAAAACGTTGAACAAATACAGGCTCCAGTAGATAACGAAGGGTAGAGCAATGTGAAATTGTGTCTAAGGCACTAGTTTTTGTAACTCAGAATATTTCCTCCCCCTTCCTTGAATGAGGATGACACATTGTGGTACGCAGGTGTAACATGATAAGAAGAAGCAATCTGTTCAGCAGTTTCATTCCCTTTAAAACTATCATTTTAACCATTAATTAGCAAAGAAGCAGGCAGCAGAGATCAAAGATCACCTGTGCTGAATATTAGCTGTAAAACACTCCTTAGGCAGCATATTCTCAAAAGAAACTTCACTTTTCAAATGCTCCTAGGATGAAGCTCACCAGGACTATGCTTCAACAGCTAAATGCTACACAGTACCAGCATGCAAGGAACCAAAAGGAAACACTTCTGCAGGAGGAAACGGAGGTGAAACCTTCTCCTAGCCAAGGCTGCTATATGCACACACACAGAAGCAGATCAATATTGAATCAGGTTCCTCAGATGCTTAGATAGGGTACAAGGGCCTGCTCCTGCTTCCATTGTCAGTCTTAGGAGCTGACGGAGTTTTGGCCGCTCTCTCAGAGCTGTTCCATGTCTGACCAAACCTGTCAGTGAAGCCATTCCAAGCAGGAGATGCTCCTCTGCACAAACAGTCATTTGCTGGAGCTATGGTCCCAGCAGTTTGTACATGCCATGAGCACAGAAACAAGCATCAGGAACGCCGTGCAGGTGACAGGCAGTGTCCTCTGTTGCCTCGCCAAGAGCACATGAAATGCTGTTTGTTTCATATGGTTGTATTTCACACTCTCTTTCCAGAGGTGTAAAAGATGACATCAGGTCTTTGACTTACATTGGCTTCAACAGCTGCAGTAGAGTCACAGGGGGATTGGATGGAGGAAAACTGGGGAAAAGCACAACAGTGAGCACATGCCTGCAGCTCAGCCACCCCAGGGCAGCATCTGGAGCCTCAGAGAGGAGGGGGAGAGATCTGCACGCAGAAGAGACTGCCACTTCACCAAAGGTTTCAATCTCAATGGCTTTGCCTTCGCTGAGGGCTGGAACTGCAAAATTTTGATGGGCCTTTGAGTTCTGTCTGTGAATACATAGAACACAAACGTCCCTGGACCTTCCTGGGGCAGCCAGAGGCTGCAGTGCCATATCAAGAACCATCACAGAGTACGCAACTCAGGCTGTGATCTCATGGGAGGTCACAGTCCACACAGCAGATTTGTCCATGGCTGTGAGGTGCTCATTAATAAATACCTTTGACAATACTACTACACTAGGTATCAATTTGCAGCATTCCAGACACCTAAGTACATTTGAAACATGCCAGAATTAAACTGGTCAACTAATTTACTCTAAATTTTGCCAACAATCTGCAGCCCGCAGGTCTGCACATGCAGAATGTAAAATACCCCAGTAGTGATCAGGCAGCCACAAAAACAATTCCACCTGTAACAGTGACACAGACTCCACTCCAGAACAGTGTGGAATGCCACCTTTTGGGCAAGTCTTTAGGCATCAGTCCCACAGCAGGCTATGTTTTCAGGACCAAGTAACTCTAGAGACAAGAGGAGAAACTGGTGATGATATACCCAAAAGTAACTCACAACACTTTTCCCAGCAGCTTGATTTAACCACTGGAGCCAAATATAACCAATACCTAATTATGTTTAGCTGTGGGAATTCAGATGGAGATGTAGCATTGTACCATGAATTCTGCCCTGGAGTTTCTGCCAGGAGTGTTGTTGGGTTTCAGTCCTTTTTTGAAAAACAATTTTTAAAAAATAGGTTACTATTTACAAATTCTCATAGTGATTAAAAGAAAGGCTCCTGAAAGTTTAACTTAAAAACATTAAGATTGTCCTATTGCTCTGCCCATTCATGCAATAATATTTTCCATTTCAGAGGGAATGGCTAACACATTTCACAGAAGAGCAACTAAATTGTCTACATGCAAAGTGCTATCAAAAGAGAGGGTGGAGAGGGAGAAGAAATATTTTTCTCCCCATTAACTTCTTCCAGGTACAATAGAACTAGGAGTTTATGTGTACCAACAGCACTAAAAATATTTTTAAGGCACAAATGCAATTGGTTTTTTATGGCCCTGATTCAGCAAGGTAGACAGACTTCTGGTTAACTTGAAGGAAGTTGAGCAATACCATTGACTTTAATGTGATTACTCATGTACTCAAAGTTAGGGGTTCTGCTGTACTGTACAATTTGCAGGTAGTTAATGGAAGAAAGAGATAACTCTAACCCACATCAGCAATTCTGGGGCTGGTCAACATTATAGAGTCAAAGAACCTTATCACAACACATAAGGGAGAAAGCAGTGAGAAGAAAATAAATCTTGGTGAAACATGAAAGACCTGACATCAGCCAAAAATATACTGCTCTTTAAGGAAACAACTCCAGGCAAGTGAGGCTACCAAAATTCCCTGTCAGGTTACATGGGTAACAGAGATTATGAGGAGCTATAAAACTAACAGAAAGCTTGGTTTTCCCTATCATTGTCCAGGTATGATTTCCTCTAGCTGAAATATAAAAAGTAAATTCTTTAAAATATCAAAAAAATGAAGTACCCCGTGAGAGGTTGTAAGTCCAGTAGACCACCCCTCCTCCCCCCCACCAGTGCAAAATCAAACAGGACACGATTTTTTCATAAAACTGAGTTATTTCTTTCCATGAGCCTTGAGAAACAAAGATGAGAATACTTTTCCTGGAATCACTTTTTCCACAGAAAGCAGAATGAGGCTAGAAATAGAGGGCTTAAAAAACTTTGTGGCATTAAAATAGCAATAAAGACATTGTTTCTTCAGTTAAATTCAGCTCATGATGAAGACATCAGCTGTTCCCTGCAGGAGGACATCCTGCCCTATCCACCTTATATTTGTCCCAAGGTATTTGATGACAGCAGAAGGAAGAAAAAGGCTTTGAGTAAAGTTCCACATGCCCAAATCCCAGAAATGCACGTCCCTCTTAACTCCACAAAAGGGGAAAGCCCCAAGCCCCCACACTGACAAACCAGAGCTTCTACTACAGACGTCATCAGACTTCTCACAGCAGGCTGAAGTTGAATGTCCAAGTCAAGGCAGAGTAAGAATAGGGTTTGACCTGCTGCAAGCTGTTTCAGAGGCAAAACAACATGAAGAAAGAGTGTCACCCCACAAATGGCACTGAATTTTAATCTGTTCTCACTCTTTGGTTATATACAGTGAGGTCTGTGTTTTGACCTCTTACATTCTTCCCCATGTCCAAATGCACTGCTACAGGCAAAGGCAGAATTAAGTTCCTTCATCCAAGAGCAATCAACTGCCCACATGGTGCTGGGTCATAGTTTCTACAATCACTGGTAGTATGTTGTTGGGCCAAGAATATATTACTTTTTTTGGCAGATTTCTTTTACTCCAAATCAGTTCTGTAAAGCCATAATGATGCAATAGCAGCAGAGCAGTCAAATGCATATTAGGTGCATACAGAAAGCAAAACTAACTTGCTCTCACATTGTAGAAGTTGCTTTTCTGATTCCATAAAATATGTTGTCCCTCTTTATTTCTCTCTCTGCTTTTATCACCTATTTCCAATCAGTAGCTATTAACCTACAATTGAAATGGAACAACTGGGTATGGTGAAGGTGAGAATAAAGCAATATAGCATCAATATTCATCCAGAAAATGAGTGGTGTAAATCACTAATTTCCACAGTAAACTGGGCTACTCTCCTACAGAACTCTTATGTGAATAGGGGAATATTCAAGGCATATCTCATTAAGTATTAGTACACTGTTTTCCAAAAAGGGTTTTTTTCAACTTCATTTTTGTTATGGAGAAATAGCACACATATTTTAGAGGAAGCATTTTTATAGAAGGTACTCCAAATTACAGCTAAATCAAAGATTTCCACTGATGCAGGATTTCTTCAAAAGTCACATCAGTGGCTTGGATTACCCTGTTGAATAGAAATGTTCCATCTCTGCTTTTGCACCAAACCAGAGCTGTTTGTTTCTGCCTTGGCCTCCATCTTGGGCCACCTCTGTATGAAAACAAACAGTTTTCACAGCACAAACTCACAACTGATGACTATTTGCATTGTCTGTCTTTATAAAATATCAGTACCATCACCTCTCCTTTGGATTTGCACACAGGAGCAAAGGGAAAAAAAAGCTTTTGTGACCTACAAAAGCCTTACTTGAAATAATTCTCTCCGACTTGAGGCCTTTTGGAATGGAAGGAATATATTGTTTTGACTTGATTAAAGCTGAAAAGTTGATTTGACATCCTGTTGTCAAGGAAACCAATTCACACACAAAAGAAAACAGTTGTGATGGTATCATTCAGACTATTCAAGTGACCTTAGGAAGAAAAAAAGGCTTCAGTTCCAAAGATTTGTATTCAACTCACTTCACCACTGTAGAAATAAAGATCATTGCTCTTTATGCTTATTGGAAAGCAGTTTTCAATCTGGGAAAAGAAAAATGCCACATCTTCTTCCATCTGCCAGATCCAATACTTTGCTGGGAATATACACATAAACACACCTACCATTTACTTGCCTGTTTCAAAGAGCCACAGAAAGAATCACACTGAAGGCTCATAGGGAAGGAGAAAGAATTTCTTTAATTGACAGGACTGTGATAAATACCCCCTGACACATGCCCCACCTATTGAACAGCAGCTTGCCAGCCAGGTTTTAAAAAATCCTACTTCAACTACAAATAGACCTTACCTCAAACACAACATTGTTTGCATCAGTTTTGTTTTCCTGAGAGACATGAAAAAACAGCATTTTTTTTTCTCTGCCAGCCTCCATGATCCTTCACAAATTGAGTTTTCTATGCATGCAATAAATTAAGTTTACCTATGCTCACTCTTCCTACCTAGAGAATCCCAAAGAGTCAGAACTATCCTGGCTGACCATGACCACCATCATCCAGCTTTGCAGTCCATGCAAGTTTCACAGAGGTTTCATTCCCTAATAGCCTGTAAGTAGATTGCAGAAATGAAACTTTCTACCTGCTCACACACTGTAATTACACATTACTTTCTCCAATGACAAAGCCTTGCCTGGCTGAGTGAGCAGACAGATGACTAAATAGAAATTTGTCTCAAATTCAGCTTAGAGAAAAAATAAGCATGATATTAATAAGGAGGGAAGTATACTGAGGAATAAATGCCAGTGTTCTTACATTATTGTCATTTAAGGGCATCACACCAAAGGTCACAGAGATAATAAGCCTCAGTCACTTTCCATTTGTTACACAACATACAAATTGCCACAGCATTAATGAATATCTTTTCCCATTCCTGGCCAGCCAAGACACTGCATTATTTCCTCCTAGACAAGTACCTAACCCTTGGAATTCATTATTTCCATCACTTCTTGCAGCACTTTGTCCTTAGGGCTGAGCATAAATGCCACAAGGTGGCTGTGACTGAAGCATCAAATGCCTGAGCCTGACTTCTTTCTGCTAGAGCTTTTTTGCTGGGAGAGCATAAAGAGCTCACTGGTATCTTTTGTAATCAAATATGTATACACACAGACATTCATACGTGCTCTCTTCCAAGTATCAAACTCCTTGCAAACCACGGGGGAAATAATTTGACATTTTTATAATTTGTGGATATTGCCTGATAAATATATATTGAAGTAATAGTTATGCTACAAACACAATAGAAGATACCATGGGACAACTGCATTTCCACTTAAAACAATGACCACTGGAAAGTAAGTATTCTTGGAACAGAAATGACATTCATGGAAATGTGGAAGGGCTTCTACAAAGGGATATACTGCTTAAACCCTCTTTACTTCTAACAAACTGCTAAGATAGACAGCTGAGCTGTAGAGAGGAATGCCTCATTTCTAATCTGTACTTCATTGTATTTTAAGTTTAGGAATTTTGCATAAATATAGATAGCAACAGCTGAACAAAATTCATACTATTTCATAAACTGAAGGTTTTTTAAGATGACAAATTATTATTTCCACTGTTCACTGTAAGTATAAAGAATATGCAGATGAAAAGAGAATATTGAAGGCTGGTAGCTTTGTACAGTTCTGAAAAGGACTAAACTTTATGTGCATAATTAAAATAAGAGAGAGAAAAATGAAGTCAAATCCCAAATGCTGAACTGAAATAAGCCAAGAGTATTTGCTGCATCTAACCAAACCACCTCCACCTCAGTCCCCCAGACTGAAACACTGCACTCTGCATTTTGAGGAATATCTTATCTTGGTATTTTCTCCTCTCCCACCCAACAAAGAGCAAGAGCCAGAAAGAAGAAAGCTGACAGCCCTGCTAAGCTTACCCACAAACAGGTCCATACTCTTTCATGAGTTTTGTGTGGCTTTCCCAAAAACCCTGGAAGAAAGAAAAAAACGACAGCATTTTAGAGAAGTGCTTAGCAGAAGCTCTATTACACACTGTTTCTACCACTCACACAAAGCTTTGAACCTCAGCCAGGAGAACCATGGTATTAACTCCTAACTTCACCTTTCTAATATTGTCCACATGTGAAAAACACAGAGTCTAGAAAGGATGGCTGGAAAAACAAATCACAACCCCAAAAAAGATCTGGACAGCCATGAAACATATTTTCATCAATGTTTTATTCTCCAGAATTTGTTATCATTTCCTGATTTATTATTTTTAAACTAACTTCATCATTTTGGTCCTGACTCAATTTTTTTCAGATATGCAAGTGGATGGAAAACTAACAAAGAAATTAATAAGAAGAAAAGTATATGACTTACTACACAAAAGGGAAGCACAGGGGATATGGCAAGGTCATCTTGTTGTGGTTTTAGTCACATTGTTTAAAAAAAAACCCAACCTGCCAAGTCAGAGTTTAGCATAAGGCAGTCAGTTGGTACATTCCACAGAATAGTAAGCAGATTTCTTTTTCAAATTTTTACAATTTTTACTGTCTTTCATTTTCATAATTGAAGAAAATTCATATCCATTTATCTAAATAAACCTGTCACTATACTCAATTGTTAGTCTTAAATGAATTCAAATTGATCAATCTAAAGAAGGTGTGCAAAATATATAATATCCCTGAAATTGAATGATAAAAAGTATGTTTTAATGAAGCTGCAATATTTGAGGACCATGCTCCATTGTGTTTGCAACTTGTCTATAGAAAAAGTAACCCATTTGATTGCATTAATCTGCATTCATATTAATGGAAGACAGACTATCATGATCTATTTTCATTCTTAAGAGAAAATTCACTAAAAAACTAGACTACTTATGTCTCTTATTGAATCATTCTTGTTTTTTTACAACATACCACAGAATATTAGCTAGAACAATACAACTACAGTAAATACATCTACTGCTGACATAAATAAACAAGCCCATGTAATGTGTGTATGCTTTGAGAGCATTTTGCCACACTAAGCAAAAAAAAAAATCCGGTAACCAAAAGTAATAATCTGACTTAACACCCTTGGGTGCTAATTTACTGTCCAAACAATATCCAAATTAGCAAAGCACTTGCCACTACCTATAGTCATCCTCTCACAGAGTCCCTCTATTTTTATTCTTATAGTTCAATTGTGCTTTTTTTTTTCTTTTTTTTTAATCCTGGACTTGCAAAACTTTTATTCTGCAGGACAATATGTCCCCAGTTTAAGGCAAGAACTCTAGGTTCTCCTTTAGCTACAAAAACCACAGGATGACGTGTAAGAAAACACGCTGAAGATAAAATTATGAAAGAGGTGGATTAGATGATAGCCTGAGAAGAATGCATATTTCCTGAAAATAATATAAATTCTCCCCTGAAAAATTCTTCACTACTAAGGTAAGCAGAAAGCCTCACACATTAGCACAGAGAAACTAAGGTGGACGAAGGCTTTGTAACACCACAAACACAGACAGCTAACTCAAAAAGGCTTTTGCCTGCAGACACCGTGGGAGGGGAGAAGGCACACACACGTTCACACCGAGCTGCATTTTTGCCACAGAGATACGCAGCCTGCAATTGCTGCGATTTCAGCATCATAAAGGCTGTCTGCTGATGCAGGGGGGTCAGATTCTGCAGGCAGTCATTGCCCAGCAGGCTCAGCCCACGGGCACACTCTGGCCACAGTGCCCAGGAGAGCAGCGCCAGGCTGCACCAGCACAGCTGACCCTTCCAGCCAGGCAGGGCTTGAGGTCAGCGGCACAGCCCCACCAGGGCACTGCTGCATCACAGCCTCACTGCTTGGACAGAGGAGCTTCCAGTCCTGTGGGGTGATGCCAAACCAGGTCTGATCTCCAGCCCACTTCCCTCCTAGCCTGAGCCTGCAGCAAGGACACCCACACTGCAGCCTGAGCCCTGCCTGCTCACCGTGCTTTGGATTGCAAGCACGCACATAGGTATTGCACTTGCTGTACCCACCAGCTGCATTCCAGCGAGCCAGCAGGATATTAACATTTTCAAGAAGCCTAGGCTTTAAATGATTCAGTGAAAAAGCCTTCCAGAAAGCCAGCTTCTTGGAAGAACTGCTTCTGGCTCACTGCATTAGGGGGGGGTCAGGCAGAACACATTTCAAATCAGATCTGTTAACCAGTAACTGGTTTTCCACCTCCAGGACTCCTAAATAATTGCACTGGCTTAAAATTAACCACACTTAATTTATTTTTTTTTTTTTTTTCCCTAAAGTGAGAAGTAGTAGCCTGCAGTATGGGGGAAGAGAAGGAGTTGAAAAGCACCTGAGAAAAACCATAAGAAAGCATCCTCAGGAGTAAAAGAAGCCTTAATTCTCTACACTCCAGGAGACCTTCTCACACCGTGCAGACTGCACACACACACTCACCACTACCAGCCCCCACTGTTCACCCCTGGGACCCACTGCTGTCCTGGCCTCCTCCAGGGCCTGGTAAGCACCTGGCAGCAGGTCTCATGGCAGCAGGGCTGGGAAAGAGAAGCCAGCAGCACACACAGGACCCCGTGGAGCTGTGGTGGCTGGACTGTGAACAGGGCAAAGAGCCTGCACATCTATCCCTTACACACCACGTACCCCTTCCAGCTGGAGGAAGCTGGACCATAAAAAGGCCCCTGTGTTTTCTCTTGATAGCCACAAGGAAAGCCAAGGAACATGCATGGTCTCAGGGTGAGGGGATATTCCACATCCACACAGCTCTGCCAGTTTCGCAGCATCAATCCCAAACACAGCCTCCAGCAGGCAGGTACCCAGAAAACATCCTCGCCTTCTCCCCTGAGTCATGTTTCAAGCACAGCAAGCCTCATAAGTGCTTTTGGTAACTTATTTACACTGGCTGAGTTTGGTTTGCTTCAACCAATTATTGCAGACTTGTCCATGTTTTATAGTTGTACTTGTACTTAGTATCTATGGCATAACCAAGCACCTGCTCACAATCAGCTGCTGTTTTACATGAAAATGGGAGTAGAGACCACCTATACTTGCCTCCTTTCCTCCTATTTATCCACTGTGTGATCTGCAGTCAAACTCAGAAATGGCACCTGCTGACTTGTACCCAGTGGCTTTATCCTCCCTAAACTAGGAATTATAACAAAGCAACATGGGGATTAGGAAAAGAATAATCAGGGGGAAATGGAATTATATGTAGTCTCACTTTTTTTTGAAAAATAGAAGGAAACAGGAAAGCAAAAACACTCAGTATTATGATATGACACGTGCATCAGGAAGAGCTGTTGTGCATTAAACACTCAGTAGTAAAAATTAAAAGCATAGTTAGCAATGATGTTCCAAGCTTAAAAAAAAAAATCACTTAGGGTTTTCTTTGTTTGGAAGCTGCAGAAGATGAGCTGTCATCATCAACTCAGAAAATGGTTGGGCCAAGGGGACCTGTCACGTGTGGCCCATATAGTGAGGTAGCAGCCTGAGGTCAGTCCATCATCAAACAGGATAATGGAGGGGTAGGAAAAGCTCCTTCCCCTGAAGAAAGCATATTTTACAGCATCTGGTATACCATGGAAACAGCAGCTCAAGTGGGCTGACTGCTGCACACCCAGAAGGTTCTTTGTTTACATATCTGGCGGTTGCCTCCCTGCCGGGAATTTGCATTCTCCCCTTCCTCTGAGTGTGTATCATCGGCTGCATCTGTGGATAGAACCACTCACAAGGCCAAGTCTGCTCTCAGGGATACAGGCACAAACCCCATGGAAGAGAACAAGATTTGGGTCTTGACCAGACAAAGCAAAGTCTGGTCACTGCCAACCATTTTTTCTTGAGATACCGACTGCTGAAGATTCAGCTCGAGCTGCATATATCAAAGGGCTGAAATTGCTCAAGCATCCCCTCTCCTTTTTTTCAATAGACTCTGCCACTCCAAGACAGATACTTCAGCAATTTCCTCCTCATTGCATATTCACCTTGCTAGTTCTTCACAGCAAGGAAAAAATCTGCGGCAATGTCATCGTTCCTCCTGGCTGAAAATGGTTGTAGGCACTAAGCCAAAGTTTTCACAAAGAGGCAGTATTTCAGAGAGAAGCTATGTATTATGATTTTTGGGGTGTTTAACATGAGGCATATCCAACCTATTCCTTTTAGTTGCTCAAAACCTGCAGATCTCATGGTTTCAAATGGGAAATGACTCAGATTGTATGGAGGATGCTTTGAACGCTTCAGCTTAGTGCAGGTGGGAAACAAATTTTGTGGTTTATGAACTTCACTGTGCTCCTTCGGGGTCATGAGATAAAATGGTTTGAAGGGAGCCACATAGCTGGGATCCAGCAGATGCCTGCTCCTGACAGTAACTCAAAATCTGGACTCCAAAATGGGTCCTAAAGAATGCAATGAGGGTAGCCCTTGAATTTTGCAGTGTACTGAGTGTCACAAAAGCTACTGAGCTCCGAGGAGATGGATGTGATGAGCCCATCAAAATTCACTGCAAGTGGGAAAACATTACCCATGCAAGAACAGCTAAGGGAAAAAGGCTTCTTTTGTTGCTCCCTTCTGAAAAGTATCAGATATTATCTGATGTCAGTCACTTTACCAAGACACCCTGGATTCAAACTTGTGACTCAGAAGCCAAAGATGCCCCATCCCATAACTAGTCCCATATATGCTCCACTTTTATCACCCTATATCAGATGTGATGCTCTGTTTCATTGTTATATTAATAATCACAGCATCATTGTTCAAGTGCACACCTCGTAAGAGATGAAAAAAATCTATACAGTTATTTATGGTACATAATGACAATAAATATTTTTGGATCAGATTTTTAGCATTCAATGGGCTTTTGCGCATCTTTTTTCCTTAGACCACCCGAAAAAGAAAATTGCTAATAACCTAGTACCCAAAATGATTTTTTTAACACAAGCTAACATTTAATTAAAGTAACCTTGTATCAGTCTGCAACCCTCTTTGAAGGGATGACCCCAGACTGTACATCAGCTCCAGTAATAATCCTAGTGAAATCACTAGGATGCCAGCAGACAAGAGGAGGAACACAGCATGAACTTCTAAGCAGCCTGATTCTGAGCTATGTACATAGTTTGTTTCCTTTGATCATTACCATTAATGGTTGTCCTCTGTGTGTAATTTGGTTTAATTTATGTGTGTGTCATTTCAGATTTTAAAAAACACATATAGCCCTTCTAAATTTATTAAAGGCCGCCTTCGTACCCTTAATAGTTATTAAGAGAGGTTAGTGTTATGTAATTAAGTTAATCTCATCTGTAAAGGCTAATTAACTGAACACTAATTGAATCTGCATATGAAAATTTGGACAATGTGTTCTCATTACACAATTTTAAAAAAATTACCTGAGCTAAATACCAAACAAATTGTAAATTTCTTTCCTTCTACCTTTTCAGATCTTTAATAAAAATTAAGTGGGCAGGTTATTTCTGCGTGCTGCATTAGTCCTTGTTGTCCTTAAAAAAGAGCTGTTATCTCACTTCAGAGAAACAGCTTTAGTCCCTCCCTGAAACATGGCTATTTCCCCTCTTGCATGAGCCCTTCCTTTCCCCCTCTGCCCTTACCCCCTGCCTTTCATTGCCCTCTTCTTTTGTCACCTCTCCTACTCAGAGAGGACGAAGGTTCTTGGGTTCAAGTCATACCACACAAAGGATAAGAAGGCATCCAGGTATCACCTTAGCCATATCACCAAAAGGATCAGATGGCACAATACAATTCAGTCATGCCCATTCAGCACCCCAGCTTAAAGCAGCTTTGGCATGGTGCCACCTTTTTACCCCCAAAGACCTCTCAACAGTGAAGGACTCATCTCATCCTGCTCCACCTCAGTGTGCCAGCATTACAAAAGCAAGACATGTTTTGGACCCTTTTCTGAGGTTTGTCTTTTCTTGAGACATTTACTGCTTAAACCAGCCAAGTTTCCAATTGGGAATTAAGAAAAGCACATCATCTTTTCTGGTGTTTGCTGTTTCTCCCCATTAACCAGGTTAATGGCTGGTTCTAATAGGCTGGTAACTGAAGAGTTGGAGGGAGGGGGAGCCAAGGAAGCAAACACACAGTGGAAAGCCCGACCTCAACAGCATGCAAGATTTCTCATTGTGTGTGGGACCCTGAGTCCTCAGATTTTCCTCGCAAAACCCACCATATGTCTTTGACATCAGGGTTGAAAGCACCTGCATTGCCCACTGGAGTGGCACCAGCCAGTTCACAGTCCCTCAGGCGCCCCATGGCAGCCCATTCCACAGCAAATACTTAATGGAAAATGGCATATACTGCTTTCTATCTTTCTTTAGGAAAATAACATATTTTCTAGGTGAGGGAACAATGAAAGATGCACACAGATTTCACTAATGCATTTGGTCTGGTGGCTGGGGAACCACTGTCACACCCAAAAGGATGAAAATCAGGATAAAAACCTAAAAAATGGTAAACATCAAAGCTGTAGGGAAGTGAGTATGGATAGAGTAGAAAGAAAAGGTACAGCCAGGAAAGAAGGAAACCCACGTTTTCTCAAGGGTCAGTCCTGGTACAAACCTTGTTCAGTGTTTGGAGGACTGAGTTTGGCACAAAAGGGAGTCAGGCTTCAGTTAAGTACATGGTTCTGGAAGTTCAGTGAAATTCATGGTTTTCTCAGCAAGCAGAGACTGAGATTGTCATACCAGAAGAACTGGGTGACCTGAAGAACCTGAACTGCAACAGAGGAAAGTCTTTAGTTGAAAGCAAAGCTTCATGCCCTTAGAGAGAGACAATGTTAACTCCAAGAATTTCTGCAGCAGCAGGTGAATGCTTGAAAATAAGGCAGAAGTGAAAAACCGGGATGGACACATTAACCATAAGATAAAGATGATGGAAAAAAGTATGATGGAAACTACAGATGTAGAGTATCTGGGATAGGATTTCTCTGGAATGCTGCATGTAAATTTGATGAGCTGCCACATTCAAAAGGAATGAATTAAAAATGGAACAACTGGAGAAAAGGGTTACAAGAATCTTTGGGGAATAGAAGGCCTGTCTTACAAGTCATAATTAGGAGAGTTCACTTTAGCTTACCAAAGGTTCATTTTAGCAGACCAAAGGGAGGAGACATACTTGCTGTCTAGAGCTGTACTGGGAGGAATTATCGGGGAGAAAAAAATATCTATTTAATATAAAGGTCTACATTACTAAAAGATCAAAGTCATATAAACTGGCTGTGGGTAAATGTTGCTTGAAATGAGGTAAAAATTATTGACTATTGAAGTTGCAAGATTTTAGAAGCCTTTTAGTCAGAACAGTGGGGACAGGAAGCAAGATGTGGATACTTATAAAAATGAAGTAGGATGAATAACCCAGGTCATCTACACCAGCCCCTCAAGGACATCTGCAGTCACTTCTAGAATAAGAGGGACTATTCTTATGGAAAATATTTACTACACCTGCCCACTGCATTCACACTTCTAGTTGACTCAACTTTCCAACTCATTCTCATCTAGATATAGTCGAATACATTAATTTGGCATACTGCAAGGAGATTCTTGCTTTCTTTTTGTCTCTTTTTTCAATCTCATTTCACTTTAAAGACTTCATTTCCTCAACATCTCTGGGCTGTTAAATGCCAATCTGTCACAGGTGGGGAGTTGGAAGTACACAAGATTAAGCAATTTGCCAAATGCCACACAAGAAGTCAATGGCAGAACCAGAGACAAGCTGAAGGTTTCAGAATTCTCCTCCTTGGTAGCTTACAAAAACATTCCTTCTCTGCCACAGAAACACAGACAATATATGAGAAAGGAAAGGAATATCAACAAATTTGATCTGTTTCTGAGCTTTCAGACATATCACATGCCTGAGGCTTTGAAGAAAGGCGTGAGGAAAGGAACTGTATATGCACGTCTAACTCTAAAATGCTTTAAGTAGAGGGAGGTTTCTTCCTCACCCAACTATTAGCTTAAGATTGAATTACTCTTATAGTATGCATAGCTACAAATGTAATTAGTCATAAAATGATCCAGACCCTCAAATTATTCCAGCTGCTGTATTTGATTCTCTGATTATTGCAATGATGAATTCTCCAGTCTGACTACACTGGCTAGAATAATATTTCTTTTTATCTATTTCAAAGTTACCTGCTGTTAGCTTCGACCTTGTTTATATCCACTATAGAGATATAATTGCAAACTTACTATTTTTACTAAGACTATTGTCTAGATAACACTTACCCCTGCCAGGCCCTTATTTTACTTCATAGTAAATGTCACAGATGACACCTATTCAGGCTTCTAGGAACCTTTGTCCAAACCAGAAAACATGTCATTATGAAGACATGTTCAAAGAGAATTACAATTTGTTCAATGTGTGCTCGTGAAAGGCTCCATATGAGGTCTTACAGACTCACTGCAGTTTCTGATCCTTTGATAAACATATATTTATAAAAAGTCAAGAAACTGGAAGAAAAAAATAGAAAGGAACAATGGATTTATTTCTTTTTTACTAAAGTATGTAATTTCCACTAAATGTCTTCTAAGTTGTCTTCCTTCCAAACCGAGCGCACAATCTCTACTTACATGTAATTCCACTGGATCACTAACCACCTTTGCTGCCTTAATATTACTGCATCCTCAAATTACAACAGGAAAGCAGAGAATTACAGTGCTCTCTATAGGAGGGAGTTCATTGTACAATAGAGGACCACTGTAATGTGGATTTTCACTGTGAGCTCAATGTCTCAGATGGATTAGCATAAGCATTCAGCACATCTCACAAACAGTGAATGAATTTTATTCATTTTCTTTGCTGGCCTTCCTTAAGAGAAGTAAAACAGTCATCTTCAAACATAATTTGAAGAAATGAAAACAACTTCTAGTAGGACATACAGACATGGTAGCTACATCTAAGGAAAACAAAGACTTGGGGAGTACTCTGACAACACAGAAACCCACAACACAGTTTCCAAGGGCAGCAAAGTGGCACTCAGAGAAATGAGAGTTGACTTCTTTCCCAAGAAAGGGAGGCAGGGACTCCTTCCTCCAAGGAGCTTTTCCACTTCAGAAGAGTGTCCCCTTCCTTCTCAGATCTATCAACAGCAGATTCCTTCAGACCATGAAAATGTCATTTTAAAGGATAAAATGCATTAACCAAACCAAATTGTGAAAAAGTCTGTCTTGTGTGCCACAGAGTGCAAACAGACTTCGAAATAAGCATTGGAAAAATCACACATCTGTGTGCAAATCTTGCACCTTCACCTACAGAATTAGGATGACAATGATGAAGCTTTCTTTTTTGATGCAAACTCTGGGCCATCTCATACTGCTCACTAGTGCCTAAGTGGGCACTATTTAGGTGGGTTTCAAGAAAACCTCATCTGTGGGACACGATTACTCATTCAGTGAACAATATCTTGGCCTCCTCAAAGACATTCCCCTCTTATAGTGTAGGGGTCTCTGCCATTGTTTATGAACTGCATATAAAATCCATGCCACCTAACTTTTTGTGACCACCAAGTTTAAAACTATGAAACATACACTTAAGATAATCACGAGTGAAAGAACTTAAGATAATCACAAATTCAGCTCCCAAATTTTGATCTTTCATTGTGATGATGCTAAGACACAGAACAGTATCCAAACCAAAGCACTAGTCAGCAGGCAGAGTCCTGCCTCGAGGGAAGAGACCTGGAAAGATCACTACATGTGACAGACATTAATCATGCCACTTAATGCATTACTGAAAGATACCAGGACTATTTCTGTATTTTAACATGGCCAGACAAGCTCAGCTTCCTCTTGCCTAATTCCCACCTTGTATGGATGCAGCTCTCAAGCACGAAAAGAGAAGAACGTCCCCATGGATTGTAGTGGCCTCTGATGGAGAGCAGAGCACAGGCATGACAGGTCCCTTTTGCTCCCATCTATCACCTGGCACCTCTGTAAAAGCCACAAGGTTAAGGACAGACATGTCAGCTTGACACACACAAGGCTCGAGGCAAGCCCATACATTCAGCAGGGCAGGAGGGGGAATGTGTCTGCAGAGCAACATCTTCAGCCCAGCCACGGGAACAAACACTCCCAGAGCTTCATCCTGCTCCCAGAGCAACATCCACCAGGTAGGACAGACCTACCCCAAAGCACTGTGGACAGAGATGAGCTGGAAGATCCTGTGCAGAATACTTTTATCCCTTTAGGAATACAACAAACTGTAGCCCTGAGAGCCACATTACAGCAGGCAGTTGACTCTTCACCTATTTTAAAATAACAGTTCCATCAAAATCTCCTTGTTTTCATATGGTAAATTACTCTTGATGTTCTGTCTTGAAGTCAAACACTGTTTAAGACCCAAGCCACCCATGTGGTAGCTTGTAGGATCTGAGCACAAAAACCAGAAACACTAGAAAGCCATATCAGGCCTCCCTGGAAAGGGATTAGGAAGAGGCAGATAGAAACACACAATGCCAATCCCTGTGTGGGCTGGAGAGAGGATTGCAGAGAGCATCAGGAGCTGATCTAGCACAAGGAAACTAAACAGGAGGCTGCAGTGGAATGAGAATTTGGGAGCTCTAGCAATCAGCAAGATCCCTGGCTAGCACAGGATGTGTCAAGCAAAGTCAGAGTTTCAACTGTGACAATTTCATAGACAGAAGAATTCAGGTTTGGAGGTGGGGATTCAATTGGCTCCTGTCAGCCATTCGTTTCTGCTTCTAGATCATCACTCAGGGCTGGATTCTGCAGCAGCACCAGAAAAAAACCCAAAAAACTCCTTGTCAAGCCATCTGGGCTTGCTTCTGTTTTTTAACGAATGATGCTGCACACCTGCAAATACCAGAGGAACCAATGCATTTAGCTGTCCTTTCATAACTGAATTCATCTGCTCCCAGGAAAGGAGAAAGGTGATTGGCACCCTCATTCAGTACAGCACTTATGCAGGCCTAGATGCTTTGGCATAAGGCACAGAGTCGAGGGCAACAACTCCTCCTCCATATCCCTGTGAATTAACCACATCCCGAAGAGACTGGGCCACTGGCAGAAAGTAACCACTGCCAGGGATACAAACAACCTTTCCATCACATCCTCCCCACAAAGCAACCACCTGGAGGGACTGGAGAGGCAAACAGCACAGCCAAGCTCCTGATGCTTCCATCATCTCAGATGGAAAACTGTCAGCACTCTTTCACTCTCCTGCTTTTCTTATGTACACCTGTACAGAGCGGAGGGTCTGCACATTCCCAGGTCCAAAAGGGTCACTCATTTTAGGTAGTGCTTTCAAAGCAGGCGCTTTCTTCTGAAGATCCTCAAAGAAAAGGGGACCCCTGTTTGGTAAACAGTAAGAGGATAAATTATGGGATATTTGAATGACTAAATCTCTCCAGAAGAATCAAAATAAAATTATGCGAAGTTAGAAGAGGCGCTCAAAGTTTAATCTGTCTGACATCAGTGTTTGTCCCACAGAAAAAGGCACGGAAGAGTGACCACTAAACAATGTCACATCTATTCATGTCCTTGGAAGTAAAAGGACAATCCCACCATACCACTGAGAACAGCATGGGGCACCCTACAAAAGCCATGGGGAAGCTCCTGCCAGAGCAACATTTAGCAGCAGTGCTAGCTGATCTCTAAACCCAGCTCTTGATCAACATGAAATACTGCCATGATTAGAAGGAGAACAGACTCTAGATCTACTGCCAGGACCCCAAGGACCTTTCATAGACACAGAATGGTTTAGCTGCTTAACTTCATGGATTAAACTGGGAGGTTTTACCAATTGTGCTGGTTTTGGCTAGGGTATTTTTCTTCACAGTAGCTAGAATAGGGCTATGTTTTGGATTTGTGCTGAACACAAGGTTGATAATAGAGAGATGTTTTTGAGCAGAGCTTACACAGAGCCACTCTAAAAACTTGGCTTCTTTATCATGGATTTGTGTTAATGCCTCTTTTGACTCAAGATATAAATTACAGGGTGGAAGTGGAAGTAAAGAGCAAGACCCAGATGAAGAGTGTATATATCAGTCCTCTGACTCTCCTGCCAAAATTTCAGGCTAAAAATGTTATACCTACACCTCCTTACTTACATGTAGGAAAGCATCTCTATATATTCATAACAACCTCAGGTTATTATTTATACAACAATGTAGGATGCACAAGAGAGCCAGGTCCCCTAAAATACAGGAAAATATCTCAGCTCCTGCAGAACAAGTCATTCCTAGAGGATGATTGATTAAATTCAATTAAAGGAACAGATACGAAGCACTGTCTTTAAAGCAGAGTTCCTCTCTCCCACAAATCCTTAACAGAGTAGCTGGACATTCAGTTTCATTACATGCCAAAATCTTTGTGCCTTGTAAAGAAAGAGGCAGGAAAAGGAATGTTAACGACCTCTTTTTACAGTAGCCAGTTGTCAGAGGGGGTGGGAGAAAACAAGCCACACGGAAAACAATTGCCAATTTGTGGTCTTGACCATTTAGAAATGGATCCCAAAATAGTCTGCTGAATTGTTTCACCCGGAGCAAAATTACCCATGAATACATATGCATGCACACAAAAACAACATCTCTTGACGCAGTGCTGATGGTGACTGCAGTCAAGGAAGAAGCGTTATTGCATTCCACATTGTGAAAAGACCACAATGCAGTAATTATTCTGAAAGGTTTTCACAAAGCACAATTATTAAGCTAACATTATCCTATTATTGTTTGTTGCTATGGAGATAATATAATCAATATATTTTCTGGATTGATATTTTTAATACTACTAGCACATTGCCCAATATAGCGAGATTTAACTCAGTGCATTAACTGATTTTAGTTTATGATTGGCAAAGTCTTGAGGCAATAGATTGCAATCCATCTCATGCCTATTATTCTATCAAGACACTTAATGTCAAAATCTCTGCTGTAAAAGCAAGTTTACTTGTTGAAAATGAGAAAAAGGATAACAAATCTGTCTGAAGAGATGCAATCTTTTAAGTATGAATTTAACACTTACTTCTATTTTTCCTAAACCAAATGAAAATTACCAAACCCTCTACAAAAGTAGTCAAATAGCAAGTTGGGTTTGAACACTCAACTTAAGGTATCTATTTATTCCATCCAGTGGGGATGTTTTGAGGCATTATCCTCCTACATGTAACATAAGCTTTTCCTGCAGCAACAGTGACTCTGGGAAGGTGGCATCGATCGTGGCACTGTGCCAGAGGCCACTGGGTGCCAATGCAGTCCCCAGCCCTTGTCACACCCTCTTTCTGCACAAGCTCAGGGATCACTGGCTGCCTGTGCCCATGCCCAGTGAACACAGAGGGTTCTTGGTCTCAATGGGTGGTGAGGCAAAATTGTTACAGCCGCAGCCCCCAGTTTCCTTGCCCATAAAACTGCAAGCACACTTCCTTTCTTTCAAGTTTCCCTCTCCAGATGATAAGGTTTCAGCATATCAAGGGAATGCCCCTATGCTGGGACAGTGTTGAGTCACACAAACCCAAGTCTCAGATCTGTGCAAGACAGTGCAATATAATATATTAAGACACTTCAATTCTGACACTGTTGTTCCAGTCCGTTACCTTGCCTGTCAAAAGACGTGCTCATCACTGTGAAATCTCTTAAAGCCTTTTTAGATATATTTGCTATAATTGTTCAGCGAAGGATTTGATCATGTTTTCCCCTCCCATATGGCCATACTGGGATGAATTACCTTTTCATCTTTTTGGTCATAGCTTGGGTTGGAAGGGACCTTTAAAGGCCTTTTAGTCCAACCCCCCTTCAATCAGCAGGGACACCTTCAACAGGATCAGGTTGCTCAGAGCCCTGTCCAAAGTTTTCAGGGATGGGAAACCTCAGTTTCCAGAAACCTGAGTCCTAAAAGTGACCATATTTTTTTCAGCATAGTATATACTTAAGACAAAATTAAGTGCAGCCGGCTAGACTTGGTATAACTAAATAAAAAGGAGTTGTGTATATTTGTATATATTTGAATAACTAAATAAAAGGAGTTGTAGCAACACTTAGAAGTACCAACACCTGTTAACTCCTGTGACAAATCCTGTGGTAACATTTTTGGGTACCAAAGCATGGCATTACCTGCCTTGGGTTAGATACCAGTATATAAGCATTTTGTCCATGGAGCATACAGATGCTTGATAAAATGTGAAATCACAGCAATTCTACCTTCTCCCTTCCCAAAAGGCACTGGATTGGGTGGTCTTGTCCTTCTATGTAAAATAGGCTGGGGCTCAGTAATGTAACTTTTGGACTGTCTGGAGGGGATCCATCAGGAATGATCATTCACAGATTAAATATGTTGCCTATGCAATGCAACACATCTGGCCCTTCTGGCCCAGGGGATAAGTAATAGAGTTAGGAATGCACATTCCCAGCCCATCCTCTGCAAGTCTGCTGTGCTGACACTAATCCATGCAGATCTAGGGCTGGTTTGTGAGCCACCTCTGCCCTCCCTGCTCTGGCTGACACAGGTCACTGTCTTCCATCACATTTCTCAGCGATGCCACTTGTATTCTAAATGATACCAAATTGCTATCTGGGCACGTGCCACAGTGTACAAAATAACCACATACATGGGGTCGCTTGCCTTCCCACCTTGTTTACTTTTATGCTGATTTATAAACATTTTTTTTCTGCTGGACAGGGCTTAGACAAGCACACTGGAGACTGTCCTGGTAACAGAAAGGGTGCAGAGTTGCAGCACTGTGTGGGTGTGACCGTGCAGTTATTCCATTGCTGTGAGGAGCTTTCAGCAGCAGAACTCAGGCACCTTTCCCTTACTGGAAGGAACGCAGCAAGGGAAGCGGCTTCTCTGGACTTTAATTTCCTCCTGGTGCTAAAACCAGCATGGATACTCATTCAAACAGGCTACTGTCACATGTTCAGCCTTAAAGGACACCATCTGCTAGTGCATCCACACAGTAAAGTACGGCTTAAGACACACCTCTCTGTCACGTATGAGGAAAAGCCTCATTTGTTTCAAACACAGACTGGTGGTGTTTCAATCCACCACAACGCCTTAGCACACAACAGCCCAGAAATTCTGCAAAAATAAAAACTCATTTAGCTGGAGTCAGGCAGGGAATATCAATTTTGGTAACAGGAATGATACAATTACGTTCCTTAGCAATTAGTCTCAATAACAGACAGACAGTATCTCTAGTAAATTGTCTGCAGGCCAGATTTTACCAGTCTCATTCATACCGAGCAGAGCCTACTAGCAAGACCCCCTTCATCTCAGTGCTGGGGGAATAAGATATTACTTAGCAAAAGTAAAGTAATCAGTGTCAAGCTGAAAATGTTGAGTTTCATCACACTTTGCTCTGTTAAACCCTGTAATTGCTGAATACCTCTTTATAGCCAAAGATGACTTTTTTAAAAATTTGATCAAATCATAAAAATTATTATTGTTACACCACAACACAGAGGTTGTGGGTAACCTCACACATAGCAGAGTCATGAAGCAGCAAAAGACGTGGCACTGAGACATCTGTTGGGGGGGAAGTCACATCCCCGTGCAGCAGGGCTTCTCCTGGAGCTCAGATTTGCCAGCCTACCTGTCCCCAGACACTGTATTGACCCAGGAAGATACAGGGATCCTCCAACCTGAACTCCATAATTTCTCCTTCACTCACTAGGAACAATTTCTGCACCAAAAGGGCTGTCAAGCACTGAGCAGGCTGCCTAGGGAAGTAGTTGAATCATCATCCCTGGAGGTATTTAAAAGACATGTAGATGAGACAGAGACATGCTTTGGTGGTGGATTTGGCACTGCTGGGTTAATGGTTGGACTCGAGAACCTTTTGCAACCTAAAGGAGTCCATGCACAATGCAACCTCAGCAGGAACAGAGGAAGGACAGCGTCACCCAGGTCCAACCATGCTGCAAAAGGTTCTTGTATACTGCCTTCTCTGCTGCCTCTGCAGCTAAATATAACTGAACCTGAAACACTTGGCCCATGCTTAGGCAAAAAGGTGGGTTTGAGATGGGAGGTTGGAGGGGAAGCCTGCGCCACACGTTGCAGAGCTCCCTTGCCGGCTCCAGAGCAGTGCTGTGCTCTGGGAGACAGGAGCTGTTCAAATGTTTTGACAGAACACGCCGATTCCTCGGGAATGTTTTTATTCTAGTCGATGTGCCAATTCCGCACAGATTTCCAGCAGAAAGCAGGCAGACTGTCTGGGTCTGCTGAATTAAAACGACTTCACCCAGAGAGAAGAAAAAGTTGCATTTTCAGACTATTTTTACTCAATCCATTATTGTATTTGTTTTAGTCAGTTTGTCTGATTGTTTTCAATTTTACCTGCAAATTCCATTTTTTAGCAGGATCGAAAGACTGGCTAAAAGGCATCAAAACACTGTAAATATTAAGCTCAACTAAAAGACCTCTGAAGACTTTTGAGACATACATAATTTTGTATGTAAACAATGCAAAGAGATAAACAGGGAAACCCAAAAATTAACCATGTTCTAACTAGAACTGCTTAGTCTGGTTCTGCGAGAACCCAAAACCTCCATTTTTGCATTTGCGGTTGTCTTTCTAAGGCTTTCTTTTTTCCCTTTGCCTTAGGGAGTTATTTATAGGGCTATTATAATTTGAGGTCTGGTCTTCTCATGGCAGGTCCTCCATCCAGGAAATGAAATAGCATTAGAAAATGAAATCTCACGTTTATGAGGTCTAAGAGATGGCTCCCTGGGGCACTGGAGAGGAAAAAAAGAGGTAGGGAAAAATATAAACACAAATATAACTACAAGATACTTGCAAGGTCCCTAATTCTATGTGTGATGAACTTTATGAGACTCTTTATTAAAATAGAGACCTCTGGTATGAGGTCACCAAGAACTTTTTTTCCCAAAAGCTCTCCCATTTTCCTCTTCTCTGTGATCAAGTGCCTTTTCCACTCCACCTTGGCTGCAAGGTGCTTCTGCCCTAGATTGCCTTCAGAAGTGGAACAAAAATAAGGATACATCAAGTGCTACCCTTCCTCCTTCTGCCTCATCACACACTTTTCACAAAGTACCACATGTTGCAGCATATTAACAGATCAAGGCAGATGTGTTCACGTCTCTGCAAAAATCATGTATCAATCATGATTTCTTATTCATACCCCTTTGTGCTTCTTTCTCAGACTACTCTCTAGAGCCACAACATCCCTTATCCATCTAGGGCCTATCACCTCTCAATATATAGAAATAAAAGTAAATAGAGGCAAGTCAGGGAAGACTTTGGGGTTCACCATCCCCTTTCTCTGTGTTTCCAAAGAGAGACTTCCCTCAACATCTTTTCAACATTTATATTTTTACCCCAACTTACCTCAACAATAACCCTAAAACAAATCAATTAGGGTACTAGTTAAGTAAGCAAACCAGTACTACTTCTCTTACATTAAGTAGTTTATTAACTGATATCAAAAATGTAAAACAAAACTCTACAGAACAGAACAACGATAAGTTTTCTTTTACTAGTACATAAACATAGGCGTGAAAATTTTGATGGAATCTATTACATAAACCCATCTAATCATTGGAAATCCATTCAAAAGAACATACAACAATTAAAGGAAAATATAACTAAAATAAAAATTGATGATAGAACATAATTAAGTTATCTACTCAATAAATTAAACTTTACACCGTAATACAAAAAAAAATTTAAAATAGGTGTGTATGTATTAATTATCATCATAATTATAACAATACCTTACCACCTCCAATACATACAAAAGATAATTAACAAAAGCATCAAAGGAATACTCTTAATACAAAAAGAAGGGGGAGATGTTGGAACCAAAATTCAGGGAATTCTCAGAACTTTCGGCCTGTAAGCCAAAGCTTGGAATTTAACACAGGATTTGATCTGAAACCTTAGAAAATGTTTCCAGACTTAAGTACTAGAGATGAGAATGTGGATTTATAGTTTAAAGCAGAAACACATTAAGAAATGTTAAAGTTTAGGACGTAGAAAAAATAAAAGCAGTTACAAAGATAAACAAGAAGTTTAGAATACAATACTGCAGGTTTGTGTATCATAACATGATTAACTAAGAACTTATACTGTAGCATGAGTCCATAAGACAAAATATTTAAGGATTGGATAAAAAGCATAAATATCCTTATTAACAGTGTTTTGTTAGTCAATAAATCCTTAAAAAGTCCTATAACTAGGGGTCTTATGACCTTCTGAACCATACAGTAAAAATGTAAGCCAAACTCACCCTTCTTATCTCTGTAGAAGATAAGAAAAATAAGCCACATCATCTAAAAACTCAGATGTCCCGTCTCTAACTCATTCAGAATTCCTTGAAAAATCCCCATTTTTTCCCTTTTGAGTAGAACAGAAAAAGCACCATTCAGCAGAAGAATAACACCTACATTTAAAGTCCCACTCAGCTTCACAGAGAATATTTCAATTCATCATTGCATGTGACTTCTCATGGTTCCTTTACCCTAACTTTCACTAATCCTACCTAAATCAACCCAGGCATCATCCTGCCTATGAAAGTTAACAGTTTTCTAGACTCACAGAATCAAAAAAAAAATGCCATCAGATATAGTACACAAAACCTATGGAAATCCAGCAAATAGCAAAGACTATTTTGCAATTATTTTAATGTTTATTTCTTGCATACTTTATTATGAAAATATAGTTGAGAATATTTTGAAACACGTAGTTCAGTTTCTTTTTCTCTTGTTTATAATTTTCAATTTTCTTGTAGTAAGGTAAAATAACTTACCAATGTTCAGCAAGCTGTTTTTTCTACCTGAATATTTAAAACTGTCCCAGGGCAACTGTCCAAAGGACACTTGACTTTTCCCTCTGCCTTATTATAAATCTCCTAAAATTCATAGAATATTACAAAATTACAAAATCTAAGCAAGAAAAAAGGCTAATAGTTTATAAACAAAACGAAAAGTTAAAAAGTCCAAGGACAACCTAAGACTATAATTCAATTCACTCATCCATTTATCAATGTTGTATGATGAAAAAGACAGAAAGAAAATTCAGCAATTTGAAATACATTTCTTTTTAAAGCACACAGGTTTGTTTAGGCTTTCTGTTGATTTTTCTTTTCTAAAAAAGAAACCAACCAACCAACCAAAAAACCACCCAGCCACAATAAAAACCCAGTCAAGTCTCAAAAAACCCTGATTAGATTCCAGCTCTAGTTGATTCTTGTTTCACATTACCATCTAAATTTAGACAAGTGCCAAGGCCTCTGAGACTGTGGAGAAACAGATCAACTTTTGAACTTTCTACCTCTCCAATAAGATCGGTCCTCTCTTACTCTTCAGTGTCTTTCTAGGCAACTCATGTGACTGGATCAAGCTGCAGAAATGCTTATCCAAAAAAAAAATTTCAAAATAAAAAGCTCTCAAGAAAATAGCATTTCATTTATTTCTGAGAAATTAGGAGAAGACTGAGCACACAATGGCCAACTTACACCCGTGGTCCTTTGCAGCTACTGAAGGCCTCACAGCCCTGCACAGTGCCCACCCTACAAACTCACCCTGCCTTTCCATCACCACATCCACTTGACTACAGGCCACGAGTATGACCTCATTTCACACTCAGTACCTCTTAGGAAAAGTCATATTTCAACTCTACACCCTGCCTGGGAAGAACCCAGAAGGTCATGAGTCTTATAAAGCTACCAGGTGGTGATGCCATCCAAAGTGCATCACAGGCAAGCAGAAGGCAGGCACAATTAATACCAGGGGTTTACCAGCAAGTGTTTGAACAGGCCGTTCTCCAAAGCCTCCTATTATTCATTTTGATACAAAGCCTTGCAGAAACCAAGCCTAGCTAGATGCAGCAGATCAGACCCACAGCAGCTGTACCTGCCTATTCCCAGAAAGGAAAGGGAAGTATCTCGCTCGTCAGCCTTTCAGGATGACTTGCTGTACAGAAAGCCAGCTTCTTATCTGAAAAGACATGCCATGCTGTAAACATTTCTAGTGGAGCTTGGGTTAGTAGCACTTGTAAGAAAACCCTAATGAAAATAAATTGTTATGTATTTACCCATATGCTGAGGAGCATATGGCTAATGCGTTTAGACACTGCTAATGAAGTTAAGACTCTGCTAAATTTGTTGGCTCATGGATAACAACTGTTCACAATACCCAATCTGAGCCTGATATAATTTCAGCATTACAACTGATACCTGGCCATTATTATACATACTGGTCTTGCTGACATAGAAGAAGTGGATTTCTGGATGTGGGGTTCTCCACATGAGAGAAGGAGGTGAACAACACAGGATGCTTCCAAACTCCAAATTGACAGATAATGTGAGCAAGTTACAATTCCATGTAAAATAACAGAGTTGCTCTTATTCATCACATCCCTGATGCTGTTGCTTTCTTTCCTAATTTCAAGATTTTATCTATTTCAACCCCTCTCTTTCCAGGCCAGTGCAACTACAGGCAAAACTGAACAGAAGACAGTCACACTCAAGAAATAGTCCTGCTTTTTCACATTCACATGTAAAAGCCATCGAGTTTACTACAACAGCTATTGGAATCCTGTTCAAACATCCCTACTTTGCTGCTTCTCAAGATGAGGATCCCTGCTTCTTCTGAAGCTCAAGGTAAAGTCCAGTTTGTGACTACACTGGCTCTAGCTGTATGCTACTACCTTGCAACTACACATTATCCCATCCTCCCAGCCCAAACACTGTGTAGCTCAGCTGTTTGGCTTCACTGCTGCTGCATGTCAGGCCAGAGCTGGCTTTAATTTAGCAGTACACCCTGCTTGAAGAGCAGGCTGCATAGCAAATTCCAGAGGGTTATGTGCAACCCTCTGGAATGTGCAAATGATGATGATGATGAACGTGCAAATATACTCCCCAAAAGACAACGTGTGGCAAATTTCCCCAGACCATTCTCACGAGCCAGGTGTCATTTTAATGATGCAGACCTCTGCTCTCACTGATCTTGGGTAGTCATTTGGCAGCTGCCACCAAAAACCCATCAGAGGACAGTGGTAAAGGATGGCACAGAAGAGAAGTACCCTTCAGCGCTGTTATCTTGGGGAGCACCTCGCTCAGAGACCTTCATTTGTAAGCCAGAACTCAGGCCTGGAATTAATTCACAGCCCCACTTGCTCTGTGAATATTGCAAAAAAACCCATATAAACTCCCTCTGGCCTTGGAGCATCCCAGTCCATTCAAGACAGCAGTGATATCAGCTTCCTCAAGCCTAACAGACCCCAGAGAAGTTATCCAAAATGTTTCACCATAACCTGATCAAAAAGCAGACCTATCATCTTCATCATTTTGGAGGTGGATAAAAGAGTCTCCAGGTGAAGCAAAAGAAAGAGATTTGCTTACCCAGAAAAGAAAAAAGCTTTGCCCCAGTCGGATTTGCCCAAACACTGAGAGTCTGAGGAAAGTCAGGAGCATAATCAGGGAGTCTCTTTTCACTCACTGTGCTGCCACAGACAACATCATCCCCTTTCCACTTAAGAGCTACCTGTTGCCTCAACAATTGCCTCCTCCCCCCCTGCAGCATTTAAAAAGGCAAGCATGAAGTGTGTCAAAAAGAACAACCAAAGCACAGGTTAAGGAACACCAAAACCAGGATGATGCTCATCAATGAAGTCCACATCTCCTTCTAGGGGCAGCTGCTGAGATCTGTGGGAAGCATTCACACAGTCCTGCACATAAATCAATGTTAGAGCTATTCCAGGAAAAAGCCACACCATTAGCACACCATTCCTTGTAATACAGAAAGGAATTGCCTCTTCCCTCAATTAAGAATGGCATAGTCCAGAAGAGCAAAGGCATCTGTCATGACCACTACCACCTTCATTGCACAGGTCACCATTACTCCCCAGTAAGGCAGAGATGATTCATCCCCTTTTTCTACCACATGAAACCTACCAGTTGCTTTGTGCACCCCAATACTGTCCCAGCATCCATAAATGTTATTTAAAGTTGATGTCACATTCACAGCAAACACAGTTATGGGAAACACTGCAAGCGCAAAGAAGCCGAGGACACGGTGTCTCTACAGAAGGGTCTCCGAGGTGCACACACGGCTTCCCAGACACAGGCTCACCCTGCTGAGACCCCCACCAGTGCAGGGACAAGCTGGGGTGAGCTACAGCACAGCTCTACCTGATGCTCATCTCAGAAATGGAGGTCCAGCCCCTGCTGAAAGCTGCAAATAGCATTTAGTCAAGTGGGAGACAGCCAATCGTCTCGATGTCTCGATTTCCTGCTTTAGGTTCCACAAAGAGACACTGCACCAACTTTGTCAGGTTATCTGACAATGCTAACATCTGATCAAAGGTAACACAGAGTATCAGATGAAACTAGGAAAATACACTTCTTTAAAGGGGAGAAAGACTGGCTGTATAGATGTAGAAATATACACCTAAACCCACATCCAACCCCAGGTTTTCTGTCATGTTGCAGACAGTGAAATGGCTAGGTTTAGATCTGCACCACATACATCCTCATGCCTCCCAGTCTCCCAGGGTGGTGGCATTCCCTGGATGTAAGAGAAGACCTGGATCACCCCAAGAGGTCTGTTCTGGCAGTCAGCAGCCCACAGCAGATGCACGCAGGCATCTGGGGGAGATTGGCTGTGGCATCACCAACCAACCTTTCTGGATCCACACAAATAGCTATCAAGTTGCAAAACACACACTCCCTATCTCATTCTTCTGTTGTTTATCTGCACAAAGAAACACAAAACCATATGCAGGCTTTCACTGTCAATATAAGTCATATTATTCTTGTAATTCAATCCAGGTTCAGAGCCTGAGAGCTTCTTTTCCTCCCTTTCCCCCCTTTTTACTCCCCTCACCGTTTGCCTCTCTCCAACCTTCTTTAGGTTTGAATGCTGTGTCATTAAATTCCAGAGCAGTAAACACCGCAGCCTCTCTCTCTCTAAGCACCCACACAGTGCTTTCTAGGCTAAAAATTAAACATGGGGCAATTTCATTCCTGCAAGGACTCTGCCTTTTATTTTCCTTTACGTCCAGCTTGAAGGATGCTTTTGGCAGATGCATAGTGAAGAGGAAAAAAAAAATGTTTGCTCTCTGCTTCCTCCCTGCACTCCCCCCATTTCCACTCCCACCCATCAGCCATAAAACAACACAGCCCAGCCAGATCCCAAACTGAAGGCAAGACAAAGCACCCACACAGCCCCCACTCCCATTCAGCAGAAATGGGCCACTCCGGGGTAGCCCAGGATCTACAAGTAGGCCAGACTGGAATAAACAGAGTAAACAAAGGGTATCCTGTCCAAGCTGAGAGGGGCTAAAGAGAGGGATGTCTTTCATTAACATGCAAGGCAGGGATGCAAGCACACAGACAGTCAAAAGCATCACTGGAGCTTGCTAGGAGTAATAGGAAGAAAGCAACACACGATCACGCCGCTGCAAGGACCCAAAACACATCGCTCAGCTGCACCCAGCAAGGACCAAAACAAGGCAGCAACCCACACAGCCACCAGCACCCCAAAACATCAGGGGCAGCCCCAAGCTGCTGCAGCACAGCGTGGCTCTGCAGGGGGCTGAGCAGGGAGCAGTGCACACAGGTACAGCACCAGGCGACCAGGGCTGTGCACATGTCAGAGCCAATGACGTTTAAAACAGCGCAGCTGTCATTTTGGGAAAGGAACGGGAAAGGGGGAGAAAAGCACAGCACAGCCATAGCAACAGGTCAAGTGTTTGCCAGAGAGAAAGGGTGATGCAGATATGTGGCTTCTCAGTTTTCAGAGTATTTGTCACATCATAAAATCATTAGCTTGGGAATTGATAAAAGAGTTTGGTTTAGTTTTTCTGCAGCCTTCTGCTGCTATAAAGCCCATAGAGATCCACATGTGGAAGTCCATGCTGTGTGTACCCCTGTGTCAACCATCACACAGCTATCACAAACAACCCTCATGTTTTTCCAGACTCATAGGAAAAATGCAGCACATGGAGAGGTGAGCAAACAGTCAGGAATTTGTAGCAAAACAGCAGCCTGTCGGCTGCAAGTCTGTTCAGTGATTGGAAAAAATTGAACATGCTGCTTTTTTTAAGCAGCCTAATCATATTTACTGTTACATCAGACTTACCCACCACAAATTGTTCTCATGCAATGAAAAAATTTTTAATCTAATATCTTGGACTCAGATAATTTCCCAGCTGCAGAACTGCAATAATTTCCTATCTTCCCATTGTTGAGATAAGCTGATTAACTTGGATATGTTTTAGTTTCAGAGTGTGATTATCTCCCTTTATTTTACTTGAGAGAGAAGGGTGACTTACAGTAAAATAACTTTGTTTTCCACAAGCCAGCTCTTAAACTCTCCTTTTCTGTGATGGAGATAGGTCTTTCCTGTTGCATTTTCCTTAGCCCCCCTACTTTCCACACTTCCTCTTCCTCTCTCAGAGACACTACATTAACAGGTACAATTATATTACTCAAAGAAAATACACTGTTCAAGAAATATCTGAAATAATCTTTAAAAACAAATAAAAATCTCATTAACAAAGTATTTTCTTGTTTAGAATACCTTTGAAAGTTTATTAAATACCCCACAACCCAGCACTACTGGTAAAATCCTGCTTGCACTGTTCCTTTGTTTTCAGGCCCATTTAAAGAAGAAGAATTGCAAAAAAAGGATGAGGCCTGAAGCTCTGATTACATGCACAGTGCAGCAAAACAGGAAACTCCATTTATTTCAGTAGAAGTGATTTACACCCAAGTAAGGGGGAAGACAAGCAAACCCTTGAATTTATACCACTACAAATTGTAAAATACTGCTTACACAATCTTGGTGAGATTTTTTGACATTTAATGCTTTTTCTTAAATTGCCAGGTCATAGATTTACTCTGTTGTGTCAAAGGGACTTCCTCTCCTGCTTTATTTCTTTTCCTTGCATTTCTAGCAAACATATTCTAGGAGAAAAGCCTGAATCCATAAGATGACGACACTTTTTGGACTGCAAGGCTGCATATGCTGAAGCTTCTTGATTTCCTTTTATCTTCTAGATCTCACTTGTGTTCAGGGCTTTTCAACCTGTGTTAATTTGCAGACCAAATTCAACACTGGAAATGTATGAATTACACATATGCAGATTCCCATACGGCACATATCAATTCATTCCTCTTAGTCACCATTCATTAATTCCTTTGAAATAAATGTTCATGGTTGAAAAGCACTAGTTTGATGATTTAATGGGAGTGTGGCTCATGTGTTTTCCCTGCACAAGATTAGCAATACCAAGAAAGAGCCAGCCTTGTTTAAAAGGGAGACTCTCCAAACAGCTATTTTGGTGGAAAGAGAATGGTTGCATAAATATGAAAGGGTAAGAACTTCTTAATATTATATGGAGCAACAGAAAAAAAAAAATCAACATTTTTTTACTTCCTATTTAAAAAAGAAAGTATATAAAGTAAACCCAACCCCAACAAGCTGCTACTCAGGCACAGCAGTGTCCCTCACAGCCAAGCCCCTAAAACCATCCCTGTTTCCAGTAAGGTGATGGGCAAGCCCTGGTTGTCACCTGGGGGAAAGAGAAAGTGGACAATGTCCTCTACTGACTGCAGCAAGGGCACTTGTGTCCCTGAGACTGCTCTCATAGGCAAAAGCCTGCAGTATAAAAGCAGGGCTCCCATTACTGGCTCATTGCTGTGGGCCCTATTCTAGGAAAGCAGCCCCAGGAGCAGATCCAGAAAAAATGGCAAAATACATGAGAAGAGGAAGAGAAATTACCACGAGCCTGGGCTCCTGCTGCCCGTTCCTACTGGCAGTGATAGCATGGTAGAGAAGGTGGGTGGTGGAATGCCAGAGTGCTGGACATGCAGCCTGGCAGTGCTGGTGGCTTTGCACCACACAGCTCCATTTCAAAACAGTTATTTCTTGGTATCCCAAGATACAATCTCTCACCTACCTATAATTTATTTTTCTTCCTAAAAGGTAGTAAAATCAAGGTTAACTTAAATCAGGCTAATGCAAAAAAGTTAACTTAATGAACGCTATACTAGTAATGAAATTTGCCTAAGAGATCATATGATCATTTTGGGTAATTTCTCAAAACCTTTACACTTCTATGCTGGTACAAGGCATGCCTATCTAAAACATACCAAAATAACTTAGTCTCTTGGCACCTTTACCTAACAGCAAGCGTTAGCAGGTAACTAACGATATCTGGATTTCACCACTAAGGAGCTACAGTGGCTTTCTGCCACCCAGCTGAATTGAAACCCAAAGAGTGAAGGTGAACAGGTCAGCAGCCCACACCACCAGAATCCCTCCTAAGTTAAAGTCGCCCTGCCAATTCCAGTTCAAATTAATCTAGAGCGGATTAAGTCTACCTTTTATGCTGTTTTCTAAATGAAATCAGATGTACATGTAAAACTGGTATTTAAAAGGGTTTTACCTAATAATGAGTCAGGTATTGACAGAACAATCACCACGAAGATCAAGGTAAGAGGCAATATATTCTCATTAATAATTTAAATCTCAGCATGGATATCGATGACCATGCACTTAACAGGGAAAACTGGGCAGCAGCTGGAGCTGGCCCAGATTTCCTGAAAAGATGTTGGGCTGCAACAGAGGCACACTGCAGAGATTTTACTGTAAGATCCAACCAGAGAAATGGCAGCTCCTCATTATTACGGTATCTTGGACCCTCAGCAATACCACCAAAATGGAACAAGGAACAAAACACAGCATTAGCAGTCTATTGAAAGAGGATGGGCGAGAAAAATAAGGGAATAAAATCTGGAAGCAGAATGCCACCACTTCCTCTTCTTCATAGCCTTAATATTTGCAGCACAGAGCAGCAACATGCAGCACCTAATGCACCTAATACCAGTTACTGCTTGGGAGCAAGCAACATTAAAGGCTTTAAAATAAATGTGTACAATCGGCAAAAGTGCAAACAAACAGAAAGGTTGTAGGAGCCAAAACCACTCAGAACAAACCAGTTGGGGCTAGTTAACATAATCTGCTCTATTCACATAACTAAGTTTGTTTCACTGAGGGCATGAACTTTCCTGGAAAAGCTCAAGTAATTAACTGCAGGAGCTTACACATTTTCTTTCCCTCAAGTTTACTTTACCCTGGAATTAGAGCTGCTTACAGACAACAGCTCCTACCAATTCATGCAAAAAGCTGAGTTTTGCTTGTTCTTTCCAAAGGGACATGCCTGAAGAGGTGGTGCCAGTGAACTGTAGGATTGCCTTCAACTCCTCCTGCCTCCTATCCACTCTTCCCATCACTTTGATTGATACAAAGAAAAAACACATATCCTACCTCACGGAAAAAGAGCAGGTTTCCAATGAAGGGAAGAGGTGGAGGATGTCGGATCCCTACTCTGCTTAGTTTGGAGAATGCAGATGTGGAGTACCTGGAAAAAGATATGGTAGTAAGTTAGTTTTGGACCTGTCATGATAGGACTTGCCACAGTAACTAGTTCAGATGACTTCCCTGGATTCAGAGAGGGAGGAGAAGCTTCCTGTGCTGGTCAGACAGAGCTGCCAATGAGATTACATTGCTTGGCAGCTCCTCAGGTCACAAAAGTAAATGCAATACACTGGTGCTTCAGAGAGGGCAAAAGGACCAAGTGACTCAAACACAAGCCTGCAAAATTGAGCAGTGGAAGGAGAGAGCTGCTCCTCTTCCCACAGAGGGTCTTGTAAGTCAGAAGTGACTCTCCAAAGCTACACGAGGTTACAAATGAGATCAAAAGAAGCATTTGGGTCTTGACTTCTGTGGCATTGTTGGGAAAGGAACAGGACAGATTTTCAGATTATTTTCTTCTTCCATCACCTCTACCTATACAGATCACAGAACAAAAATTCAAACCAGTCTCAGTTATCCATGAGCCAAGACACTGTCAGTATGTTCAAGTCAAGTCTAGTATTTGGGCCAGATATGCTGATTAAGTGATTTTTTAGAGCTGCCAGTCAGCAAATTAAACAAATAAAAAAAATAAGGGGAAACAAAACCCAGACTGAAAAGATTCATGCATCCCTTGTTTCAGATGAAACTGTGGCATGTTGACAGGGACAATACTGGAAAAAAGGAAAAAGAAAACCCCAACCCCAGAGCCTCTCTTTTTCCTCCCCTCCCCCTTTCTTAATACAAACAATGGATTTAAGTCAATGGACTTCAATTAGTGAAACCTGAAAGAGCAGGAGCTAGCAGCAGCAGCTTTGATTACCCCAAGACACAACTTCCATTGTGCAGTTCTGTTTGCTGAGATTTCCTGCAGCACAGTACCTATTTTCTTAGTGGATTTTCTTTTGTGAAGGTATTTTACAAAAATCATAATCAGGAGATAGAGGTTTAATCATTTTTAAATAGCAACCATTTTCTTTTTTTAATGGAGCAGTACAAACCTTCACAAACAAACCCTCTCACAAACCCAACAGAAATGATGTCCATTCAGTCTATGCAAGGACACTGTGTCAAGTACGACAAAGTATCGTGGAGTAAAGGCACAGAAGTCAACAATAATTACACATTTTATACATATTATTGATTTCTTGGCTACTTAACTGCTTTAAAAAATATGAGATTTTGCTCAGCTAATACTCTTGGGAAAAGAAGTGTTTTAACTTTAAAATGACAAAACAACCTACATGATACATCTTCATCCCCAAAGAGAGTATTTTTAATTTTTTTTTCCTGCTGCTGCTGCTGTTTGAAATCTTCCTGAAGTGTCTTTGTGTCATGGCAAAGTCCTCATCTTCAGTATGTAAACAGTGAAAAAGATTAAAATCCCTGTCGTTGAAAACCTGTCAGTTTTGCAGTATTCTATCCTGATGTTTTCACTGTAAAATACATGGCAGATCACAAAACACCAGGCTGGGCTACAGCTAACTGCTCATTTCACCACACACCAGACGGTCTGTAGATTCCTGGTTTTCATGTACAGCAAAGTGAAGAGTGACTACAACAGAGGCTTACACTAGACAAAGTAAATGATGTGATCACCAAATATTTTAAAAGGAAAAAAAAATAATGAGCACCGTTTCACAAGGCAAGAAACACAGAGACTGTGAAGACTATTTATACTTAGATGAGCAGTTCATCTTTGTCAGCTTCTGAACATTACTGGCAGCTTCATACAGCTGAGGATTTGCTTCCCTTTCCCCCCCTCCTAATGTGGTTTTCTCCACTGCTTTTTATTCAGTTACATTTGAAGTAGGTTTTCGAAAGGTAGGGAACAGCAGTTTACAATGAGATGGGAGAGAGAAGCAGTGTCGTCGAGTTACAGACTGAAATGTAACAACAAAAGGGTGAAGCCAGCAGGAGAAAAAAAAAAGAATCTCATCAATAAACATACCTAGCTCTACTCTATGATTTTACAAGATTTCTGGTGTTGTTGAAACACCCGATGCTTTACAGAAAAGAAAACAGTATGCAAGTGACTAAAGTCTGACGGGGCAGCACGGACAAAAGAGGGATCCAACACTGCACACGTAGCCTTAACTTTGACCATTTCTAATGCAACAGCTTACTTTCTGCAGCCTTAAATATTAAAAGCTTCCCCCCATCTCTGCAATAGTTCTGCTCGTTCTCAGTGTTTTGGGTGGCGGAGAGAGAGTGGCAAGAGTGGCCTATGGACTTCTTCAAAAAAAGAAGAAAAATTGTCCTGTATAACAGGCAGTGAGCACCAGCAATACGTGAATCTGACAGCTTCATGGCACAAACCTCTGCCTTTTGAGCCAGAAGAGGCTGACAGCTCAAACAGGCCAACTGATGTGATTTGGTCACTCAGCACCTCCATGACACACCCTCGGCCAGTAAGGCAGAGCTGCATCCTAAGGGCACTGGGAAAAGAGTGTCCAGGTTTTGTTGCTGGGATAGGAAGGTGGGCTAGAAGCTGGGCAAGTGCAAACAGGCAGGGTGGCCTTGTAGGCAAAGCCACATCTAAACAAAACAGCTCCAGGCCTGCTTTATCACCAGTGGCCAGTTCTCACTCTGCCACTTAATACACTTCTACATTGCCACAAAAACTAATCTGGTATCAGGAAACCCTCTGCTGTTGATGTGGGTACACACTGACAGTGGAAGATCAGCCAGTGGACTAGAAAGGGACTAGAAAGGTTAAATCAAATGCAAAATCTAGAAATAGAAGAGATACTAAGAGGTGACCAAGATAACCAAAGATATGGAACCACTTCTGTACAAGGAATAAGCTAACAGGCCGTGATCTTAATCATGGGGGGGAAAAGCAACTGATGCAGGTTATGACAAACATATTTAATATCATGCAAGGCTTAAAAAATAAATTAGGAGCTATTACCCAAAAATTTAAAATATAGTATGAAAATCCACAAATGAATATCCAGGTGGCAGGATTAAAAAAGGAACACTTTTCCAATAAATATATATACTATCTATGGAACTCCTTACCAGTGATAGTACTACCATCTACTCCACAAGTGTAAAAAGCTTCAAAAGTTGATAGAATAAACTAATGGGGGATGGAGGGAGGGAATCCACAGACACTTTAGCTAGTAAATTTAAGAAATGTAAGAGAAATACATGGAAAACATTAAAGGAAAGGAAAGAAAATTAATCAAATTTATTTTCTTAATCAAGGAACTAGTCTGTAAGCTTCTAATTGCACAATAAGAGATTAGACTTTTATAACCCCAGACACTTCAGCTTTCTTAAGAGGAAGAGAGGAATGAGTCTATGCAATGTGAGTGGCATGAAAAGGATAAAACTCAGATGGCAGCAACATTTACTGGACAATCTAGTATATTCTCACTCAAAAGAGAAACATACCCTAATATTTACACAAGTACAGCTTCCTGCACAACCCCTAATTTTAAACTTGGCATTATATTTTGAATTAAGTGACAAGACATCAAAAAGAACCAGAGGAGCATCAGCAATGAAGTAGATCAATAAACAATTCAGAAACCCTTTAAAGACATTCAAATGGCCTCTGAGAGCAAAATGCTCTCTGTGTATATTAAACACAACTGGGAAAAGAAAGTTGACAAGCAAAATTCATTCCTGTAGGCCAATATGGCAGATACAAACTCTCTGAAATACTAACTTCTCTCCACAAAACACCATTCAGAAAAAACTAAAAAAAAAAAAAAAAAAAGAAAGAGAAACAGATAAATAATATAAGTTGTGAAGGATATATAACAAACAGAACTAGCCATCTGTCCAGTCAGGTCAGTACTGATAGAAAAAGTATTATGCCATCTACCATTAAGGGTGATCAATTTGTGTAGCAGACAAGATTACAGAGTTTCCAATTCTGCATCGTGGAGTTCAACATCCTGTTGAAATTACCCCAAATTTCTCCCAATACAGAAAGTGCATCATTCCTTCTACATCTAAGTAATACACAACCTAATAATATCTAAAAAGCTACAAACTGGGACACAGAGATGTTATTTAATCTCATTGTTGGGAATTGGGAGCTGTGTTATTTTGCAAGACTGACTGGGAAAACAAAGTATTTTGCTGAGATAATGGAAATCATTCCTGCCAAACGAGAGACAATCGCCATGCATTTTTACCTATTTGCCTCTATTTAAGTGTTCCCATACCAGATTCCAGTTAACACTGGGATGCATTTTGCACACAAAATAGTGATAATGCACAAAATAAAGGTAGCCTCCCCAGCATTACAATGATGGCTTGTGAAAAAATATACAAAATACACAGGCATTCCTGGGAGCCCAGTCTCACCAAAACATCATCCCAAAGCTGGCTACAGACTTTCAGCTCTCAGCCCTCTCAGGGACATTTTGCATCATGAATACTGCAGCAGGGTCACTGGAGAGCTGCCATCACGTAAGTCTTTTGTCTTGTCTGCTCCTCAGAATATTTAAGGTTTAAAATCATTATCAGGTCCCATTCTGACAAAGGAACACACAGAAAACAGGTCTTGCAAGTGGGTGAGTGCTGCAGCCAAAGTGATACCATCCCAGAAGGATACAGCCTGTGCTGATTATTACCTCCAGAAAGTGTAGTCACTGAAAGAAAAAACAAAAACCACAAAATTAAATCAGCTGTCCATCCCCAAAAGACAGCCTCTCAGAAAACAGAAGAGAGAAAAATGAGGAAGGTAAATCCCTCTTCTTTGGTCAACACAGGCTGCTTAATTGCCCTTTACTGTTACCCAGCAGTACCTCTGGTGGAAAAGGAGAGATTTGCTGAACAAAAATACACTTGGATATGTACAATATCAAACTCAGAGTATGGAATTATTACTGGACCTCCAAAAAGAGATACTGAATATCCACAAGTGTACCTCTAAGAATGAACTGAAATTAATCTTCAAGGGACACTTAAGTCAGTTTGGGATAAGGAAATTTGAGTACTGCAATTTGATTTTTAAGCTCAACGAATCTGTACTTTTTAACCATGAATTTGTAGGGCCATAATAACAGTTTCAGGGATAATGAGAACTTCCATGTAACACTTGCTCTCCTTAATCACTTGCATGCACTCACAGAGCCTTAATTTTGACATAATTGCACAAGAAAAAGAGACATTGCACACACTTGCACCATCTGCCTCCACATGGGCAGATGTTTTCCAGCTGCAAAACCTAAATGATCATAGGACGTTATTTCATTGAAATATTTGCTAATACATCAGGAATAGTATGCACAAAAGGCAAGATTATATGCCCAATATTAAATTTATGCCTCATCTATCTGCTAACAATCATCTTTTAATCCATACTGTTCTGGTCTGTCAAGCAATTTCCTTCACATCTCTTAAGAGAACTGATAGTCTCAAGAGATTGGTTGTAATAAGGCTTCAGGTTGTCACAGTGTATTTAAAGTTTTGGGGGTTGCTTTGATTTAAGTTCTAAACAATTAGCAGTGAATCAAGGCCAATTAAATTAAAAAGGCCAGGCAGAAAAAGCAACACTCTTCACCATATTCCAGAGTAGCCCTGCGAGAGACAGATGGTCAGTACAGCAGGTCAATGACAATATTTCATCCCCTCTCTCAGAGCACAACCTCTTCACACTGGGCAGTGACTTTTCCAAATAAAGAGCAAATAAGCAAGAGCCATAAATCCACAGCTTCAGCCCTTCTTTGTTGGCTCAACACCTTTAAACAAAACAATGGAGGGCGACCTCCCATGTGAGCCCAAAGAGGAGTCTCCTCACCAGGAGGATGGTCCACAGCAGATCCGAGGTCTGGTGCATCCATGAGGCTGTACACGACATCTGCAGCAGCAGCTGGGTCAGAGCTGGTAGCTAAGCTCAGCTCATGTCCCAGCCCTGCTGCCTTAACCACACACAAAGCTATCCTTCCACTCCCTAGCACCACTGGCACCATACCCCTCTTAAGGAGTGGTTTCTTCAAGAGCCTGTTTATTCAGACTGATATTGTGGGGCATACAGAAGAAAAGGGTACCACCTCAAGGCCATAGATGTTGTTTCAGCCAGGAAGACAGATGTTGGCAAAAACAGGTGCATTGCTAGAAACATGGTGTTCAGAAAATAGTAACATTTCTTTTTTTTAATTATTTTTTTCTCTCCTCAACTAATTACATCTCTTAATTTTGCAAATGGACATCTCAATTTGAAGGACATGAAGTTTCAACCTTATCAGCCTTCCAAATTGCTGTGCAAGCTCATTTCTTAGTGATACAAGTCCATTTGCAGAAAACATGGCATCAGTTTTTGCATGCACCTCAGCTGTTCCTACACACCAGGAAGAATAGTACAGATGCAGGAAGAAGTTTCATCTTTAAATTGAGGGAGAAAAGTCTGCTTGGGAGCCTGATCATTCTGGCTTTTCACTGACATAAAGAAGGTACTAATGAGCAACTGGGCCATTATTTCATAGGGCTGAAAATGGGTCACAGTGTTGTAGTGGCTGAAGTCCCAAAAAGTGATTTAGCAGCACATCAAGTAGTGGTGTAGGTGCAGGCAAAGCCACATTGCATTCCCTCTAGAGCCTACCAACCTCAGCTGCCTTTCATGTTTTCTTCCATGGAGTTGTGGTCTACCACACAACTTGCCTGGTGTCTGCTGCTGTCAGGGAACTGGTGTTAGAGTTCAGCTCTTGTACCACACTCAGCAACAGCACATGCAGAGCCACTCAGTGCCATCAGGAACCAGCTGGCACAAGGTTTGCACAATGTCACACCCTGCCAGGACAGCCCTGGGAAAAACAAAATTGCTTCAAGAGGCTCATTGCCTCCCAGTGCTTTAGGGCCGGAGATGTCCCTTAACTGAAGGTGAGGTGGGGAACACAGTGCTATCCCCTTTTTTGAGACCAGCCTGTCAGCATACACGTGGCAGGTACCAAAACAGCGACAAAATAACTGGAGCAAACCCCAAGCATTTTCCCCCTTGCAATCTCAAATGAGCAGCAGTGACAGACTGCAGGGACAGCTCACCTCCCTAGAGACAGTTCTGGATAAATGCTCAGACCTCATGATTACACAGCACATGAACTAATTCTATGTATTTATTTTTAAGTTAACACCAAGGAGCCACCATCCATCTAGTGCACTGAAGGTGGCAGAGGTCCTATTGACCAGAGACATACATGATCAGAGCACCAGAGATCATTTAATGGTGCTCAGAGACCCTGAATTAATGGTCCACAGCCTGACTTTGTTCTGGCATTTCCTAACTTGTGTGGGCTTGACTTCACAACCTCAATAATGTGACTGCAATGCAATTTTCTTTGCAGGTTCTCATTTAAAGAAAAAACCTCATTAAAAATACATCACATTGCATCATTTTGCATCCACAGGGGTCATCAAAAGACCCTAGACTATGGCAGAGACCTTTGCCAAGTGAGCTAATGGAAGAGCTGACGGAAGAGGCAGGTTGTCTTTCACACAAGGGAGCTGTGAGGCACAGCCTGCCAGAGAGTCTCTCTATACTTCCTCAAAGAGAAAAAAGAGCAAAACTGAAGAGTTCCCAAACCAAAATGCTAGGCTTCTTTCTAAGTGCTAACATCTTACTAGGGAGCCTTCATCTGCTCTTCTGGCAGTATCTCCATGCCCTGCTCTTCCTCATCCATGGACCTGCCACCCACTCCAGCCTCTGCTTTTCACTGGAGCTGGCTGCACTGCCACCCTCACCAGACCCTGCATCACCTCCTCTCATGAGCCCCCCAAATGACCCCTTCCCACACAGTCCCACACTGGTTTGCATCAGCCATTCACCCTCCTGCAAGCAGCAGTTTACCCCAGTTTCTCCTTGCCTAACCTCATTGCTATCAGGCTGTTTGCACAGGCTCCCCACTTGCAGTTCTTGTGCCCAAATCTCCTTGCTGCTGTGACACCCCAACACAATTCCATTAGAGAAAGGCTTCTCCCAGTGCCTGCACTCAGAGCAACCAACTGCTCTCAGGGACCTGCTGCCTGGTCAGCTCTCCACACACACAGAGGGTGGGACTCTGCTTTGCAAAGACAGAATCAGAAACATTAGCTTTAAATTATCTATCAACAGAAAAGATTCCAGTGAACATGTGCTAACTGCAATTTTTCAAACACTTACAATTTGCCCAAATTTGCATGAGAAAGGCAAAAAGTACACCCAGTGACAAAAGCCCACCTCCTCTCAGCAAATATTGAAACCCTGCTTTAAAGCTAATATAAAAATCAGAATATCACTTCTTAAGAATAATAAGATAATGAAAAAAAAACCCTCAGTCCCCAGGAGATTCCCAAAATAAAACCAAACATTTTTCTTTTGCATTTGTCTCAGAAAATATGGAGCTTATTTTAACTGAAAATTTTCAATAATTTCACCTAAGACAGACAGCAGCCCCAGAAAACTTCAATCCTAGCAGCTTGGAGTTTGATAAAGCAATAAGCAATTTAAAATAGAGTTGTAGAACAGGAGCATCACACAACCTTAATTTGTAGTGCTTGCAGACCCACCTATAATTAAGTAAGCCAGACTTAAAATAAAGGAAGTGCTGGCTCTCAGTCTGAGAGCACACATAAAATCTCAGCTCATAGCTAGTTATTTTATGCAGGGTCTAATCCATTGTAGCACAGGAGTGACAATGACAATGTTATCTGACCCTTAATTACAGGAAAGGTGTTATAATGTCTGTACATACCAGACATGATATGATAGACCTGAAATTAGTAATGGACACACTGCCTGCTCCCCATGACTTGGAAACCAGGAGTAGTGTGATGCCACAAGGAGGTAAGATCTTTATCTTCTTGCTCAGATTTTGATTCCCCCATTTCTCTGATCTTTCCATATAATGACAACTACAAAAAAAACCACTATTAAAATGTACTTCACACAGACACGTTTCATTTTCAAATCTTTAGGGTACAGAGGAAGCACAAGCACCTCTGTAGGAGTGATCCCATGTCCTGGCAGGTGGCTGACCCGGGCACACAAAGCAGCAGAGAAAGACCCACTGGAAGTGAGACTGCTTCAAGGAACAAATGACAACCTGCTACATCATGAAATACCAGTGGTGCTGGCTGCAAAGCCTCAGAATTGAGCAGGAGTAGCTACCACACATGCATCTAAATAGTGCAAGTCCAGAGCTCTGCTTTGCTGCATGATTTAAAACCACTAGAATTAAAGTAAAGGGTGTATGGAGCTTCTTTCATGAAAAGCAAAGCACAGCACTGGAGTCACCAGGGAGAAACATCATTAGTTTCTGAAGGGAAGAAGGGAAAATCCTCCCAACCTCGGGGCTCATGCACACAAGAACAGTGAGAGGAGGTACAGAAGTGGGGTTCAAAGCCTTGTGGCAATACAAAAAAAAAAAAACCTCAGCCTCCTTTTTTCCTTTGCATCTTATTCATGACTTCTTGAATACCTGTGGACTGACAAGAGTCAAGCTCACAGAAAAGATGAGCGATTCCATCCTTTCCATAATGCGAGTTCACCTTATAAAGAGACACAGTAGATAGAGCAAGGAATATGCATAGCATATTCCCTACCCCAGGACAAGGAGAACACCCTTTAGCAACCACAGGCATGAGACAGGAGGAGCAGTGAAATTATTTCAATCACCTTTCAGTGTGCTTGAGCAGTCTACCACCACCACCAGCCCGAGTAAGCTATAGTGGGCCACTAACAACAGCAGAAAATCCTTCCTACAAAACAGAAGATAGTTGAATAGATGCCAAACAAAGCCAGAGGAAAAGCAGAATTTCAAACAGACTGGATGAAAGGATTGCAGGAAGCAAACTTCAAGGAGATCCTCTGAACTTGAAAAATTGCCTAAAAAAAGCAGGCTCAAGTGTTACTCCCAAGTGCCATCCAGATTAAAAGCAAAACAAAGGCAATTGGGGTTTCCTGGAGCTCTGAATCACCCATTCAAGCCTAAGGAGACTGAGCAACTGACTAAACACAGGAATAGCAACACTGGGTGTGCATGAAATGTCAAACCCAGAGCAGAATGGTCTGAGAGGTGTTTTACTTCTTTAATCACTAAAAAATGCAGTAACACTGTGCATTACTTGCAAAACAGCAGGTTGGATGGTTCAGACAGAAATAAACTTTTTAAGCTGACATGCTCCTCTCTCTGGGCTGTTGGCTATTAAAAAAAAAAAAAGTGCTTGTTTCACATTATCTCATCTTTTTGACTGCACTTTGAAGTCCATTCTGGCCATTTCTCCATGACAGAGACAAATTCCAATACTTAGGAATAATTCTCTTAGCTTCATAAAGAAACCCTTGTTCAAGTCAGATAATTTTCATGTAGAGGCTGACATGGAAATGGCTTTCCTGGAACAGAGTTGATTTGCATTACTCGGTGTCATAGCACATGACAGCTTACTGTGCAGCCCACTTGTCTGGATCTTCCATAATCCAGACAGCCGCAGTCCCCCTCTCCGTGAAGCAGTTGCGCACATGACAGGAAGAAACTAATTTTAATGAAGAGTCTTTGCTCTTCTATTGGTCCTGTTCTCTCTCAACCTGTGTATCTGGCAGGCTCCTGGATGCAATTTGTAATCATTGCTCCCTGCTAACAATGGAAAAGTCTATTACTGTTGGCTGTCCCTTTCACTCTGGGGTTTTTAACGTCTGACATAGCGCTGCACGAGTAATGTAGCGTACTAATCCATTAAAGACCCCCTTCCCAGCCTCTCTCAAAGGACCTGCTATTGCACCCCTGTCCCAGCTCACCCTCTCTCCTCCGGTTAAACAGCCTCAAACACTCCTGGCACATGAAAGCAAAACACTTCAACGCCTCAACTGCAAATTCACCCAGACAGAGACCATCTTTCCATTACATCGCACAGCGGAGCCCTGATCTTTGACAGGGGTTCGCTGCTCCTGCTGAAACAAAAATGATAAATAAATCATTAGCACCAGGTCCCCTAAAGTGGAGGGAAGTCCTGTGCACTGTCATTCGATTACTTTTTAACTACCACAAGGAACTAAAATTCCACAGGGAAGTAAGGATAGCGAGTCATTAGCATGAACGATTCACCTTCAAAGGGAGGCAAGAGGAGAGCTGAAGCCCAGAGAAGCTGGTTTTCTTCACTCTCTCTGCAAGCACCTGGGTGCAGAGCAGTGATCTTTTCCAAGGCAGAACAAAGACACTAGATGATGACACACAGGGGTTTTAAAAGAGATTAGAAAGTTTAGAAAAAATAAAAGGGCTGACAACAGAACTAGGATTGAGAGCAGAAGAGAATGAGAGTAAGATGTGATACAAAGGACAGAAATCCTGGCAAGAAGCAAGAGGCTTGTTGAGGGAAAGGAAAGGGCCTCTTAGGCAGATGAAGTCTCAGAGAAGTCACCTACCTACTGGAGAGGGGACACAAGATCTCAACACCACCTTGAGCAAGTTGAGGAAGAGACTGATATTATGAAACACATTAATTATTGCAGTTGAATTTGTGCATTTCTTTTCCTAACTAAAACAATGATTTTTTTTTTTTTTTTTTTTTTTTTTTTTAGGGCTCATTACAGATCTGCATCATTATTTCCAGCTTTACTTTGTCTCTAAGGAGCTAACTGCAAGACACGAAGTTGGATGCCTGAAGAAAAATACTTTTCCTTATCTCTGGGGAGTTGAAGTTTGGTGCCTGCTGTAAGAGAGGCTAGATAGGAAGATCCAATGATGCCAAAAAAAAAAAAAAAAAACCAGAAAAAAAAAAACCAAAAACAATGGATAGAAAACTTTGAATTGGAAGAAAATTAAAAAAGACACTTAGGAAAGCATTAGCAAAATCGGCTCAAACCACGTAAAGCACAGTGGTACACAGGTCCAATACACCATGTGCAACCTGGAAGAAGGTGACACTCCCTGGCTCCAAAGAGCTCCTGAGCTCCAAAGATAATCTTTATTTTTAATGTCTTCCCCAAGTGATAAGAGAAAACTGGAGTTGCAATGAAAAGGCCCACATGAGGTGGTGCAGTCCCATACTGGCACACCACACTGCACAGTGGCTGCTTTATTTACTTTGACACTACACTAGGAATAGCTAACTCAAGCTGAGATACTTTTGAATCCCTTAGGAAACCATACTTCTATATTTATTTATATATCCGTATATTTACATTCATGTGCATACATACACACACTCTAAATCTGTTCATTTTCCCACAGAGCAAAATTAACCCTCAACCATTCTTTATGCTTTTTCCACAAGGATTACTATACACCACTGATGGGATTTTCACTCTGAACATCCATCTTTAACATTAACCTAGCCCTCATAGGTCCATGTGCATCAGAGGTGTGGATGATACTCTGCTCTGCATCATTCACACCATCCCCCTCCAGAATGAGCTGATTCCCTCCTCCTTGGGGAGCTGCCTCACTGAGCATTGTTCAAGGAAAGCTTAATATGCAAGGCTGAAGATCTTCTGTGCTATGGTCCCAGCAGCTGTAGTTAGTTTTGTTCCATTCTATTATTTGAGCTGCCCACTGGAGAACCTAATCCTTCTCAATTGCTGATATTTCCAACCCATGCAAAGGACCAGAGCCCATCCATGACACACATTGGCCTAGTATCTGCAAGTTGGAGTAAAGGTTCCCTACCATGGCAACCTCCCTGTCCTCGAGATAAAATAGAAAAAAAAATAAAATAACAAATCTTAATGATTCTCAGAAGTGAAAAGTGGAAAATGGAAGTTGTGTGAGGAAGGAAATCAGTGGATGACAATAAATTGGTTTAGAAGATTGATTTCTCTTTTGCATCTACAGGCATCAGTATTCAGACAAAACTTCCAAAAATAAATTCTTGCATTTATATAAAAGGTACAACTCATAACTGAAGAAAAAACAAGGCAGCATCCTGCTGAAGATGAACATTTTCAAAATTAAGTAGCTTCACATAACATACCCCTAACAAAATGGCTACAGTTCCCTGCACCAACAGTACTGATCTTTAACACGAGCACAATTCAGAGCTTTTGAAAGACAAGCAACATAATGCCAAAATCTAAAGGGGCAAGAGGAAAGCAGAGGTAATGATAAACCTGACATCATCCTTATGTGAAATAATGGAACTACAAATTTAGAATGCCATTAACAAGACGATTGAGAAGAAAGAATTGAGGAGAACATAATTAAATGCCTTTCTATATTGTCAAACGAGCCTTTCATTTTGGCTTGGGGTGGGTTTAGGGTTCATTTTCTTGACAGGTTTATGGGTATGGATTGTAGCTACAACTCTCCCAACAGCATCTGCTTGGGCTAGTCCAATGTGCTGGAAACACAAGACCACATAACATCTCACCTGAAAGACATCTTACACACTACACAGAAAACTAACACGACACCAACCCAGATAAGCTCAAAGTGGCTCAGTGCTTGACCACAAAATGGGACCCCTAATCATGAGGTATTGATCCACAGGACTCTTGCTAGGAGGATTTACAGACAGTTTCTTACTTACAAGTAAAAGAAATCATGAATTACAGCTACTTAAATCTGACCCCAGATTTTCTGTGCTAAGGAATGTGTCCACAGCCTCTCTGCAGCACCCTGCTACCATAGAGCCATGGCCATAGGCATGGCCACAGGACTTCATTGCCAGAAATCTGTTCCAGCAGCTGTTTGATAGCTATTGGGCACCAAACATCACCAGCAATGGTCCCACTCACCTGAACAGTCACCAATCCACCCTGGCCATGGCATTTCTAAGGGTACAATTCAGGCAGCACGTCACCTATTGCAGTAGGACTTCAGGAGGCAGCTGAGGCAATCAGAGAGCTGACTGCTGCTGAAAAAAGTTGCAACCTTCTTCCTGCAACATACCTCCCCATATTCCCTCTTGCTGCTTTCTCTACATTCATCTGATCCCTGCTCAAGCTGATGCAGCCACTAAACCAGCAAACTGTACATCGACCCACCACCACCAATCTCCCCCCTAGCCATACCCCTAAGTACCTTGTCTACGCCTTTTAAATTCCTCTAGGGATGGTAACTCTTCCTCTTCCCTGGGCAGCCAGCTCCAGTGCTTGGCAATCCTTTTGATAAAGAAGTAGTTCCTAATACCCAACCTAAACCTCTGCTGGCACAACCTGAGGCCATTTCCTCTCCTCCTATTGCTTGTTCCTTGAGAGAACAGACTGATCCCCACCCCACCATAACCTCTTCTCAAAAAGGGGCCACCGGGTGCAAGTGAGGAAACAACACGGGGAGCATTGGGGAAACAACTACTCTACTGCTACACAAAGTACTGCTTAGGAAAGACATGGGAGTAATGGGTGGAGCTCAAAGGACATTTTGAAAGTTATCTAAGGATTGGTAAGAGAAAATAAAGCTTTTAAATGTCAGTGCAGTGTATTTAACACAAACGTGAGAAGCGCCTTGACTGCTGCCTACAAATACTTACACTGGAACGAGCTCTAACAGCAAGCAGCTCCCCATCTCCCAGGACAAAACCAAAATATTCACAGAGTTGGGTATATACATTTCAGAAATGAAATCCTGAATTCAGATGCCATTTCCTGGGGCTGAGGGCATGTAAAGATTAGAACAGTCAACCAGGAAAGCTAATGGACTCGCTGCAGCTTTCAGCTTCTAGAAGAATCCTCTTAATTTCTTAAACAAAAAACAACAGCAACAAAAAAGTGTAAAATCAAAATAAAAACCAAAAAAAACCCCACCACACAGCATTTCCCTCTACAAAGTCCAAAGGAAAATACAGAGCCAAAAACCAGGAAGTCAAACTAGAGGGAAGCATACCTCATTCTGGTCTATAAATAAAAAATGATAAACTATTGCTCTAATTGTGGTTTGCTATTGATGGAAGAAGGACTATTTTCCTCCTCTCCCATCAAGGAGGGATTTGTGCTACCAATACAAATAAGTGACAAAGTCATGGCATTAGCCCCTTCCACAGCATACAGTCACACACCTACAGGCAGCTGCAAAAAGACTTTGGATAGAAATTGCCCACAGATTATCTGCAAAGACAAATATTTTGCCTCTTTGAATGGAAGCCTAAGCAAGGACACCAAGCCAGCTAACAATTAGCCAAGCAGTCCCACACACGTTTAGTCTTCTCTGTAATGAAATGTTTATTAGAATCTAGCATTTGTTACCTTGCCCTACAACACTGGTTCATGAAACATATTTCAGGACAAGTAGCCTCCTATCAAAAAACAGCACAAAAACCTCTAGGAGGAAAAAAAAGTCTCTCTTCCTTATACCAAATAAAGTGTATTTGGGATACAAACTATTCCACAAGTCTTTCACTCTCTTAATAAAAAATAAATAAAAAATAATCATCAAGTTAAAAAAAAAACACACAACAACAGGAAATAGTAATTCTTTGAAGGGAAAAAAAAAGAAACTTCTTTATGCTCACAGGGAAATATTATTATTAAAGGGCACAGTTACAGAGATGCCAGGCCGCAATGTAATCACCCATTTGATGTTTAAAAATCCAGCACATCATCATTAGAGGATACTGTACAACCCCCTAAATGTACAGAGGAACAAGCATGTGTGGATGTATGAACAGGTGTAAAGAATCATTTCCAACTTACAAAAACTGCCAGCAACCTAAAGCACCTTTTAAGGAGTGGGGAAAAAAACAGAAAGAACCTAACATTTCAAAGTTAGCCACCCAAACACACTCTCCAGTACACAGAGCACTTTCTAAAAGACATATTGATATAGTGAATCTCTAACAAACTTCCTCTCCAATATAAACTGAGAAACAGCTCATTTGTCTAACCTGCTCATATTGCCAGACCTTAGAAGGCTTAGTCTCACCTTCAAAACACCATCCAGAGATGACCACATATCCTTCAATACCCATGCCTGCACTGGTTTACTACTCCAGGAGGCAAGCAGGCAAGCAGGATTAATTATTCAATTAGCAGCATGTATTGCACCTGAGACTTGTTCCTATGGCCAGGCCTCCTGAAAATCAAAGTTGAGTTATTACTCTTCTCTCCTGACAGGTCAAAGGCAGAAGAAGAGTTGCTTTTTGATTCTGGAGCAAGTCTGTTTGAACAGAGCTGTATTTTATGGCAGAGTATAGCCCTTTTTTTTTTAAGGCTTGCCTCTGGTTGCTTGAGCACTGGCACAGGCTTTCAAATGCACCCAGCTTAACGTGGCTTTCCTTGCTATGGAGCACAGCACTAAAAGACCGACCTGTGATGTTAGAAACCAGCATCTGAAAGGAAAAAATGGAAGAGTTTGATGGCAGTATATGGCAATGGGACAAAATCTGGGAAGTGTCTTATCTGAATTGCTTGTGGCTCAGCTTACAAAAAGGAGTTTTTTACAGTTATAGCTGCTGGCATGTTGGTCAAAGGGCGTCTGGGACTTGCCTGCACCTGGTTGGTGAAACATTACAACAAATAGATGGGAGATGACTCAGAGGCCCCATGAAACATCCTCAGACCAGTCACCCCAGGCTGCTGTGGTTCCTATTGTTCCATTAGCAAGTTGTGGCTGGTGATAAAATAGGTTGCATCTCTCAAATGCTGCAAGTGTGTGGCAGCTTTTCTTTGTTCTTGAAGATAATTTAGTGCTTATGGAAGATGGCATGGCAGCTCAGGAAGCCAAGGAACTCCGGGTATGCAGTAATTACAGCATCCATGTTAGCTGCCCCAGCTTTTCCACCTTGCCAGTGAATTGGATGTCTTGTTTCTGTTCAGGCAGTAAAAGAGCAGTTCTGCACACAAATGGTACGCCACAACTCTCGGCTTACAAAGATATTAAGCAGAACAAACTTTTCTGGATTTAATTAAAAAACAACAAGAAATAACCCAGAGGCTGCATATTCCACATCACATTATCCCCACTTATTAGAAACGTATTTCAGTGTTTCTCTCATTATAAAGGAGAAAAATTATATAGTTTGCATTGCTGCCTGCAGCTACATTTTTAAAACTTGGGTGTCAAACGACAAAGCTCCTAAAGCAACACTCAGCTACCCAAATAAAGAGGCTTTCTCTTAATCAGATATTGAACAGAAATTCTCAAGAAACAAGGGGAAGTGGCAGGCACACAACTTTTTCTAAAGAAAAAAAAGAAATCGTCATGTTAGGTACATGTATGTGCCCAAATACAGGTACCTGAAGGTAGCAGAGGAAGTAACTTTTTGATCACACTGGCCAGAAGAGTGGACAGAAACACCCAGATGAAACTTCTGGCTGCTGTGCTAGTAAGACAAGGAAGAAACAACCATGTGTAGAAGGAAGGGAAAATGTACGAGAGGAAGCATGATATGAACAATGAGGTATTTGTCTGCCTCTGAGAAAGGGGGACAGGGCTGTGAGAGAGCATCCCACCAACTCACAGGTCACCCCTGAGAAACGCCGAGTCAGCAGGAAGCAGAATGCAAGGCAACAAGTGAACTGCTGGCCTTGCCCTACCTGCTCTGTGTACAAAATTTCTTTAGCCCTCAAAAGCTGTAATTTGAAGAGTAGAGACACAATTTTCACACAGCTGAAACTCAACTGTCTGTACCATTCCACCAAGTGCGTGCCTGCACAAACCCCTAATTATCTGCACTGTCATGTGTAATTAGTGAGTCTGAACATGTAGTATTCATCAATATGTGAATGTTAGGCACACTTCATACATTCAATAGCACCCTGTGTTTGTACACAGGCAACTCCCAGTGAGTATAACTATGATCATACGCTGAAAGGGGCAAGCAAAATAAACAAAAGATTTAGTGTCTGTCATTTATGCCAGGACCATACATGAAGAAAAAAAGAAAATTTCTTTCTAAAATATATAATCAAGTGTTTTCTATGTTTTTTTTTCTATCAAATAATTGGACACGGTGTTTCTGTGGCCTGCACTGAAGAGAAAAATTGAAGCTCATTATTCAAGCCTGCTGTGATCAATAAAGAGAAACATGAGGACAGTCATGAGCAGCAGTCCTATCACATGATTTTATAGGTTACTGTAAGTTACTGTGCAATTATCTCAAAAAACAAGCATAATGAGAGAAATATAAAGGTGGAAGTGGAGGAAGGAAGCACATCTCAGCACACCTAAGCAATCTTTCATGTAGTTGAACCTCACATTTGCAAAAATCTGGAACTACTCAAACACAAAACACAGCATATAAAACCAGGGCTAACTGAACTGAAGCATGAAAAGCGGACTAAATCTACAACTGCCAGATCTCATCCATCTCTTTCTCTTATTCTGGGTATCAGAAAGATTGAAGTGTTAATAGCTGTCTTATTGACTCATTACCTTACAGCCTTTAAAAATCCGCATAAAAATAGATTTCAAAAAAAAAGAAAAATCTCTTATTCAAATCAAGCACATTTGACTGCAGCTACATCAAACAGAGTCCCAGTTTTATCAGAGATATGCTGCTTCATGTCAGTGAGTTGACACAACCACGCGTCTGCCTCTGCGCTAAACACATGTGCGCGCAGGGAGGAGGGGGACAGGAGGGAGGGCAGCAGAGCACGTATGCAAACACTCTGCTATCTGCTTTTTCCCACTTGGGGAAAAATTGTTAGCACAGCTCAAACCTATTGAAAAGGGATAGGGACTCAACCACCCTATTTCAACAAGCTCTGTATCCTGGGCCTTACAGCAAATGTGCTGAAGGCTGTGCAGTTCTGCCCCTGAGCTCGGTGGGGTTTGGGTCAGACCCACTCTGCACGTGATCTCATTTTATGTGGTTGTGTTAATTTGCTGTACTTCTAGAATAAAAATTATCACAGAGCATTAGAAGGGCTGACAAAATCTGATTTCTGGAAAGCAGCAATAAACTTTAGCATCATAAAGGCAATATAAGGGTTTTGCCCTTGGTATAGAGGTGGTAGAGTGACTAAGGATGAAGCATGTGAATAATTTGGGCAACTTATTAATTAACAAATAAGTGATTTAACCCACTTCCTAAATTTACTGTGACAGCACTGATCATGTTCCCAATACCTCCTACTTTATAAATGCTTTAACCAGATGTAGAAATGGACAATACCAGCCCTCCAGTTTCACCTCTGTGCTCAGCCATATCCCAAAACAATTTGAAGAAGCCCTTGTAGCTCTGGCCTTCTCTGATGGATGAACATCCCTATGCAAGATTTTCAGAGAAGTAATGTCCACAGCACACTGCAGATCTGCATGAAAAAATGCATTGTCCAACTTGTCATACTGTATCTTACCAATTAGTTACTTCTCCTGTTTCTGAGTAGAACATTTCTGGTCACATCCCCCGACATATGGTATGTACGTATTTATAAATGATATACATGTAGTACATCATTAACAAATTATGTACATTATAAAGCATATGCAAAAATGAAAATTAAAAAAGGGTGAGATAAAGAAGCATTAATCCTTTTTTTTATCATTTGAGATACAAAAGGGGTTTTTTGGTGCATGTTAATGGGTTATTTTGAACATCCTTTGGGGTGTGTGCTCCCCGCTTTGGTACCAATCTATAGAGGTGACACAGAAGTCTCAGATAAGTTCCCTTCCCCACTGCCAGTGAAATTTCCAACTCTTACCATATATATGCAGACCCTACCCTGTTCTTCAGGCACGAAGCTGCTCATGGGTGCTGGGCAATACAGCAGATGTTTGCTTTCTGCATCTGCTGGCTGTCACATATCACACAACTGCTCCACAGTGCTGGCTTCTGCTCAGTGCTCAGCTTTCATGAGACTGTGCCTGAATTTCCAGCTATAATCAGTGAATTAAAAACCCCCTCCCCTGCACCATGGTATTTATATTCTGCAAACAGAATTAAAAATTAAAGTCTTCTCATCTTTGTTTTTATGGACTGAAAAATCACACAACACTTTTCTTACATCTTTCATTTACTCTCTTTTTGTGTCTTGTCTCTTTTCTACCAAAGGCATCAGTCTTCCCATCTTTTTTTTTTCCTGTTTCCATAGATATGAGAAAGAAATCTACAACTCTGCAAAAGTTTTCACAAAATCCACCCACTATGCTGAATATTTTGTCCCTTTTACTTCTTTCCTTACCACATTTCTTGCTGGTCTCCTAAATAAATTGCCTCAAATTAATGAGGTTTGAGGCATGAAGACAAGGACGTGTTAACAGAGCCTATTTGCATAGAGGAGAGAAATTCACCTAATAAGATTGAGCCCTAAAGTTTTATGAGTTTATGGGAAGACTGAGGTGCCTGCAGTCACAGGGGATTGGGCTCTGCAACTCAGGAGATACCCAGACTTCCCTGACACTCTCTTTCCAATCCATACCTTTGACTCTTCCTGCTGTTTATTACTGCATTCTAAGCAGTGGAAAGCAGAAAACATGCCTTCATTTATATATTCACAACCATACCCATTCCTATATTTCACAAGCTATAAAAAAGCCATGTCAAATTTAGCCACCACACTTATTATCATTCCCAGCTGAAGGCAGGGCCTCCACACTTGTCCTCATGCTGCCTGCTTTCCCTGTAAGCCATCCCCTTATTAACATCAATTGCAACTCCAACCTCAGAGGTGAAATTAATCCCTGTGCAAAGAGTCAGCAGGTATCCTACTTCAGCCCATCAAAACAGGGCTTACATTAAACTCTAAGTAGCGCTTAAGTCATGTATTAAGCCTTTGTAGAAGGTGTGCTGCACTTTTTCTGAGTTACATTTCATGCGAGCCATAACACCAGGAAAATGCACTTCAGCACTTAGGCACTATGCAAATATATATTACAAGGGAAAAAAAGGCTTTGACAGATAGGTTAAGGGGCACTATAATAGGAAACACTCAAATGGGTTTTTTTCGATGCTGTTTTATTCTAAGAATTTGATCTTTTTGAGAAAGTTATAAGGGATGGGAGCTGATAACCTGTGATAAACACAATATGTTCTCAAAAACAGACCTTATCCAGTAGAAAATATCTTCAAGGCTTCTTAAACTACATGAGATTTTAAATGCTCATCTGTTACTGACATACCAACAGGAACAGCGTGTTAAGAAAGACCTGGAAAACCCCACTAATACCAGAAGCCAGAGTTCAAGTATGATCTTTCTCAATATGATTTTATAGCAACAGAGCTACACTGACTTCTGTGAAAAAAAAAATTACCTGATAGGTTTTTAAAGGGAAAAAAATACATAACAGCTTCTCAAAAAACTCTACAACCTCATGTTATCTAACTCTCCGTGCTGTTTTCTGTTGAGGATTTAACCCAGAACTACAGCTGGCCTGACCCTGGGGTCAGAGGGGAGGCAACTACAGTTTTCCTGCTGTCCCACATACAGCTGTGGTGAAAGTATGAATGCAGGACAGCATCCATACTGTTACAGGACTACCTGTGTGCCACTGCAGCATAGCAAACCCACCGTGCCCAGGAGCAAGGGGAGGTCTGCTAAGGGAACCAGAGCACTCAAAGCTCTGACAGCAGAGCTGTATCCATCAAGGACCACACATCTTCAGCCTCCCTGCACATCACCACCTTGTAGTACAGAATCATACACACTTTATTTCTCCAAGTACATGATAGGAGCACTGATATGAAAAAGTGGGACACATCCTACCCTGGCCACAGGATGCTTCTCTTCTGGCAGAGGGGAAGAAAAATACAGAGCTTCTTTAATCACTTCACATCAAATTAAAGCACTACTCCACCAAAGTTTGAACTCACACTAGAGGGGGGACACATCTCTGCTAAGTTTCAGATTCAGGCTCAGCTTCCCATTGGTAAAGCCAGTGTCTGCCTCAGGCATTTCATTAACACAGGCTCTCACTGCTCCTTCCAGAAATGGACTCGGTGCCCAAGAGGACCAGCACAGCCTTTGTAGAAGGAGAAATGCCCATGATGGTGCTTTTGTGGATGCACAACCAGCCTGATGCATCTGGGCTGCTAACACTGCACTGGTTACTGATTACAGAATTACTGCCCCTCAGTTAATTAATCATGTAGTCTGCAAGCAAGAGAATCTCACTGATCTTAAAATAAGGGCCACCTGCATGTAAACAGTGAGAGCAGAGCAGAATACAGGAGGAGCGTTGAGCATTTAATTTCAGCAGGTCTTGTCCTTCGCATAAAACTTTCGCTGAGTAAATTCATTATAGACAAGATAGAACAGGCACCTTCATATCAGTTCTAGAATAATTTACACCACCTTGGCTTTTTATGAAGGGACAGACAAAAAAAATTGCAAGAACTTTTCTCAAAATTACCAAAAAAAAACCCCCGTGAAACTATTTTAATAATTCAGCATAAAGAACATCAAACTTCAAGATAAACCTGTGCAGGATACGCACACCTACAGGAATAGGTTTCCACAAACTGCTTTTCCTGTCCTTATTTATTTGCCAAAAAAAAAAAAAAAAGAAAGAAAAGTAAACCACAACAAATATGACTGTCCTGTTGGACTGCTGATGCACCAGCAGGACTGTGCACGTGAAGTCAAGCATCGTGTCCCACTGCCATCTCCCCCAAGCACAAGAGGCAGCAAGGGGACAGTCCCTGCCCAGCAGGCACAGGACAGAAGCCAGAGCTGGCAGGACAAGAGGAGGCAATGATCTACAGACACAAATGTGTATGAATGTGGCAGAAGTGAGGGTGGTGCCTTGGGAGAGCACTCTCCTTCATCAGTCAGTAGCAAATACACAAAGAAGGCCTCAGCTCAAAAAACCCCTCACCCTGCCTCCTGTGCTCCTCATAGTTTCTCCCATAAGCACACCTTCAGTATTTCCTCCTGCTCTGTTTGCATGTATTCCTCCTCCCCATACCGAGCGCTGCACAAGCCCATCAGATGAATGAGACCTTTATAAAGCTCACAGGTGCTGTTGTGCCTTGCTGTTCACGTAAAAAAATAGGGCAGTAAGCCAGGAAAGCCAAATGATTATATATACCTTTAACGGGTTTAGGAAGGATGGAAGGGTGTGGGAGAAGGGGAAGGAAGGAGGGATATAAGTTTAACACTACAGCATTGTTTTCGTGAATAATTTTGTTGGGGAAAAAACCCAAAACACTGATGTGTATGTGCAACAGAGCAAATGAAAACAAGGCAGGTTTCTGGATTTTTTCAGCATGTGATGAGCTAGGTGAGAGTTGACACTATGCACACAATGCAAGAAATGCACAAAAGGATTAATCGCACAGGCAATTGCAAACCAGAGCTCCCACAGCTGGATGAGAGTAAAGACTAAATTGAGTTGTAGCAAAAATATGTTAAATCAATATTGACCACAGACAGCAGGAGCAAATCTTTATTTAGAGATCCTTTATTTAGATGGTTTACACAACCCTCCCCCCTCTCTCCCTCCACACCCCCCCGATCCCATACAGAGGCTGTTTCTGAAAGGTTTCTCAGTACTGTGAGGCTGGAAGTGCACCAGCAGATCCTGCTAAGGAGGGGACTGGTGAGGCAGGATTCATGCCCAGCTGGAAGTCACACCTTGGTGCTGCTGTGCCAGAGCTGTGAGAGCCAGCGAGGACACGGACGTGGCACAAGTGACACCTTGGAGGGTCTGTGGTGGCTCCTCTGGGCAGCTCACATGGGTGAAGAAGTACAAAACCTCCTCCTTTTCCCATCATGGTTCCAGACCACCTCTTCTGGGTACCTGCCCCAGTCTGCCAGGGCAAATGCCTGTGTTAATCAGCCAACACGGGGCCCTCGTGGGGAAACAAGCTACACAGAGCAGGAGCAGAGGAGCAGGCATCAGTGAAACATCACAAAAATCTGTTTGCTCTAACAGCAGCCATTTAATGCTGGAAATGCCTTTTCAAAACCAGCCCAGGACGGACATGAAGTTTGGATGAGTGCTGTGTATCCTTCCCTGCAGTTCACATCATTTACATGGAGACCAAACACGGATCAAACTCACTAGGAGCTTGCCTGAGTCCTTATGATCCAGGGCAGGAAAGGTCCAGACAAGCCAAGGCAGCTTTCAGACAGTGATAAGGCATTCACTGCTACCACAACCTTCCCCTCACTCTGTAATCCCTATCTGCAGAACGACTGAAATAAGGTTCCTGGAATTTATTATAGAGGACTCACTTTATTGTCAATGTGCAGGAAACACTGCAGCTACACTGGAGAGAAGAGATAGTTTCATGCTACTCCTTCTTCACACAAGCCAAATATAATGCTAAAGCGCTAGCACACTGCCCAGAAAGCCTGAATTTTGGGTCCACTCTTAGCTCTGATGTGGACTTGTGCACCAGTGGCAAATAATTTCTCTGTGTACAAGCTCTCCCACCCTTAGATATGGAAAACCCCCACTCTTGCAAGAATTCCTGGTTTGTCTATTGAGCTTTAAAAGTCTTAAAGCAAAAGGCACTGTATAAGAAGTACAACTGCTAAAGCACCTTTAGAGTAACTTCTCTTCCCTAAAGGACAAGCACTTCTCTCTTCTTTCTCAATCACCACACTCCCAAATCCAAACACTTTTCAGTATTCAATTTAATTTTTAGGATCAATAACTTGGAAATGTGGATGAAACTGGTCAAGCCTCTCCTATGCTTCCTCCATGGCTTACAAGGAATACCTTGTAAGCTCTTGACATTTGTCATAAGTGTCCATTTATCAAGTGTTATTAAAATATAATCTGGTTGGATGAGACAGACTGCAATCCAGAAACAAACCTAGGCAAAGCCTATGCAAAATTTAACCTAGATAGAATGTGCTTGTATTTGGACTTGCTACAAGGTGGGGTTTTTTGACAGCAGGGTTTTCTTGGAAGTGGAGAAAGAGGAAGCAGGGAAGGAGGTTAACAAAGGTATTTATAAACATGCAGGGTTGCCAGCTTCAACAGCTAAAATTCAGGACTATACTGCAACCAACAAGAGCAGATGACACACACCTGAGCTAATGGAAGGAGCTTTCCATATTGCTTCAGTGCCCCAGCTTTTGAAAGCAAAGACCTGTGGGGGCTGGATTAGCTTGGCAAAATAAAAGTACACTGGGAATGTGATTTACTTTTTGGGAAACAGAATTAACTTAAAGATATCTCCTCATTTCCCAGTGCTTACTAGCAAGTGGAATGCTTCATCCACCCCACCAGTTCCCTTCCAGGCTGTGATTCTAGGAAGGTGTCACTGAGGAATGTGGAAGGTACAGATGGATTGCTTGTATGTTTATTCTTTTATTAGGAGTTTGTTTCAGTGAGCACCTCTATCATAACACAGTCTGATTTATGCACACCTTGCAGCAGGGAAGACAAATGAACCAAATTTTCCACAGAATGAGATGACCTCACGCTTTTAAAAGAAATTTTATTTTAAGAATTTTCGTAAGGGACAAGACTTTGCCCTTAACAGCAAGCTGCAACCCAGAACCTATGTCAGTCCAGATGACTAACTACATTACAATCTACTGACAATGTCTTATTTCAAAGCTCCTCATTTCAAGAACCACCTTTATGGTTTACATATTTCTTGGGAGCAAGCCAGTAACTTGGGGCACTGGCAATCTTCATTCCCGCAGGACCAAGGTCGCGATTGCACTTCATTAGGATGTGGGATAGTAAAAGAACACAAAGCCTCTTCATTTGCCTTTATGTGAGCACCAAGGAGAGGCTTCTTCTCTTGCTTCACAGCCACGGAATTTCAGAGGAGAAACAAAGGAGGGAAAGGAACCTGTACGGGCTTGGTAGAGCTGCCATTTCCCTGGCAGGGTCTGAGAACTGCTTTGGAGAAAAGACCCCTGCAGCAAGTAGATTTGCAGTGAGAGCCTGCAATGGAAAATCTAGATCAGCTCCACTGACGGAGGGAGGGAATGAATTCTTCCCCACACCCCTCAGCACTACGTGCAGAGATAAAGGTTTGCCCCTTGATGCTTAGCAGAAGTCTGACTTTCAAATCAAAACAGTACTGTGTCATCTGGCTGTCTGGGCTACACTGTACATGTGGCGTCTGCTTGATCTTCTCAGACTGGAGAAATGCTGGAGATAAAGCGTGTGGAAATAAAAATAGTTTAAAGAAGAATGCTGGTGATAATGCCCAGTTGTACCTTGTTGCTTCATGCTTCCAAACGTTCTTTAAGAGCTGCTCGTGCCTTACAGGGAAATGGGCAGCGCTTTGTGCTTATAAAAATAACTGACTCTCCAAATTTCCTCCTGCCTAATGCTATCAGAGGAGACACTGGCATATAAACAAGATGAATATGTTCAAGGGGCTTTTTGGATCAGTAGCTGACCCTGATACCAGGGATGCCAATAGCCCTCATGATCCCTTTGTAGCACAGGGACTGAAGCAAAGGGTCAAAATGGGAAAAAGAACTGTCAGAATTATCTGTAGCCAAAATGATTTTAAGGTCTGAGGGCCAAAATTACAGGGAAAATAAGAAGAATGTGACCCACAAAACCCTCAATCAGTCCAGTTTCTATTTTAAATAGTGAAGAAGAATGCAGACTGTGTAAAGACATCTAAAAAGTGAAAAGAGTTGTGGTCAAGCAAACCTTTCAAGAAAAGCAAGAGCGGTTTTGTATCATGTGCAAAATAATGCCTTACCTGTATAGCTACCAACACCATGAAGCAATAGAAAGAGGAAAAGACAAATTATCCAGCTCTGCTAAGGGAAGAAAAATACTGAAGCAATCTTTTCAAAGTCTCCAAACACCAAAATAATTCGTGTAGGTGTGCTGGCTTTGACTGGGATAGAATTTATTTTCTTCACAGTAGCTGGCACAAAGCTCTGTTGCAAATTTGGGAAGGAAACAGTGTTGATAACTCAGGGATGTTTTGGTTATTGCTGAGCAGTGCTTGCAGAGTCAAGGCCTTTTCTGCCCCTCACACCAGCCCAGCATCAAGGAAGTTGGAGGTGCACAAGAAGTTGGGAGGGGACACAGCCAGGACAGCTGAGCCCAAGTGACCCAAGGAACATTCCGTGCCACAGGACGCCACGCTCAGTGTATAGAGCTGGGGGAAGGAGGAGGAAGGGGAGGATGTTGGGACTGATGGTGTTTGTCTTCCCAAGCCACTGCTATGTGTGCTGGGGCCCTGCTGCCCTGGGGATGGCTGAACACTCACAGGCCCATGGGAAATGGTGAATTAATTCCCTGTTTTGCTTTGCTTGCATGAGTGGCTTTTGCTTACCTATTAAGCTGTCTTTATTTCAGCCCACGAGTTTTCTCACTTTTACTCTTCTGATTCTTACCCTGTGCCACCAGTGGGGGAAAGAGCAAGTGGCTGCTTGGGGCTTAGGTGCCAGCTGGGGTTAAACAATAGGTCAACAGCAATAAAAAATAAATATATGAGAGAGAGAATCACATGAGCCCCTCTGATGACGAGTCTTTCCAAAAATAACCATGGGCACTTCTTTTGCCCCGAACCCAAAGAGCTGAATAAGATTGTGTTACAGCTGCACAGTCACATTGCAAGATAATACAGGATGTGAGCCAGATTCTCACCTCACGTAAATCAGCAGAGCACTGCTGGAGTCACTGCAGTTATTTTGAACAGTCCCAGTGGAGGATCTTGCTGCACATTTCTGTGTGATATACACAGCTCACAAGCAGCGTGACCAGCTTTATTAAAGTTCATATTTTTCCAATCGCAAGTGTCTCACATGCTTCATTATTCAAATTTTATATAAAGAAACCATTAAGATCTCAAGGTGCCCTGAGGACCAAAGACATTTTAAAGAAAAACTGTGAGAAGCAAAGCAATGAGTATTAAAAGTTGGGGTTTGTTGGTTTTTTCCTGCTTGTTCTAGTTGGGTCAGGAGAGCTAGCAGGTTAAGGGTTTCAAAAAGGCCCACTGGAACCATCTCCTCCCTTTCTTCTTGGGTAGATCAGAATGAATATGGTTTGTTTATTTTTTCCTGTTATAACATGGGTCAAAGTATCAAAAAAGACTGAGAATCACTGACCTCTTGCTTAAAATCTTTGGGCTCACACATATGACAAGACTGGGCAGAAAAGGTTAAGTTCAAATCAGCTTGAGCCTCTAGGGACACTTTGAAGTACTTTAGGGTAATTGAAATTCATAAGGACCCCTTTAATGCCTAAGTAAACTAAGAAATGCTTTTGGAACAGTATAGCATCCCCTAAGGAAAAAGAGCTGTGTAGTAATAATCATTGAAATACCCAAATAGTCTAAAAAAATAGTCTGATAAAAAAATCCTATTAGAGCTTCTCTCTTCCTTCAGTAAAGGTAATTGCAATTTTTTTTTTTTTCTTTCTAAAAACAGCAGCCACCATCTTCCTCCCAAAAAGAGTTAGTCTTCAAAGAGAAGGACCATTCCTGGTAATTGGTGACAGACTATCCCAAGGAAGTTAACCATTTAGGGCTGGACTGTGTTCTTGCTGACAGATCCAGACAATGCCATGCTGCCCTGGTCCAGCCACTGGAGAATGTTGAGGAATTTACCTCCTCAAGCAGAGCTCACGAATGACATACTGTATCCTGGTTTTGGACAAAAATATACTTGAATTATACTAGTTTGGAAGGTCAGCTCCTTCAGAGCTCTTCCGCTGTGTGTTTTATATGTGCACATGTCTAGAAGCAACAGAGGGAACTCTGTTGTATCTCCAGAAGAGAAACAACAGAATATTTTTATGACCAAGTGACCCATGACATGTTACAATTGGGAACCATGCTTCCTCCTCAAAACAAACTCTTCATGTTGTCCAAAATTACACATAGTTGCTAGAAAAAAATATAATAACTGCTCACAAACTTGAAACTGCATTTCCTAAGAGAAAAGATTACTTTGGGCAGGGAAGTGAAATTAGAGTATGTGATGCAACCACAGGAACGTTATTTTACATCCTTAATTCTGTGTAATTTCAAAAGGGATCTACTGACCTGCCAGCATGTGGTCAGGAAGGCAAATTCCCTCTCCTATTATGTGCAAGGAGAAAGAATAGGGAGGCTTGGGTTTTTTCCATTTTCTACAGCAGTGTTAATTCATTTAGGACGAGGCAAGGAAGTTATACATCACACGCTGTTCCTGGGAAATCAGCATGACATTTTCTCACTGCCTCTCTTGCTTAATCCAGCATTTACCCAAATTGGATGGATGTCAGGACAGCAGGCAGAGCCTTACCCAGAGCACTGGCCAGCAGCTATTGGCTGACAGTGAATACAACAGCAGCAGCAGTCCTCTGCTCCAGACCATGGGATCTGCAGAGCAGGAAGGTCTCGCTGCTTCGTGCCTCACACAATCAGACACAGGGGCCTGACAGGATCCTCGTTACTTCCAGCAGGGACTGGAGACCCACTCTGGGACTAGTCCTGTCAGCAGGAGTTCTGACCCAGCCACCTGACACAGGGGATCTTGAAGAGGAGGAAAACAGAACACACAGAACAAACAGACTGCCTGTGACTAGGTCATTGCAAAGTGGTAACTAGGGGGTGAACTCCACTCCTCCCGTGATGGGAGTCCAGCAGTCCAGCTGGGGTGTGGGAAGGGCACATTACAGAGCAGAATCTTGAAGTGTGAGCGAAACAAACACAGCAGTTTAGCTAATGTTCTCCCCAAGGTAACATCAAGGCTTCCACTCCTTCACCTGAAGGTGAGAGCAAAAGGGGTTGGTAATAAGGGTGTGGATCAGATTCCCATTTAAAATGGCCTCTAGAGAAGTACAAGTGTTTCACATCAATGACCAAAGCAGCTGTGGAACTAATTGCAACACTTTGCCCAACAATTCATCAACTACAGTAAAGACCCTATATCCATATGCCATTAATAAAAGTCAAAAAGAGTGAACAATTAGTACTCAAGGGTGTTAATAACTGGAGAGGGGGAATTATCATTTTTGCTGGAGACAGGCTCCTGGTAAATTCAAGAGGTGGCTCATAACTAGTTAAATTGTCTGGAGGAGAAGGATCCCTGCTTTGGCCAAAGACAGTGGCTAAAACAGCAGAAGGACTTCTAAGTGTGCCGGGTTTCATACTTGTACAGTAGCAGTCCCCTCTGCACACGAGCTGCTCAAAGCAGGGAGCACAAACTCTGCCAGATGTCCCATCCATCCCATGGCCTCACATGGAGCAGCAATGGCATGTACTCACAACAGTTGTGCAACTCACACACAGTATCAGAGCTGGAATTATGCCCAGATTCAGCCCTGGTCATTCATAAATATGGACAGAGCACAAGTCCTTGATTATAAACACTCTTACATGCAGTTATGCAAGCGAGTGAATAATTCAGGCTTTCTTCCCAGATACAGCATTATATTGAGATATGTAAGAAGAACACAGCTCTGCTCTGGCACAGTCTGACATCTCTGTACATCAGCCCTTTTCTCCAGCACAGCTTGTAAACTGGGGAGGAACAAAGTGTACAGAAAAGCCTACAGAAATGTGACCTCTCATGGCATCACCCTCTGCCTCCTGAGCATCCCCCTCTCTCCTGCCTGGCTCCCACTGTGTGTTTACTTTCTGCCTAACACCAGGATCCCAAGAAAAGAGAGGTGTACCAACAGCCTGCTGGTCTGACACGTGCCCACAGCTGGCAGTGTTATGCCAGCAAGACTGTGGCATTTTGAACTCCAGGGAGGGTTTCAGCAGAAGCATGCCCATAGCCAAGTACAGCTGTATGGGCTGCAAAAAATGCAGCCCAGAGACAGAGGATCATTGAGGGAAAGTGAACTCTAATCCCACAGACTCCATCACAACCCATCGAATCCATTTCAATATCACATATGCACTTCACAGGGTTGCTATAAGAACCAGATAGCTGAAAGTTAGAGGAGTTTAAATTTAACAAAGTGTTTCCATCTTTAGTAGAGCAGAAAATACTACCAGCATTCCCCACAGTTACCCAACACCCTCTACCGAAACACCATTTTCTCAGTCAGGCACCTCAGTATTGACTGACTTCCTTCCTTCCTCGATTCTCCCAATTTTCCCTTGACTACACCATCTTTGAAATCCATTTCCTTGACTCATACTGTGTCATGATACCATGTGTTACAGACAGAGAGCTCCATGAAAGCTCCCTCTGAGCGCAGTGAGAAGTCCCCTGGCAGCCCAGCCTCACCCTGCCCTGCTCCAGGACTCAGCTCCAATTTCCTGCCCTGCAGCCATTAAATGGTGCTGGCTGATTTAACACCTCAGGAGTCACACGAGAAAATGCTCTGGCCATACCTTTCCTGCTCTAGGTGTGTGCATTCAATTTGCATACAAGCAATAAAGCAAGCAAACACAAAGTGCTCATTTACTTTCAAGGTGACTTTACAGTCCCAGTCAAATTCGGCCTTTTAAAAATTTCCTTGGAAAAGTACACTATTATCTACATGCATCCTACCAGAAAAACAGACAGCAGCTTTTTGCAGGTTTAGTTATTTGATCCCTGCAGCAACACACTCCTGACACAGTTTTATAGCACTCTGTGGAGTTTTCTAGCAATACTTCTTCCATCTCTCTCACAGACAGTGGAAGTGGAGCACGCCTCTCGTGCGGGTGTAAGCATGTTTCCAGACTTTACAGCCAGCCCACAGCTGCATAATATTAAGCACAAAAGTAAATTATCATTCCCTATTGCATTATATGAAAGGGCAGAATACAGCTAACTGCTTAAGCCTCTACATAATTCTTTTAACCTGGAAGAGAGAAAGTGCATGCTTTGAAAGCTATTTTTCTTTGAAATGTTCAACTAGGTCTGCTGTTCTAGGTGAGTATTTCATACAGATAGTGCTAAGCAGAAGAAATAATTCCTTCCACACTTCTTCATAGTAGAAATTCTGATATAAAACCACATTAGAACTCAGCCTGATAAGAACTCAGAGAGGTACTTTACAAATGCTCAGCTGATTCCTCAGATATTCACAATAAAATAAAAAATTTTACTTGTTACCTTGCTATGAATTTGGACTATGTTTGGCAGTTCTGCTTTGGTGTTGTACTATGTTTAGCAAACGTTTAGCAATTTGGTTTGGTGCTTGATAGGTAACCACAGCAAGAAGCAAACAAACACAAGGAAAAAACCCCAGAGCATTTAAATTACCTAATTTTACCATAAAACATCTACATACTTATGAAAAAAAATAAAAAGCTCCGATCTTAAAGTAATTTATTTTTCTGCAGCTAAGGACCATTTTGTGGTCAGAGGAAAAGGTTCCCAAAAGTGCTTCTTCCAGAGCTTTGTGCACACTGTAAAAACCTGCCAGTGCCTGCAGAGACTGTTCTCCTGATCACTTTTTATGCCTGCACTGTGCAAATGCTACATACAAAGTGGGTGAGAGTGTTTTCTAAAAACAAACATAAAAATCATAAAAAGGAGGTGCTTCAATTCTTTACTTAAATTTGGATGAAAGCATGAGGTATTGTCTGTCCTCCTCAAAGAACAAAATCATTTCTCTACTAAACACAAAACAAACTTTAAGGACCTGTAACTTGTTGCTTACTGTACACATGAAAGAGAGTATGAACTAACCTTCACTTCAATGTATTCAAGATTATTGGGCCAGCAACCATCTTTTCACCTTTTCATCTTTACTTTAGCCCTCAGTACTGTGGGGCCAGGTTTGCTCATCCCACAGACAGCCTCCATGGAAGTGTTTGTTTATGGGGAGAGAAAGCATCACAGGATTATTTTTGCTTGACTTTATAGGGAGTCGTGATGCCTCTCTGGATGCACCTTCCAATGCATCCCTGGGTGCATCTCTGGATGCACATGTCCAATCAGCTTTAAACCTCCCTAGAATATACTCTCAGATCATGTTCAGAGGGACACAACACTGGCACTCCACACTGTCTTCCTCTTTATTTTTAAATGCTTCTACTCTTATGCCTGTGGGGAAAGGAGACAAGCCAGCATGCCTGCAGAGACAGTGTTGTGGGCTCCAGGCTCCTGCCAAGCTCTGCAGCAGCCTGGATTTTTTGCCTGGCTCCAACTGAGCTCTCACTACTCACCCTCTCTGAGCACTGCCTGCTACTGCTGAGTTCACAAAGATCCCCAAATGAAGAGTTAAAAGCTGCACTGGAAAGTTGGAGCAAGCCTGCAAAAACATTTTGATAAGCTTGTGTGCAAGTAAAAAGGCAACAGTACACAATAGCCAGGAGCCCACGTGCTCTGCCCTGGGCTAGACATAAATTCTCCATCCCTCTCCTCTGCTCTAAGTGATTCCAGGTCACATCCATACATCATGGAGCTTTACTACTGCGCTCACGGTATTTAAACTTGGGGCAGGAAGCAGCTGGGCTCCAGTGTATGATCTCATATGGATCTGGGCACATATTTCCATGGGACCATGGTACAGCTTTAGCAGGCCTAATTTCTGCTCCATACATATTTTTCTGTTGGGGAAGGAAATACCATGTGGACTCTGGCACAGGCAGTGGAGAGCTGATGGCAGAGTATCTCCAGAGAGAACCACTGTGTTATGGAGATGTTGAAAACCAAACAGCTACCCAAAATTGAGAGAAATATAAATTTTGACCAAAAAACAGCAAAGCACGGGTTCATCCCTGAGCAGAGCCAGACCACAGGCAGTTTTACACAGAAGTGGAGCCTGGGGCAGACCCGGGTCCCACACTGGAGACTTTGTTCTGTTTTCTTGACACCGGTAACGTGGGCTGCATTGCACAGAGAGGTGCAGAGGAAAGCAGGCACTGAGGAATTGGCACTGAGCTTGGGAATGGGGCATCCCTCACTCTCTGCATGCAGAGCCTGGGAGCCAGAAGGTCATCTGCCAGTGCACACCACGAGTCACAGCAACCTGAAGTCACCTATCTATTAGAAGAGACCTTGATCCCCAGTTAGGCACAGAAAATGCTGAGTGGGAAGGGACCTACAAGGATCATGGAGTCCAGCTCCTGGCCCTGCACAGGACCATCCCTAAGAGTCACACCATGTGCCTGAGAGCATTGTCCAAAGGCTTCTTGAACTCTGTGAGACTCAGTGCTGTGACCACTTCCCACTCCAGTGCCCAGCCAGTGGGAAAGACTCATTTTTATAAACTGACACCAGAATAATGAACAGGAGTGTCACGAGAAGTTCCCCTAATGCCTACACGCACACTAACATGCAATACCCAGTAAAAGCAGCTGTGTTTTCACACAGTTAGATCAAAGAGCCTGTGGATCAAGAAGGTCATGGTTTGGTTACAGTGTCTAAACAACTAAATCAGTGGGTACCATTGGGCCTGTCACCTGATCTCATTACCCTGATCTCACCAGCCCTGGAATTTACTGACCTTCCCAGATCAATATTTCAGAAATGACTGAAGTTTTAGAGTATGCAGAGATTCTCTCAGAGTTGGCTAAATAATTATATCAAAAGTCCAGGAAAGGGGAATACTTGTCCCCCCTTTCCTGTTAGCATACATTTTTCAATTGCTCTGGAATACAGCAGGCACACAGAGGGAGTAAGGATTTTCCTTTGCAATTTGAATCAGGATATTTTTTTCATTAGAACATTTTGGAGATTTTTTTCTTTAATCAGATTGGTATTACAGGCTCTCTTACATTTTTTTTACCTCATGTTTTCCAGGATGGTGTAAAGACATATAGGAAACTTTAGTCTCCATTTTTTTTTCCTCATTTTCCCCTCTGTAAACAGAAAGCCAGGTTCCTTGGCTGTCAACATCTAATCACGTGCAATTGTATTTCCTTTTGCCAACTTTCATTGTAATATCATGCAAGCAAGGAGGAGGAAGCCAAGATCAGTTCATAGCCAACATACTGATAATACTTTGTTTTCTATGCACCTGACAGGTTTGCCTGGTTCCAGCTCACAAAAAAGCCTATACTGGCCACACGAATTAAATTAACTTCAGTTTCAATCTCCAAGTTTTGGGTTTCTTCTTTTGTTTATAATTTTGTTTTACACAGTAAAAAATAACCTATTTTTGAAAACTTGGCTAAGGCTTCTTCCTTAAAGTTTTATTAGTTCTGCTCCACAAGAATAAATCTGGCAACAAAATCTCACAGCTTTATCATGAATCCCTCATTATTTGGATTTTTCTGAAAGCATCAATATTAAAATTGCATGATTGCATAAGGAAGCGAAGTTTGGGCACGGATAAAGAGCCCCAACCAGAGTTTATTTCTAGGCTTGTCGTTGCTTGGTAGAACCAAAAGCAATCTCAAAGTCCTGAAACCTGTGAGTAAGTAAAGACACGCTTATGGCTTGAATAGCAAAAGTGGGAGTCACCAGGATTAGGGTTACCCCCACCCCTTGCCAAAAAAAAAATTAAAAAATAAAGTTCTGCAGAAAGATTGCACAATATTTTGGAGTTTGAATAATGAATCTAAGCATTCAAAACCCTGCAGTTGTTCATTCTGCCGATGGCAATGGCGTGCAAGCATGAGAGGCTTTCCTTGCCACCTGGAAAGATAACACCCACCCCCAGCAGCACTGCACCACAAACTGCCATTCCTCAGAGATGGCCAGATGGCTGTCTCAGCAAAGAGACAGGTCTTGAAAAGCAAGGACTTGCGCCAGTGGAAGTCTCCTGTTCTCCAAGAGACACGTTTCCTGCCAGAACTGCGAAAGATTCCCCCAACACTTCTGTTCCCGGCATTCGCACACTGAACAGTAGGGATGATGATTATTTAGGAGGTTTGGCTGTTACCAGAGCATTCTGTGGAAGAGCAGTGACATTTCTACTGCTAACTGAGCTTCCCAAGCCTGCCTACAATGCTGGGATATACAAGCCCTGAAACTGATTGAATGCAGGTAATCCTGCTGGGACTGCCACGCTGCCTTGTCTTCTCCAAGTTGAAGTGTATGAAGTGAATTTATTCTGCTCTGTATTTCAGAGTTCACACTTCAATTTAGAGCAACTCCATGGAGTTCAGCGGTGCTGCTCTTGCTTTACAGCAAGGTAATAAAGATCAAAATCAAGCCTTCTATCCTGCTAAGGTATTTCTTCCTCGATCATGTTGGGAAAGGTATATTCCCCTCATCACAAAGGCATGTGTAGCTAGATACCCCGTTGTGTAAAGATTATTTTTCCTGATGTGGCTGGCTCTGACTTTAACTGGGGCATTTGAGCACCCTTACAGACTAAGCATAAACAAAAAAATGCTCTTCAGAGACAAAAACTAATTTTAAAGGATCCATTTAACTTGTATTTGACAGCTAGAAGAATGCTGGTTGCTTGCTTGCTTTTAGATAGTGAGGTTAATGACCCTTCAAAAACAACTCCAAAATATGCTGTGGCGACATTCCATGAATAGTGAGGGCTGGGAGTTCCCTTTTAATTTCTTTTTTGGTAGTCAACAGTAAGGGAATTGATGGTTTCAGTAATTTATCTCCCTCTTCTTGTACATGCATATCCAAGCGCCAAACTTCATATACTAAAGCAAAGCTAGAGCTGTACCCATATTCACCTGTGCCACTGCTGAACTCCCTGTCCTAGCCAGGGATTACTCACACAAATCAATAATATCTTGCTGGTTAAAAAAAAAAAAACCAACATCTGCTTGCATATCCATGTTTATGAACTCAGAATTAGTCTGGAAATAATGCGTAAAAGTTGGAGGTAAAGGAAATGAAGCTATAAATGAAGAGCACGACAAATGAACTACTGAAAAGATACACTGTTCATGTCACTGCTCCTTGTAATATTGAAAGAAAAAAAAGAATGGGTGCACATTTGTTAGAAACGTGTCTATTAAGAGATACATTTACAAGAATCAGTGTTTTACACAACTTTCTAAGGCCAAATTTCAATTTCAGTTTATGTGGTCCTTCACCAGGATAAGACTTTGACCAATCTTCTAAACCATAAGTTTTCGCCTTATTCGGAAACACAGTCAAGATTAAGCATAAAATAAATTCAGGAGCTGAAGAAACAACGAGACCAAAAAATGATGTATCATCTGGGGCTTCAGCTGAGGAAAATCCCAATTTGTTTTTTGCTTCTGCAAACAGATTAACTCGTTGCTAAAGGAATGACCCTAATTACCAGGCCTCCACTTTGATTTTTTTTTTAGATACAGCATGCACAAAAATATTTTTAAGGGGGAGAGAGAGGGAGGGAGGGAATGGGGGGAGGAGAGGAGAGAGAGGGAAAGGGGAGGGGGAAAGAGAGAGAAAGAGAGAGAGAGACAGAGAGCTCAGGAAATGTAAACAACAGCCAGCTAGTAATTGAAAGAAATAATTGTTTCCCATTATCTCTGACAGGCAAAGCCTAGATTTAAAGTGAAATTGCAAAAACACAAATTATGCAAGACGTTGTCTCCATCTAAGCAAAAGAAGTCTGTTTCTCTGAGTGCTGCAGATTCAGAGTTGAGTGCACTCATCTTGGGACAAGCTGCTAGCCAAGTTGGACCACAGGTATTCCCACTAATATTTTAACACCGCTAAAAATGCATTTGATTTTCACACAACTGGTAGCCAAAGCTTTGTCTGAATAGACATTGTCCATGCAATGCAGACATTTAATTTAAAGTATATTAGTCAATTTGAAAACTGCACTGCTCAGTGAGATAAGGGCATGTAGTTTCAACAGAATTAGTTTTCATAAGCAGTTCAAGGAGAGGAAGGCTAGTGGGATACTAGTTTAAATGAAATAAAGGCTGTGAAAATAATTAATTACGCCATGTACTACCAAAATTTCCTAATAAAAACAGAACAGTCAGAACATGTCTCAAGCAAAGTGGCCAGCAGATACTCCAGGGGAGGGATCTGGCCCCAGGACTGTGGCTGCTTGGCCAGTAGGAAAGTGCTCTGGGCACGCTGGGAGCTGAGCAAGAGGACAGGCAGGCATGATCAGGCTTGGCAAGATCAGGTCAAGTGAAACATCGCGTAAACATGATTGCAGAATCACATCACTGACAATCTCCATCAGTGTATCAGCAGGCTGAGCATTCAGAGCTTTGCCACCCTCGTGCAGATCCTCAGCTGAATAAATGGGCATGACCTGCTGAGCTGTGGTCCTGCGGCTCCAGCAGTGCCTGCGCTCCCTGCAGCCACGCGAGTGAGATAATGTCCTTACGTGCAGGGAATACAGCTGGCACCTGCCTCGATCCCAACCAGATCAGCGATGCAGGAGGGGTCTCCACAAGGAAGGAAAAGAGCCATCACCACCATCAGAGGGTCAACTTAGATGGGTTGAAGCCATGGCCTTGTCTCTGCAGCTGGAAGCATTGAGCTCTACGCTTGGGCTGTTTAAAAAAACTCCTGCTCAAGCAGAGACTGAAAGTTCTCCCAAGCTAGTAGTGAACTGTAGTTTTTCCCGTGTCACAGTTTTAAAAGCTTGTACAAATAAAAATAGTAAAACAAGCAGTGGTCTTGGCCCACCATTTAGCACCTGGCTGCTCTTCAGCTCAGTTCCAAGCAGAAACTGCTAGAGCCTAGGGGTCAAGAGAGAGCATGGGGAAAGCTGTGATTGATTGCATGTTTAATTGGGTTATCAGAGATCTTTTGATATCCAGCCCCCCAAAATTCTGCAATACTCCAGAGCTGCTCTCCAGATTCAGTGTGACAGGACTCAGTGCTGTGCTGCTGTCAATAAGTACATACACTTCATGCTTACTTGCTTTGCCTAAAGTACAAATCATAAATAGTTGTATGTGACAAATTCCCCAGTATTGAACCTTCACGGCTGCCAAGCAGCATGCTGCAGAACAGAACAAGGAGGGCTATAATTTTCTTTTCTTCGTTTTGTTATTTGACCTTCAATTTTTCAGTTGTCCTTGGATCGGTCTGGAACTAAATATAGTCTTTTCAGCATTATTTATATGTTTAACCCAAAGCTCCCCACATGTGTCAAGGGACTATCACAACACTCTTCTAAATTGTTTTAACAGCTTATTTTAAATTGAAAAATGTCATTTTTGAAAAACCATTGTCAATTAATTATGATTCCACAAACTCCTACCAGCTCTCTTGTGTTTTGTAACAATTTGCTCACAGCCTACAAGACAAAGCCTCCAACTTGCTCAGAGAAAGCTCTTGAAACTGCCCAGCCCTTGAAAATGCTGACTGATCTTTAAATTAACACAATGATAATGATTTTGGCCACCAGCTATTTACAAATGCAATGCAATTTAAAATTAAAACCCCCATAGATGGATCAGCTGCCTCCTTGGGGATCAACAGTCACAGGGGTTGAAACATCCCTTAGTTTGTGGAGATACAATTCATTATTTAGAGTGGGAACCAAAACCCACCACATTTGAAGGAAGTCATTAGTGTTTGGTTACATACAGTAATTCCTCCTGAACTGAGCAACATGTTTTTCAGTCAAAAGGTCTTTCCCAGGCAAAGAAAAGACAAAACAGTCACTGTAATGATCCTCTGTGAAACCTTGAGAAAGGACATTTTCCGCCTCGGGGAGGTGGTTCTCTGGTGTCTGTATCAGCTACAGAGCTAACCAAAACAACAAAGAGCTGGGTGGGGGGACAGGTACAGGGGCACACATGGACACACACAATTTCTATCACGTAAGAGAAATTTCCCCTATATCATCACATTCTGCAAACAGCATCAATTTTCTTTTATTTACATAACCAGTGTGAGCAACTTCAGAGAAGGATTTATGGCGCAGCTTGGGTTTCTGTGTGGGTTGCTCTTTTACTGTATCAACATTATGTTTAACAACATTTTTCAGCTAGAAAAATGTCCATGTGAAAGTTGAAAGGTGGGAGAATTATGTTCTCAGGTAAGAAAGAAAAACCCCACAAAACTGTCTTATCACTGGTCTATGAAATGCAAGCCAAATTCAGACTATTAATTTAAAGGGCTTGCACTAGTAAATCAGCTTAGAGTTGTTATTTAAGAGTTCAGAATTCCTTGGATAATTAATGAGACAGGCTGTCCATGTAAACTTTACCAAAATGGTTTTACATCTTACAGTCAGCTCTATAACTCGACCCTAAATAGTATCACCCAGAAAACAATCAGACACTGCTACCTAAAATTGTCACAAGAGTTCCTGTTGTTAACCACCTCCTTTAAATCCAGATTTTCAAAAGAACTAAGCACCTAAAATATTTCGCTTCTGTGGGAAAAAAAAAAAAAAAGCTATGTTACAACACAGCTTTCATTTCCTTAAAGCTCTGAGTTCAAGCTCCACAGATACTGCAAGCTTAAATGCTCAGACATAAGCAAATCATCTTGGGAAACGCTTTCAAAAATACAAGTTGTTTTTTTTTTAAAAATTATTCATGTGCACTTGTCAGCCAGGGAAATTTCTACTGAACTTTTTTTGCTGCTCCCTAACTTTACCAGGGCAATTGAGCAAAGTAAACAGAACTCAGTTCTCACACAAGTTTGAGACCCTGTTTTAATGATTCAGCAAACTCAGTTTTGGGGCAAGAAGCCTCTGGTCAAAACCATCTCAGCCACACCACACAAAGAATTGATTTGGTAGAAAAAATTTCTTTTAACTGAATTTTGTTAATATGGAAGAGTGAACTTCAAACCAGGTACAGCCTTTGTTCTCCCAGTAGCATAGCAGAAATGGTATCAATGGTATCAATTACTTGTCTTGCACCCCAGCTGAATAAATCAAAATTGTCTCATGTGCCCAGCCCTGTCCCGATGAGCTCTGCCTCAGAGAAGGATCTGGTGCTGATGAGTGTGAACCCACAGCTGGTGCTGCAGCGACAGATCCTGGAGGGCTGGGGAGAGACTGCAGTTTTTCAAAAACACAGAACAACACATCAACACCAGAATGAAGATATACAAGTCAAAACTGAGGCAGCGCCATAAAATACACTCAGGGTCAATAGCTAACGTCTCTGTTATAAAAATTCTATTGGTTTTACCCAAGGTTATTTCCTTAGCTGCCAGGAGTCATTTGGCTAGAGATGGGATAAGGGGGTTGCTTTGGGCACTGAACATGATCGCTCCAACAATCAGATCAGTTACGTTTGGCTGCTTATTTAGAAGATGTTTGTTCTGAATAACTTTCTATGTGTTTACATACAAGTGTAAATGCATACATACATGGATACTTGCAAGGTGTTTACATGAAAGCTCTCAGGAGCTTTTTGCACGTGAAACCACAATATTTTCCTTCAGTTCTAAACTGTGCTTTATCAAGACGACCAAAAGTAATGTTGCCAAATTTTACTGCCCTCCTGTCCCCCCAGCTTGTTCCAAGTTCTTTCATATCTCAGAGGCTACTCTTTATGGCAAAAAACCAGCCCATTACCCTAGCAATGTTCAAACTTTTATCACCTTTCTCTGCCCCTGCAAGGATAGAAACTAGTCCCCCAGGCTCCAGCCTAGGAACATCTGGCTTGGCCACCCTCCTCCTGTACAGAAGCACGTCTCAGGAGAGGGAGTGGAGCAGAAAGGTTCTGCTGAGATAAGATAGACCTGCAGCTGCACCTCTGCCAAGGCCTGACCTGGGACTATTCCCAAGCTTCTGGAGATCTTGCCATCCACTTTACCTATCATCTCTTCATCCAGACAACGCTCTGCTCTTTCCCTTGTGTGATCTCCTTCCATGGCACTTCGGGGTCTCAACCCCAGCCCCTCTGCAACTTTTGGTCACCCACCTCAGCCTTTGAGCTGTTCACCAAGGCCAAACTAAAGCAGGAAAGCAAGAGGTGCCATCAGCCAAGGGCTTACAATAGGCTGAAGGGGCCAGTTCCTATTGTCTCCCACCAATCTCATGCCTGCAACAAGCTTTGTGCCCAGACACAAAGCTGCTGCAGCACTGGAGAGGATCTCCTCACTGACACAGGGACACAGGCAAGCACACACAGAGCAGAAAACTCTGAATGAGGTTTTTTTTTTTTTTTGTATTCTCATCTCTGAGAATGTTTATGAGGCACTCAGCCTCCCTTAGATTATTTCTGTCCCTCATCCTCCCACAGACAACAGTCCAAATCCATTCAGAGGGAAGATGCAATGGCTGTGACTGCAGAGTTCCTCCAGCATATCCTCTAGCATTGCTAAATTACACACTATTTAACAACCAGGCTTCTCAATTTTATTAATAATCTCATTATTACAGCATTGTAAAAGAAAAAAAAAAGTGGTGGGGGGGGTTGGTGGGTTTTGTTTATTTTTTTATGATGAAGCTGCCACTGTCTGGAGGAAACTTGTGCTTTGCACACACAGAAAGGCACACACGTATTTCATATGGTGCATTGCAAGCTGCATGGAATAGAAAGCAGCTGGAGGAAAATGGCTATAGAGAAATGGTTCTCCTGGGCATCATCTGTTGATTTGTTTTGTTTATAGAAGGAATGAGATTTTTATCTCTGCTCAAAATATAAAATGCTTCCATGGCACTGAGCTCACTGCTTGGCTATGCTCTCACTCAGGAACGTAAATAAAAAGGGGGAGAAGGAGGGAAAAAAAGGTTTTACTGCCCAGAACCCCTAGCAATGTCAAAAATCAAATAGAAAATGTCCACCAGTGACACAGTTAAAGCCTGAAAGAGGAACTAAGTCACCAAGCTACCATGGAAATAAAGGCCTTCTTACCATGCTTGTTAACAGTAAGAGTCTCCTAAAGCTGGGGAGGCAGTTCAGGGATAAACTACCCAAATCCCAGTTCTCAAATCCCAGACTGAGTCCTGGCAGGATGAACATCCTTACAGTGTAAATACACCTTACAGTCCTCATGAGATTCATGGCCTGAGAAGGCACAGGTTCAAACAGTCCTTCCACCATCTTGTGCCCACTGTTAAAATTCCAAGCTCACTTTGCAGCCCTGCTAGGGGAGGTTCCTCACTCCTCTGAGCCTGACACCCAGGATCTGATGGTCTCTTCCAGTTAATACCAGACAACATCTCTGTGTCCTAGGAGAACACCAGATGTCTGCATTTCCACTCAAATTGAGAGCATTTCTATTCATATTAAACAAAAATTACAACTCAGGAAAGAAAATATATTGTGAAACCATTGAATACTTAACTACTGCTAAAATTTTAAACTTTTTAAAATTTTAAAACACAGCTACCAAGAGAGACAACTACCAAGAGACACAACTACACAATCTGTGAGAAATTACCTGAGGTCTAAAACTTTCTAGCAGACAAACAAATTTTAAATTACTATTCTTCTGAAATAGCAAAGGCTCAAGGTTTGTTGCTATATCTAGGAATAGTTCTCATAAAACTGAGGATTCTTTATCTTTGTACCACCAGTTCCTGCCTCTGAAGAGGGGATGCAAGTGAGCAAGCCAGATAACATAGTAGTGGAGGCTGCTGAATGTTATTCCAGAACAAGCCTGTCTCACGAGCTGCAAGAGGGGATCCAAAGCCTTCCTGGAACCACCAAGAGGTGTTTGCTCTTCCTGAAGCTGCTGGCCAGAGCTCTGACCTGAATGGCTACTGAGCAGCTACTGGTCAGCTCAGAGTCCCATACTGAGAACAGCCCCTCACAGCATTCAGAGACATTATTCAGTCCAGTACAAATAGTGTTACACTCACTGAAATCTATCCTAACATAAATATGCAGCTTCTCAGTTTTGCTACTATGAAGCTTGTACTGAGAACTCTGTGGGGAGAGATTGCTTCATCACAAGCCATGAGGAGTATTTCAGAAAATCCTAAAACAGAGATTTGTTAAAGTATTTGGAGAACAAACAGATCATATTGATATTTTAAAGATGGAAGAGGGCAGTTTTTGACCACCATCACTCTCTGTCTGTCATGCTAGCATGCAACCCACTGAAGATCCTTTAGCTGCTCCTTCCTCTCCCAGGATGGCTTTATTTCATGTCTTTCCCACATTTCAAACCACATGCCTCGACGACCTCTTCAATTGTTATAGCTCTACTGAGAGGGTGTTTACATAAAAGCTCTTTGGAGCTTTTTGGATGAGAAACCACAAACATGCATGCACAGATTACATCAGATTTATTGCCACCGAGTAGAGTAAAACAATACTGAGGGTTACAGGTTCAGAACTCTGCCAGCAGTTCTCATCCAAGAGCATTCATTCAGCAGTAGCTTGTGATCATACAATTACCAATTACTCATCTCCTCTAAAGTCCACTGCCTTTTCATCCTTCCCATGCCCCTCAACTCATAAAGAGCATCACAAGGTTTTTAGTGGCTGAAAAGAACTATTCTTTCCAAGGAAGCAGACTTTACTTTGTCCATGTAAGCAAGCAGACAGACACTGCCCCATTTCCTACTCCCAACACACATCTCAGTTCGGCTCCTTTCTTCCAGCCTCAATTTGCCCAAACATACTTGACCTCAATCTGTAACAACCATCTGCAAATTAATTTGGAGTCATATCTTGCTGTTCCCAGTCATTCTTTCCAGTCTTTTCCCAGCCATTGCTGGGAATCCAGCTTCTATTCCTACATTAAAAAACCAGTATTACAAGGTTTGCTCTTTTCTTTGTTTGCTGCTTCCTTGCTCCCCCAGCAATTTCACAGGTTCTGCAAAACCATGAAAGCAGCACCTAGCCAGGAAAGAAACTACCAAAGGAATGGATATGAAGAATCTTCCTCATGCTAGATGATCCTTTCATTAAAATTCTTGTATTCTTATTGACCTGCACATCACTCCAATCATAGATAACACATGCCAAACATGTAAACAAGTAAAGCTTAATAGAAATTGTCACCAATGTAAGCAATGACATATAAAGCAAGGGAAGAAAGAGGCAGACATGGAACATCATTTCCTCAAGCCCCTAGGCTATTCCTGGGAAAGTGAAATAAATGCACATCCAAACTCAAACCAGAAAATTTTTTGAGCTCTTTCAGTTGCTTCACAGCAGTTAGCACATACTGAGCTTATGGTAAACTCTGTTTTCAACAGGGAAAAGAAACAAAAAAGAGAGCTAGGGAGATGAGAGAGAAAAATCCATCTAAAGATTTTGGGTGTGTCAAGAGGAACTGATAAAAAACAATCTCTCAATAATATGTCAATATTTTAAAACATTTTTTGACAGCTCCATTAAATACTATATAAAACTCCCCTACAGAAGAGCAAGGCATGGCAATCAAAGGCATAAATTACCTGTGAGCCAGCAGTGAGGACAAAACAAACATGGTTATGGATGAAATCTAATGCAAAGACAAAAAGGAGTGAAGAAGAATATGGGCAATTTTTTTTTAAATGATGGGAGCAGTGCTAAAGGAGACAAGAAAAGAAGAGAACATAGATCTATATTTCAGCACTCTGAGGAGTTCTAACCAGTCAAAACTACAAACTGTTTTAACTTTTCACTTAAGAGGCAGCACAGGCAGGCTGGCAGTACACTTTGTGTGCTATCTGAAAGTGGAGTGACAAAAATCCACACACCTTGGAGCCCAGGAGGAACAACCAGTCAGTCCCACCAGTGCAGGGCATTCACAGGAACTGCAGTATGCACCCCTGGGGTTCAGGGAAGAGCAGAGCTCGTGGCAGTGTTTGAGAACTTTGCAGCAGACCTGAGGGGCCCCTCTGAGCCTGGCAATCAAATGCACAGACACAGCAAGAGCCAGCCCCAGTGCAATGGATGGAGTGCTGCACTGCCTGCAGAGCCTTCTCTCTGAGGAAGTTGTTCACATTGCCTTCTCCCATCATCTAATTTCAACTCCATTTAAGGCACCACCAGCAGGGTATCAAGTTCCTCATGTTCCTAATACTGTCAGAGGATGGAGGCAGGAGCTCCTAGAAGATAATTTGGAGTACCCAAAATCAGTTTGAGAGGTGCCTGAATATGCCCAAGTTAAACAAAGCTGCCCACCCAAAGGCAAAGACCAGAACAAAAGTTAGAACCAAACTGCAGGTCCAGAAGAGCTGAGTGAAGCTCCAGAGCAGGCTCCCAGACAGAAGTTGCCTGATGGAGAAGTCAGAGTCCTTCCCTCCCTTGCTGCTCTCTCCTGCCTGTGCAGCCCAGCTGACACCAGACCCAGGCCATTCCAAGCCCCACAGGAGGTGGAAGCAGAAATTGGATTGCTGAGGGGCTGAGCCCAGCTCCTGTTTGCTCTTGAGCTATTTGTGTGCATTATCCAGCTTTGCAGCTCTCTCCACTGGACATGGATCTGGAGACCATGGCAGAACACAGATAAATATACCAGTTTTGTGAAAGGAAGCCATGTAGGTCTGCCTTCACACTATTAAGGCTCCAATCTCCACTCACTAAAATCAAACTATGCTTTAATTTGGGATTTAATGGGGAAAGGCTTGAAAAAGTTCAGGGAAAAACAAAAAACACAAGGAGTTAAAAGGCTGGAGATTGAGTTTTTTACACAGAGTTTTTAGGATAATGTGCACCTTCACAAAAGCAAAAAACTCAACAACCACTTGAGGGCCTTCAAATAAACACTGCTAGACATGTAATCTCTAAATTGAAAACAAAGCAAAACGAGCAGAGACAGTTTCTGAGTTTTGCAGTGCAAAACCAAAGCTGCACAGTATGAAAGGCCCAACACTTGTCTGGATAACCACGGGGTTATAACACTTGTCTGGATAACCACGGGGTTATAACACTTGTCTGGATAACCAAGGGGTTATAACACTTGTTTGGAGAACCAAGGGGTTATAACACCCTCTGAGGATACCCCAGAAAACCTAGGGATTTGAAGCTGCAATAGCAACAAGAGAAAACTGTTCTGCCTCTTCCCCCAAAAGTAAGACAACTTTGTTTACCTAAAAGCAGCATAATCAGGGCACTGAGTGAACTTCATTCTGGATTATCAAATCTACACAAATCCACTTTGTTTTCAGAGAAATAAAGTATTTAGTCATATGTGGTATGGCACTTTTCCAAATTATAATTCAGTAATTTATTCTGTTCCTTCTCAAGCTTACCTAGAGATGCTTGATTTAGCTCAAAGACAAGGCCACATATTGCACAGCTGTGGGATCAAATTATGTTTAACACATTAGGGGGAATTACAGATTTTCTTGATGTGAAACTGCATGATGAAGAGAATTCAGAATCTTTTAGGTGTCCTGTCATCAACAGCAGTTTGCTGGTGTTTCCTGTTGAGTTAGATCCTTCTAGCTTTTCTGGGATATTTGAATTAAGGGGAGGGAAGCAGAATGATTTCCACTGATAATGACCATTTTAGTGGGAAAACAAAACAAAACAAAACAAAACAAAACAACACCAGCTGGGGTTAACAGAATATTGAAAACCCCAAAACTTCCCAGCCTTCTGACCTTGCAAACCTGATGCTGGGTTCACCACAAACTGAGAAGCTACAAGGTTGTGATAGGGGAAGCCTCATTAGGGACCAAAAGCTGAGATGCCAGCTCAGAGGTCAGGCTTTGCTGGCCAGGAGGATGTGGGAGACAGAGACAAGCCCAGCAGGGGTACAGGAGCACCAGCCCCTGAGCACTCTGTGCCTGCAGAGCTGTGCCTGCTGCCAGGCTCTGACACCTGAGCACTAGGATGCCTCTCTGAACCCAGCTTGAAGATATAAGAGCAGAGCTGTATGTCCTTCCACAGCCAAGCCTGTTTCCAGCCACGGTGGTCCTAGCAGCCCTGTGCCTGTGGTGGCAGCAGTGGCAGGTGGAAGAGTTAGGATCTACCTCTCCAGAAAAGATGCAAGCTTTGTAGTGCCTGTGCCTGAATCTGTCCAGAAGTACTATCTGGATGTGTTAGGGAAAATAATCTACTTCCCTTATGCCTGCACTCAGACCATAAACCTAGAGCTCTAGCTGCCAAATATCATTTGTAAATAGTGATCTTTTGAGAGGCAAAAGTAAGTCCAAGATCTAGAATAAGGTGGCACTTACTTTAGAAAAAAAAAGAAGTTTCAGCTAACTAAACCCCAAACAGTAAGGTTCTCCAAAACCAGAATGAATTTTTTGCTGGAGAAAGATTACCTCTAAGCTTTCCCTTTAGAGCCCTTTCCAAAACCACAGATTTTGGCAAAGTAATGCCAAACAAGCAACGGTACTGCAGTCACCTGTATGGAAATACTACCTTGTTCTGAGATCAGCTTGTGGTGTGGTTTAGTGCAGGTATGGCCCCCAGTGAAGAACTCTAACACATGTGCCCCATTGCCTAAGTATGTCCCCCATCCAACTGTATGCAAATGACCTAAGGTCACAGGAGGAAAAATATTAAGTTTAGTTTTCATTCTTTTTTATCAGACTACAAATTCTTTGGGTCAGGACTGACTTGTTCTGCACTGGGTGGGTACTACCTTGATCTAGGGATACCCCAGTCTCAGTCTCTGTACTTGTCTCTAGCACAAGTAATCATTAATATTACTTCAATGTAAAAATGACATCTTTCTGAATTACTTAGCTTTTCAGAAACAGACAGGAACGCTGCTAGTTTATGTTTTGCTATGTTTGAAAGCATGCAATTAGACATGGATCTTACAAACATAAACAAACACTCCCATCCAACCTCCATGTTTCTGAAAAACCCCAGGTTTGTTTAGACAAGGGGTTGATAATCCAGTTTGAACACAGGTATCTGAATGCTGTGACAGCTTCTTCATAATGCTCAGCTTATGGTACATTAAACTTTAAAGCAAGATAAACTCCTGCTTTCATTTTATCAAACATCTACCCAGACAGCAAAAAGAAAGACACAAAGCAATGTTTGCAGCTACAGCCAAGCATGGGATATCCAACTCAGCATATGTTTGAAATGAAAATGAACAATATGTTGCATAGATATACTACTGTATTTTTCAATTGAGAATATCACTGGGATTTGTAAATGTTAAACTCATTCTTCCCTTAAGAGTTTGGTTTTATTTCATGCCTAAAAAAACCCCTGAGATTCACAGAGATTAGGCAAATAGAGACAGCAATGCTTGCAATTGAGAAAGAAAGTGCTCTTAAAAGAAACTGCTCTGATAATCCGTTTGGGTGGAAGAAATCACAGGGGAGGACACAGACAAGACATTTTTTAAGAGTGCTAAGTGTTGCGCCACTGGTGTTACTGAACTTTGGTAGTTAGCCATATTATGCCTTTTTGTGGTCAATCAAGTAGCAACCTGCCTATCACAATAATAATGATGTAGCAACAGAAATCCAAGAACCCATGATAAGAAACCTGTAAGAGACTTTTACCTACAGAGAACAAGTAGCAAGAATGGGGAGGGTAGCAGATGACTAAATCCTTCAGGAATGGGGGATAGCAAAGAGGCTTGAGCAGCCTCTTAATTTAACAGATTACCAAAAAACAACTTCCCATTCAAATCCAAACAGACTATGTACCAAAAAGCTCCATAGGTCTTTCTACTCCCAACATCTAATCAACTACCTTGCAAAGCCTCTCCTTAGAGCTGACTTAAGGTCATGTGGAAGACAAGCATTGAGAGGTTATAGTTGCTTCCACTGATTTAAAATTGACACATTACACTACAAGCATCACCTTCATATTGCGCTGAGGACAACGCATGAGAAATCAGAGATGTGTTATTACATGATTTGCTATAAAGAGTTATTATGTTCATTGTACCATAAAAAACAGCCTAAAAATTATCAAATCATCCAAGTTTCTAAGACTTGTATAGTGAAGATACAAATCTTTCTATAGAGAACTTGTTTCTAAGACTTGCAAAGAAAGACTTGTATCTTCCCAATAAGTTAATTTTTATGCAGCTGCAACCTCTGCTCCCCTTCCCAATCAACCCTTTCTTCTCTCCCTCTTTCATATGACCTCACCATACACAAAAATGTGAAGAGATTGGTCTTATCACAGTTTAGCAAGATACCACCTGCCAGCTGAGCTGTGACAAATCCCAGCTGGCCTTACAATGCCCACACTCACAGGGACTGAGGCTGAGCTGATGCACAGCAGCTCAAGGCTGTCATTTAAACCGCTGAGTACCCCCATCCACGAAAACTGCGCTAAGGAAAGAGCTCAATAAGATGAAGGTTGCCATGACCACATTCCTATTCTAGTGTGCATTAGATTTTTTTACTCTCTCCTCTACCTGCAACTGCCTTCTGTTGAGCCTTGCTAAGCCTTTCACAGCCAACAGGGTGGACAAACTGCCTGCTCTTTGTACTCACACAACAGTTGGTACAACGTGACCCCAATCAATCATACACTACTGCCACCACAAAATTTACAACAACAAATATCCATTCCTCCCTTTCCCCAGGACTGCCCTTCTGAATAGACACAATCCTGGAGGAAAAAGCTAAAAAAAGAGTAATTCAGTAGTTATTAAAAAATTAAGATAAGGCTTATGAAGAAAACCTCAGAGGTACCTTAAGAGTTATTACTTTATTATTACTCCTGCCATACACAACACTCATCTTTTCTAACTCTTAGAAGAGTATCAGATAATCAGGTATGCAACATGATTGTAATAAAAACATTTTCTAGAATTAGAGACCTGCATTTCTATTAGCAACCATTTTACACACTTAATGTTTAAATAATTCCTTGAACCCAAGGTTTCAGTCATGAATAAAGGAAAATGTGAGCACGCATTGAGTTTTACTGATTTGTTTAAACACTCAGGTAGTAAAAAAAAATTCAACAAAATAGACTCAAATGAGAAAGTTGACAAGTTTGAACAACTACCACACTTGCAGATGTGCTTCAAGACTTTAACCTTACAGGCTCAGGCACTGCACTTTACTGAGATAAATAGATGTGAACAGCTCAGCCACCAGGCAAACCCACCAACAGCCCATAGCTTATTTCAATGCAAGCTTAATAATTGTCAGCTTCCCATTGGAAGAGTGATCTATAGGCACCTGTATTTAATAAGCTACTTAAAAATAAACTTGAATCTGTAGATCAACAAGATTGGTTAGTTGTAATCTTTTACAAGTATAAAACACTTTCCCCACATAAAACTTCTGCTGCCTTTTTCTCGATGCTTTCACAGAACTCACCTTCAGCCAGGAAAGCAGACACACTGAATGGGGTGGCTCTACTGATAGACAATTTCCCACCTCACTGCTAAGTTGAACTTTCTGAAACTTTTATGGTAGGCCCTCAATTCAGCAGTAACACAGCCATGAGTCTGGTTTAACTCTGCAATTAGAGTTAGCTTTGTTAACGGCAAGACCAAACGCGCACTAAACCACCATGTCTTAACTTCAAGGGGAGGAACAGCCTTTCCTAAACTGAACCAGAAAATGAGGCCCTGAGCAAACACACACCAGACAGTACCAAAGATTTACAAGGAGCAGTTCCGGGTCTTTGGAGATCTCGGCACATCCGGACATGAGCTATGGGGAAGTATCAGGCTACTTCGAATGATTCACAGGTGGCCAGACCTCATCACCTGATCTCCTGCTTTTCTGAACTGTGGATGCGCCTCTGTCCTCCCTCTTTCCCCTTTAAGCTCCCAGAGATGTCACAGGTCCACAGCTAAACAGCATGGTCTCAATGATCTAGAGCTACTTTTCTTTTTCCCAATAAAATTCAGAGGAGGTAGGACTTGGATGTTTGCAATTATTTGGGCAGATTTTGTTCAGAAAGCAGGCTCACCCACCTATTTGATACAGCAACACATTTCAGATATAGGTTTGACTCTTTTTAGTCTCTCTAGACCCCCCCTGAACACAGAAGGAAATTGAACAAAGCCCAACAGGGTGAAAGAATAACAAAATGTATGCAAAGCGATCTGTCATTTACATTGCTACAACAATTGTGCTAAACTCATGGTGCCATCACTATTCTCTTCCTGATTAGCTTTAGATTTTTGGTGGATTTTTTTTTCTGCAACAGTCACTGAAACCTTTACTTGAAAACTCATACAATTGAGAAAAACCCCATTATTTTACTGGAAGGCAGGATTTGAAGATAAATCCAAGTGAAAAGTCAGAAAAACACTCCCAGTTCAGCTAACGTAATTTCTGAAAGAAATTGTCAGGATGGGGGGAGGATTTTTTTTTTTCATTTCAGCACAGCTCACTGCACTGCCTACTGTGCTAACCATTACAGCTGCTGTTATTCTGATTTGTGTCAACTAGTCAGTGTGGAAAGAACAAGAGAGGAAATTCAAGCAGCAGTTTAAGTGTCTGTACACTTAAGCCAAAGAACAAGTGTCCAGCACAGTAGAGAGAAGAGGTCCAACAAGTATTTGGGGTTTTTTTGACCTGGACCAATGTTCCTGCTGCCCAAAGAAATTAATAGGAAACCAAAAAATAAGTTCTTAACTTAAAAGATCTTTTTTGCTAGCAGCTGATAAAGCACTTACAAGACAATATTGCAAGGAGAGAATTATCTAAAAGCGTAGTGAGTTTTGTGAGCATTTATTGCACTCTCTGCTTCCAAACCAACTCCCCCTCCATTTCCCTCCTAGGAAATTACCTTCCAGTTTCCTCTCATGGATAAGATTCTACAGATGCTGGGTTTCAGCAGGGTTTATGTCTGATGTGCAACCCATCTCACTGCTCTCACTTACCAATACAGCAGGACCAGGAAGACTGCCAGCAGAGCCAGGGTGGCTGTGGTGCTGCTCATTTCTAGGGAGGCAAGTGCCAGACGATCTACAGGCTCCATTTTCCTCCACTACAGCTGCAGCTTTGAGTGCTGTGTGCAGGGGAAAGCCTCCACAAGGGCTGATAAAGCCTTCCACAGCTAAAGGAATGACATCTGCAACGAAACAGGAACTGAGAGAGCAAAAACATGTCATCACAAACAGCAAACCTTTCCTCTTCTCATCAACTGCACACTCTGAGGCAGAACTTGAAGGTTCTCTGAATGGCAGAATGCAGCAATTTCCCCCCTCCCACTGTTGTTGACTCTCATGCCAGTAAATATTTACATACCCACCGCTTGAGACATCAGCGTTGCTGAATGGGATTTTAGACCTCAAGTACGGGAATCTGGGAAATGTGTGGGGAAAATAAATGGGGAAGACAGCCTGTTACAGATCATGGAAGAAAAATATAAAGGCACTTCAGAGGTGTCCTGACATACAAACAGTGGAGTTCTCTAAAGTAATTAAAATAGAGCATTTTTGCAATATGAAACTTCATTAGCACTTAATTTCCAAGCTGGTTATACCTTGTAAGAATGGAACAAAGTAAACTTTAAATTATCACAACTAAAAGGAAGAATTAGAGGAAAGCTGGTCTAATGTGACTTCTAGAATGCATTTGAAGAAAGACCAAATGAGCAGAAAACCCCAATTTTTTGGAGTAGTACCAGATCCATAAGTCAGCATCTGCCACACTGGTGAGTCCACACAGGCAGCGCTGTGTGGCTGTATCATCTCAAGCTCATGAGGGCTACAGCAAATTTTCCTGGATCAGTGCACTGTCCCCCTTGGGGGTATCACTAACCAGTCTCTCCAGAGATGCTTTGGCTACCCCTGCAAATAGTTGTATTTCAAGTATCAGGCTTAACAACAATATGGTCAAATCTACTATCTCTGCACTGTGGCACAGTCAGGCTGCCACAGCCCCATGAACAACCTGCACACAGCCATCAAGTTTTGACTGCAGTTCTGGAAATGGTTTGTTCACTGTATATGAATTCTTCAGTTTTCTTCTGTATTTTCCTGCCTGCAAACCTCAAGCCTGTTTTAAGCATCTGATCCAGTCCACTTAGAAAGGTAAACCAGAGAACACGCCTTGGAGCACTTTTACAGGAGAAGTACACCAACCTGTTATACACTAAAGTAAACTAAAATTCTATGAGCAAAAAAATCTTCAGGACAACAACATCAGAAGCAGCAGCTTGCACATAAACACCTCTGCCCATGACGAAATTCCCTGAACTGTCCAGTATTGTTTGTTACTTAAGAAACTATAAATTCTCCTGTATGTGCTTCAGAGCTTCCACCCATCCTAAAAAACCGATTTGAAAGATAAGGAAATCAATGCTATCCAAAAATTTGGTTTCTGAATTATATGGTAACCTTGAGAACCAGAAATTCTGTAAAATCTGTTTCTCCTAACACACCTGATGAAGAGTGGTTTCTTCTCTGACTACCCCAAGACAATAGCTTAGATTTAATGTGCAAGGCTTCTCCAATATCACTGTATTACACTTCCTGCTTTTATCAGAGAAGTTAATAATATAGGTATCAAAAAAGTAAAGTCTTTAACACAATGGAGTTTAATTTTAAGAAGATTTGGCTCTACTCTAAGTGAATCACTGCTATTTTGGTTCTTCATGCTTCACAACTGCATTAATTCCCTTCCAGCCTGAGATCCTTACAGATCAAGTAGAAGGTGTTACCCAGCTCATCAGCTCTGCAGAATAGGGAGGAAGCTCACAGAAAACCTTGCTGCAGGTATTAACAACTCCACTGCTATTCTAGGTCAATAACAGCTCTGCTGGTTTGCTGCTGCTGCTGGAAAGTTCTGCAAGAACAACTCCAACAAGATTTAACACCAGTGACACAAGGAATTAATCAGTGGGCACAAGCTAATCCCAATAACAACCAATCCTGCAGGACTTTCAGAAAAAGAGAAAAAAAGTCAAACATTGATATGCATCAAAGTCTTTTTTAAAAGACTTTTCATCTTTTCTTTTCTTTTCTTCTTTCTTTTCCAAAAGATTTGTCTTTTCTTCTTCTACCACAACGGAAGAAGGCAAGAAATAATATTCCAATTTTACTTTATTTGGCTTTTTAATAAAAGACATTTTTCTGCATATAGAGGACAGATGTTCTCTTATTAAAATCAACTGCACGACTCCTGTCAGCACCCACAGGTCAAGTAGAGACCTCACTTGTTTTTTAAGAAGCACTGGAGTCTTTTCCCAGTCACACTGAGAGACAGGAGGTATGAATAGTTCTTAAACATATGCTTAAGAAAGAAAACAGGGTCTCACATCAGAATCCATTTTGGAAAAGAACACATAATTAAGCTTTTTTTTTTGCTTTTCTTTTCATACTTTTCTGCTGTTGATAGTGGGGTTTGTTTTGTTTTACTTTTTAAGCCTCATCACCTGTTTCTTGCTGAAGGATTTTAACTTGGCACCTCCAACCATTAAGAAGGGTGCCAAGAATTGACTCTAAAACCTGCCTGGAGCACTTCTCATCACAGACAGAGGCACTTAGAGTTATCATCTTGGAGTTAGGGACCTCAGCTCTCTGAAGAGTCACATAAATCGACATGATCCTTGTGGGGGGCAAAGGAGTCAGGGATGCAAGAGCAATGCAAACAAGCTATTTATCAACCCTGAGAATTCTCTTTACAATTTTTTTTTATGTGAGAAATATCATCCCAATTAAGACTTGATAGCACGGATATTTTGCACCAACCTCCAAGTCCCTTTTGCGGAGTCACGCTGGCCAGTTTGGTAACAGTATCAAAGAACTAGGGCGACAGATACCAAGTCCTCCCTAACTGCAGGCTGGAGGAAGCCAGGGACAAGCAGAAGAGAGCCTTTTCCTGTCAGCCTGCTGTGAGTCAGCAGCCGTGCCTGCCTTTGCATCCACCAGGCTTCCCTCCAGACTGCATCCTCCAAGGTTTGCAGCTCCTTGACACGGCGCCATCCACGCTCTTCTCCTCCGTGGAGATTAAATTCCACAGGTCAGCCCCTGGTTCATCACAAACAGGTGCTGACTGAAACCTGCCCTGAAGGGACCCATCTCAGCCTCCATTCCCCACCAGTGCCTGGGAGCTGCCCTGCACACAGCAGAAGGAGCTCGGGGCTGAGCAGCCAGGGCTGCAGCCTGCACACACGCCCGCAGCCGCAGCTATTAAACAGGGAAGTACACAATAGCATCCAAAGTCTGAGGCTGAATTGTTCCTCAGCTGAAAAGAACAAAAACCTGGCACCCAGACAATCCAGGTTTTACAGGAAGCCCTCGTGCCTTACAGCCCTGTCTGAGTCCAGTAATATTTTCTGCAAATGTTCTTCCAAAACAATGCATTTCAGCTTCAAAAGGAATACAGCTGTGGCGGTGGCCTCAGCCATGCTTGACATACACAAGTATTGTTCCAACGTGAAGTACACAGTTCATTAAAAAGCAGGATTATAGACCTTCCCAGTAAACCTAAATCACATTAAGGATTTTGACCTGTCCTCAAAGTATATCGAATGGAAAGTGTAGTTTCATCTTTCAAGAGCTACTGACTACACCAGCTAGACTAACCACATACTCCTGCTAATGACCAAATTCAATTCCTCTTCTGCTATTCTACCTCATATATTTTAGGTCTATAATAATCTAATTAAGGCTGAGCCACACCAGCTTTATGATAGATGAAGGAAGTCCAGGAAGATGTTACATTTTAATTTTATAGCAGTTTGTGTCTATAGAAATTTATAGCACAGTCTTCAGATCAACAAAATTCTGCTACAGACAGCTTAGCCACAAAATACTGCAGACAAAATACCACAGAACAGCTTAAAAAAGAGATTAATCAGGGACTAGTTTATGTATAAGCTTTAACAAAGCCCATGTAACAAAATGCGTAAAGTATATATGGTGATAATTTATCTTAAAACAAAAACCCTTCCAGAGCCAAAATGAATTCTCAACGTCTTGAAGGCAGACCAATCAAAAAAAATTCCAGAGGCATATTTCACAGAGGTTTTCTTGGTTTTTTTTTTTAAATTCAAAACAACCTTAATATCCAAAGTACTGGGAATAATAATATATTGGAATAGAGGGATTTACAATGGCCATCTGTGACTTAATTATTGCTATCCCTGTTCAAGGATTGATTAAGCAGTTTAATCAGATGATTCTGTACTCCTGCATGATAAACTATGACAAACTACCCAACAGACAGACCACCAAGGCATCAGAGCCTACTAATAAACATCCTGCTCTACATTCAGAACAGACAGGGGCACCAAAACGATGCCATGAGCTCATGGGAGATTCTTGAGTCACCTTGAATAAAGTCACTCCAATAAAGGGGATCTCAAAAGGCAAGCACAGTAACTGTAAAACCACACTGAGGAGGCCACTTTCATGACACTTCCGACTGAGCAGCAGAAAGACACACTTCTACACTTAAATTGTTTTGCCAAGTCAGAACCTGGTTATATTAACCTAAATGCTTCTCAGGAAACAGGCATACAGTTTAAAATTCTAGGAAAGCTAAAATATTATGCAAACTTGTACTTCACTAATAAATTTAATCTTAGCTGCCTAAAAGTTATGGTACTTCAAACACAGTCAGTATCTTAGAGTCTAAAAAACTCATTATGCTAACTAAATGCAGTGCCACTGTACTAAGTCCCCTCTAAAGCAACAAGCTGTGAGATATCCTAGTTATTTCAAAGAACTCCTCTTAGAAATAGCACAGATTTTGTGGTCAAAAGGAATGACAGTTTCTTCCTCTTGCTGTGAGAGTTCGGAATGAGTTTCTAAAATAAAGTTACCTTTGCTAATAGTGGCATTAAGATCTTGCAGCCCCTGTGAAATTCCAGAGAAAGCAGAAATTAGTATAACATCTGCTGCCCGTCACCAGGCATTTCTAAGCAAATTGACTTTATTAAATAATTGGTAACTTGTTTATATTTCTATAGCTTGCTTTAGAAACATTGATTGATTCAAGCAATCCTATAATTTCATTGTCCTATAAACTTGACTGGAGATAAATATGGATTTATGTTCACAGATCAATAGCTCCACAATCACAGCAAAAGCCAAAAAACCCTGCCTAGACTAGTCTTGTAGTTACAAAGAGACATATAAACATATAAATGTTTGCAAAAAAATTATGGTAAGAGCTGTTATAATTTTTTTTCAGAAGCTTGGTTTTTAAACACCATGAAAAATGCCTAACCTTCTCTGTCTAATTGAAAAGCTACTCTAGATGACAAATTCCAGGCTTGAATTCTCCAAATTATGTTTTGGTGCTGAATTACAGGTCAAAAGAACTTTGAAAAACCTAACAGAAGTACCTTGTTCTATAACTTAATTAAACAAACTTATAGTCTAATACAATGCATTTATCAGTACCCTGTCAAAATCCAAAATGACAAATGGGAAATGCACCAAAAGTCTCAAAAACCTTGAACCTCAGACAAGGTAAAGAGCTATTCTTCACCTGAGGACTACAACTGGTTTTTTTAAATATCTCATGCTCCCAGAAGAAACTGCACAGACAGTGAATGGAGAAAGTGCCCATGGGCTGTGGCCTTCAGCCTGACAAGAATGTTAGAATTCTTCCCATCTGGGAACTGTGGGCAGTATCAGCTGTCCCCTTATGCCTTATCTCTGTCTAAAACCAGAGGGTTTGGATGCACTTGCCTCTCTGAGATTAATAAGACAGCAAAAAGAGAGAGCAAAAGAATGTTCAATGTATTAGGTGATACAAACATGCCAAAACCAGAACAAGTACTACATCTCACAACTGCCAGTAGTCTCTGCACAGAAGAGGCAGTAAACTGGTAAAAAGGAAAAAGAAAGGTGGCAATGAAGCAAGTCAGACTAATACTATTGCCACAGCAATGGTTCTCATACCTCGAAAAGCCCAGAAGCTCTTAGTTTGCATCCACATGTAGAAATGCAACCTGACTGCAAAGAAACTCAAACGGGCAGCAAAAAGAATCACTGAGGACCAATTCTCCAGCAATTCTTTAATGGCATCTACAGAGCCACTCCTTATGATGCAGAAACATCCCTTCACAGGACATTCTCCTGGAGATGACCAGGTGCAGGGTTTGGTAAAGCTGCTGTGACTCCTGCAGATGTGGCAGGGAAAGCTTCTGCCCTGTTGCCTCTCTTGCCTTTGAAATTGTTCCCCATGACAAGCATTTCCAAATGACAGCAACTGCACTGTGAACAACCATGATGAATATTCTCAGAGGGCAGTGAGAGCACAAAATGTGTGGGGCACTGGAACACACAAAGCTGGGGCAGGGAGACACAGCAAACCTTCATACCAGGGGGCAAACACAGGGCCAATATAAAGTACCTTGAAATGCCTTATGTTCATTCGTGCCCCTATACAGAGTGAAAATAAGAGTGAAATGCCTAAGTGTATGCATCACATGATGAATAATTCTTGGTAGATCGTGCCAAATATTCCCAAAGGCCTTCTTACCCATCTGAAAGGGAGCACAGATAACTAATGTGAAAATTGCAGCCCCCTCGTACGTAGCCAGGAAGCACATGCAGCATATGGGCAGCTCTAGTCTGGTTCAGCCTTTTGGGCTTTCCCATTCATTGGGCTTTCTTACTGCAGACTTTCCTTCTGACCACTTGCACACTAATTCACCAAATCAGAAATCCCTTCAGTTTCATTCTCAGCAGATATGCTGTAACACAGACATGCATAACCGACCGGTGAGGGGAGAGAAAAAAAAGAAAAAGTGAAAAAAAATTATGCAGTCACAAAACCAGCACTTCCAAACCTCAAGCTCTTTCTGAACTCTTGGTTTATTTGAGCTTTTTGCTACAGTGCTGGTCGTTCATTTGCGCAATTGTGATAAATACAGGTTTTACTGGGGGCAAGGACTGTCAAGCTCCAAGCAAGGAAAAAAGTGCTCAGAAGCTGTGAAACTCAAAGGATCAGGGCTAAAATACTAATTAAACTATTTTAATTGCTCAATTTAAAAAATTGCATGTTTTTCCTGCAGTCTCATGGATCTGAGAGTACATCTGTGATTTTGGAATGCTTGAGGCTAGCAATACTTACAAAAGGGCATGAACCCAATAAGCTGACCTATTAGCCGAGGGAAAAAGGTTAAGTGGAAGACTAAATAACCTGATGTTATGAGTTGAAACAGCAAGAAAAACTTAGTCTCAACAAGACTTCAATCCTGCTGACGCTCCTTTTAACTTCATCTCTCAAAATGTACTGTAGTTGGGATCTGAGCCCAAAGTTTACAGTGTTCAGCCTCCCTTCCTACCTTCTGATGCCTTCCACCAAGTGGCAGATAAGCCCAGCCTCATATCGTAGCTGAGCTAGTACAGAAAGGAAATGTTTCCTTCTCAGGATATGGGGAACTTTCTCCTCAAGAGCCCCAGCTCTGTGTGTGGCAGCTCAAGCTAACTAGAAATTTCCAGGGACAAAGGGAGGTTATGATGAGCTGTAATTCAGAGGGGGCCCCCGCAGATGCAGGAGTATTTTAAGGGTGTAGCAAAGAACTTTTGGAAGTCTGGCGCAGGTAGATTCTCTCTGTCTTCGTGTGATGCACTCAGCTCTGTGGATAGAGAGCATCAACTCCAAACATAAAATATTGTTTTTCTCTCAGTATGTAACTCCAATGAACCTTATTGGAGCACTGAGGGTACACTGAGAAGATTACACTCCTTAATGTGCAGTTACAGCTGTACTGTAATGTGCAGTTACAGCTGTACTGTAAATGCAACAATACATGCTTTTCTATTATGGTTCAAGACCACTCCGCTCTTCAAGACTGTCATAAACCTCAGAAAACAGGGGTTTGTAATGGAAATGCTGAAACACACAACTCTAAAAACCCCGGCAGAGAGGAAATACAGCTATAAATTCAGCTTTTCTTTTCCAGCATACACATTGGCAAGTTATGAATAATACGTATTTCTGCACTTACAACAGACAGGCGTACACACTGCTCAGGGTAACCTTAGCTGCGAAGGTGGAGGATGGAAAGAGCTCAGAGTGGAAAGAGCAACCTTTCATCTTGTGTTTTACAGAGTTACTGCAACTGCAATGATGGCATAAACCCAGCAATTGAAATTTAGTGCCCTGTGCACCAGCGCTGAATTTCGAATGCACTTGTTTTAGAAAGGGTGTGCTATGTTTCTATGGTCAGCAAGAAAAGGACATGAGCCCCCTCAAACACCCTCAGTCTCCTGTGTTTTTAAAAAAGACCTGGCTGTTAGGATGCTGTTTAAATGACATTGCAAATCAGCTTGCTATCCATTCAAAAACAGATATTCTATATATATTCTTTTCTGTATATATTCTGGTCTCTATCTTCTTAACACTACCAAGAAGCAAAATTTGCTTGTAATTACTGAAATTTGTTACTGCAAAAACCCCTGCTCTGTTTGCCAAGAAAAAGACGGGCAGGCAACTGTACTACCACTGAGGCATTTGGGGATTTCTTCAGATATTAATAGCAACTGCAGAGGTGGGTCAATATAATCCCATTGGCCATATCATGCTGTGTGATTTCTGATGTGTACGAGGAAAGGAAAACTAAACCAACACAACTGCCGTTTGGGAGGAGTGCTGATGTTGGGTAAACAGGGAAATCCATGCCTGTTTTGAATATTGCAGCCTGGCTGTCAGGTGGGAAAAGGCAGAGTAGGGAGGTCCTTCCTCCTTCAGCACCAGGAGGGAGGGGGCAGAGGCTGCTGCCTGCACAGGGCTTGGTGCCACCACCACCATCCTCCTCCTCGGTCACCTGCCCTGCCCCAGGGTTTCAGCAGCATCCCCAGCCATCACACTTATCTGGAGACATTCTTGCAGGAGTTCTGACACCCTGGCTTAAGCTGCCATAGAAACACTCAAAGCTCAGCAAGGATGCATCCCTGGTTTTTGTATCAGTCCTGTTCACACCTAGGAAAGTTTTTTGAATGTGTATGGAATGCTTTCAGATTGAGGTGCCCCTATAAACTAACTTCTGTTCCAATTCAGATGTGCCAATAAGTTATTTTCTATTACAAATATATCAGCAGTGCCACTGATTGGTCTATGAGGGGCACGAAAAACTTCACCTGGAAAGCAGCCCATGAGACTCTCCATCACAGCTGCTAGAATTTTTAATTGTTAGAAGGTTTAGAACTTCTAACCAACACGTCTAAAACTAGCTACATCATCCTCATTTCAGATCTGAGGGCACTGCATTTAGCCTTTCTGCATGTTTGATTCATGAAGGACACCAGCCCTTCAGCTTTCTGCATGACAGCCGCCCTGATGCCACGCTGTGCAAACCCCACACACCCAAACCTGCACCTCTCACTCACCCAGAGCTGCCGAGCCTCTCAACAGGAAGGGAATTGCCTCCTTGTCCAGACCTGCTCAGTTCAGCATTTGGCAACCTCTGCAGAGACCAACGGCAAAGCTACTTTATTGCCATTGAAAGGGCAACACAATTCCCAGCAGAACTGAGAACTGCCTTTCACGTCTTCTCTTGGGTGACACCTTCACTAGGAGGGTCTCCTGCCTTCACTTCCACCTTTTTTTGTTTAAATATGGTCTTGCACCAGTAGCCTTAGCTAAAATCTCCCGCTCTGCTCCCACAATTTTCAGCCTGCCCACTGCCTGCTGCTTCACCCCAGCAGCAGCAGCTGGGAACCAGTCTGGCCATAAGGGATGCATGCAACAAATCTACGGTCTTCAGAATAACAAGTAAATTATTTTCAGGAAAGGACCACAAGGGTGTAATTGTGTTATTGAACCAAGTCTCTACACACAGGGCATTACTGTCTCATGTACACTTAGCCCTGGGAAGTCTGCAGCGTGTCCTTTTGCCAGGCATTTACCACAACACTCTGGCAAATTTACACTCAGGTGTAAGGACCAACAGCAAGGCTGCAATGGTTTCCCAGGTGTCTGCTTGCCAGATGGTCACTGCCAAAATGTTCAGAAGTGTTTTACCTTACCCAGGAAGCGCACAAAACCATTTCCACTTCCTCTGCTCTCCGACCACTGCTCTGTTTTATTAAGCAGCGGGGTAAAATGGAAGCATTTCCAAAGATTTTCACTGCACTGGTCTTAACAGCCTGAAACTTAGAGTTGCCTCCAGTCGAGCAAACAGCAGAGATACACTGGGAAAAGGAAATGTACATGGGCAGAGTCTATTGCAGCCACATATGCAAAACGTGTACTCGTCAATTTCTCTCTATTAAGACCTAGAAAGTCAACTTTAAGGGAAAAAAACACTTAAAAAGCAAGCTTAAATTTAGCCAAAAGCTGGATGCTCTAAGACCCTTGTTCACTAGAGAAAGATTTGCAGCCTCTCTAGGGGAGTGGGATTCCTACCCTCGCTTTTTCTAACACTGAATGATTCTTTATCCCACTAACCTTTCCCTAAAGGAGCCAACACATCTAACCATGGCTGAGGGGGGAATGGCACCTCTCCCCGGCCCCACACGCTGACTCTGCAGGCAGCGCCGCCAGCCAAGCCCAACTCCATGCCTTTGCCCAAGGATGCGCCACAGGCACGGCACGGCAAAGCTTCCCGGCCAAAAGCACGGGGCACAGGAAGACTGGGGCGGACCACAGGATTTACACAGAAAATCCCAGGAGATCCTTACCTTCAGAGGTCTCCCGTGCCTCCTGCAGCGGTTCCTGGTTGGGATGCCAGCCGCAGCTGCCCGGCAGCAGCCTGAGGGCAGCAGAGGGGCGCGGAGCCATCGCCGCCTCCACACAACAGACAGGTGCCGGGACAGCTGCCAGGTAAGGCCGCGGGACTACAACTCCCAGGAGCCCCCGCGCCTCCCTGCCCGGTTCCCCTGGGCTGCCCCCCGCCACGCCCTCTGGGGGCTGTAGTTCCACCACCACCACCACCCTCTGCGGCTGACATGCTCTTGCTGGGAAAGGAGGATTTGCGTGGCCGCAAAGGAAGCTAACACTCTGAGACACTTAATATGTTTCTTTTTTTAAAAGTCTATGCATGTATGTCTGCATGACAAATTTTAAAAAAGGTGCTAAACTCAGCAAAATTTATATCTCCTGCAAGGGGAAAATGGGAAGTTAGTGTACTTCCAATTGTCTTTCTGCTTCTGGTGGGGATTCTTTGGTTTGCTGTGAAAGGAGAAGAGAAAAAGAGAAAAATAAAAGCTCATAAGCAAGTATTGTCAAACAGCTTTGCAAAATCAGATGGGAAAAACTTAAATGTTCCCGTACACTAATTAGTTAATGACTGGCCTCAAGCCTGCAAACGTGTCGATACTTAACTGTATCCTCCACTGAAGTGAATGCAATTGAATCTCATACTCCAGTTGTTCCAGAAACTCAAGGCCTCTAGAAATTATAAGCATGGCTTAGTAATGCTGATATTTTAAAAGTAATTAAGGGCTTGCCCACACTGGGAGTTGCTGCAGAGTAGCTTCTCTTGCGTAACTCCCCTTCCCTGTGCTGGACATGAATTTCACACTAACACTCCTTTATTCCGAATTAGTTTCACCTATTCAGGCTTTCAGTTCACAAGCCACCTTTGCCCACGTTGATGGACTCATGCAAGGTGAGCCTAAATTGTGTGTTCTGTTTTTACCCTTGTGTTCAAGCATTCCTTTAGGCATATGTTCCCAAAAGCTAGGAATTTCTTTTGAAAACTAGACGTGAAGTTTCTCACACAGTCACTGCTGCCCTGAATTTGGGAGATCAATAGGATCACTAAATGCCATGAGACTCACACAAAACCCCTTTGGGAGCATGGCCCTGTTTGCCTAACTCTGAATGTTTGTTTTCCTGACACAAGGCTGTGCAAATGAGAGAAAGTTCTCCTTTCAGAGTAAAATCTGCTCTTAGTAATTAGTCCTTGTGGGTAGCAAGGTTTAACAATACTTCACAGAGAACAAAAAATTCATGATCTGTCCAGGATATAGCAAAAGCTTTTAAGTTTTTCCCAATTTTTATTAATTGCATATGTATAAAAAAATCAACAATGTTAATGTACAAGGAGCCAGAGAATTTCTACCAAGGCCAGTAGGTATTAAACCCATGGATATACCAACAGGTCCCCTTTATTTGAGGTGAAGAAGAGGAGAAGGAAAGGTCCTAAGTACCAGGAAATAATAATAAATGAGAGATGCAGGAGGTTTTAGTGTCTGGAGAGGTGGTACCCCTAAAGCCTTCTTAGCTTCTCTCCAGGACCAAGCCAGGGCCATCCCTGGGCAGTCACAGGGCAAGGTTTCTCCGTGAAGAAGACTTCCCAGATGAGGAGCACACGATGCAGAGGCAGAGACTGAACCCTGCCAGAGCTGCAGAGGAGCCACACTGCTCCCTGACTTCCAGCTCTGAGAAGCTCTGCATGGAACTGAAGGGAAGCTGCAGGACCTGTGCACCAAATCAATCCATTGGATGGCTTCTGGATTCCATCTGTCCCAGGGAACTGTTCAGCTGCTTTGCAAGGCGCTGCAGCTCATCTCGTACTTCCAGAGCAAATTGGCAGCACATGAATAGCACACTTGAGCCATAACCAGGATAAGCCTTCCAGGATAATTGAGATTCTACAGTATGTGACTTTTTATAGTAAATTTTCATAGACTTGCTAGAAAAATGTGAGTTTTGACCTAGCATTTTTCATTCCAAGAGTTCTGAATAATCTATTTTAATGCAGGTTTAGAAAAGAAAAAGAAAAAAAAAAGAAAAAAAGCATGTTCTTTTGACTTCAAGTTCAATTGATAGAAGATTTATTAATCACCATCATGCAATTTATATCAGAATGCCTGTATTAAAGCAGATACATGGAAGAGCTGGAATGGATTGCTTCCCAAAATCTTGTGGCATTAAGAGTGGAGTTATGTTTGCTTTCCTTTTCTGTTTTGAACTCTCTAGCACTTGTTTGACTGAGACAGTCTCTCTTATCAAAAATGGGGTGTGAGAGAACTGCTTTTGTGAATGCACAGGGTTTTTACTTATTCCAACAGGTATTTTGCTTGTTTCTGACTTGCATAATTACAAACACCGTGAATAAGCCTATTGAAACTGGTAAGGTCCATCTAATGCTTTCATCTCCCTACTTCCCAAAACAACAATGGTCTCAGTCATCTGTTATTTGCAAGAATTCACAGATAATATCAGAATAAAGAGGAAGCATGGATAATACAGCACAAGACCCTCCCATTGTTTCACTGGAATAGGGAAATCCACTGGAGACTGGACTTTCTGTAAGCACTGATGCTGGCTGCCCTCCTTCTCTCCCCGAGGAGCCGCTTGCTGTGGGGAAGCTCAGCCCACCCCATTCCCCTGCCTGTCAGTAACCCAGAGCTGAAAGACCTGCCAGATGTAAGGACCACGGCAGGATGAACACATTTCTTCTCCTATCCAGAAAAGAGATGCAAATTCCAGGTGCAGATGATTTTCCAAAAGCAAAAAGCAAGACAAGAGGGAAAAGCATTTAATGCCCATGCTGCCAGAGCTGTAAAACCCTTTCACAGGGGAGCTGTGAACACCCTGCATCTCCATGAAGGGTGAGTCAAATTCACGGTGCCATGCAGGCTCATACATGGCAAAAGCTTTCCATGTTGAAAAAATCACATTTTGAAAAAATCAGAGCTTTCCTCAGCCTGTTCTCCTAATCACCTAGTAGGCAAGGGAAAAATGGAGGTGGAGGCCAAAATAATACTCTAGCAAAGCGCTGAGCAGCAAAGCAGAGAGCCAAAGGACTCCCATTTCCCCTGAACACCTTTCACAGCTGCAGCCTGGTTTCCTGGGCACTGGGCTGAGGCAGCAGCTGGTGCTGCCATCTCCCCTCCATTCCCATCCATACCCCAGTGTGCAGCCTCAGGGGACTTGCAAGGTGTTTCCATTGGGCTTGACTGACCACAGGCGAGCAGGGGAATCAATTTCCCAGCCAGCAGAGCAAACAGTAAATACACGGCATGCACAGTACTTAATCTGTGACTTTAATGACATATTAGAGACTAAAACAGAGGGACACTCATGGGATCCAAAACAAGGGATGCTCTCCGCCCTGTGTCTGGGGGAAGCTCTGCTCTTCTCTCCCTCGGCGCTTGTGGCAGATGCAATGGAGGCACGGAGGGAATCTGGGCTGAGGAGGAGGACAGGAGGGGCCGGATCCCGGCGGGAGAGCGGCGGTGGCTCCGCGTGGTTCTTGCCAGCAGATGGAGCAGGGCTGGCACGGGAAGGAAGGGTGAGCAGCAGGAGTGGGAGGCCTTCCTGCCTCCATCCTCGCCTGCCCCTCTCGCAGGAGCTTCTCCTGAGCTAGACGGGCTCCCCTTTCCTGCGGGATGTTTCTCGTCCCCTCTCCTGGCCAGCGGATCCATCCCAAAGGTCTCTCCCGATGAAGGTAAGCTCCTGCCAGGGCTGCCTCCCTGCAGTGATGCCTGCAGAGAGCTGAATACAGCAATGATGAACATAAGAGCATCTATCTCTACTTCTCCACTGCTGTCTGCATGTCCATGCTCACAGGTCCACAAACTCACACTTTTTTGCTCTTACACTGTGGCCTACCCTGAGTATTCCACACACCTGTGCCCACCTTCCATTTCTCCTGAACTGGTTCGGTGTCATTGTCTCCAGCTGTCAGAAGGGTTATTTTCCTCTCTTGTGTTTCTGCTGAGTCTAAGCCAGGATCAACATGAAAGATGGATATGTTCATGTCAGGTCAGCAAACTAAACCTAGTGAGCTAAGAATAACCAGGTTCCAAAGGTGAAAAAACAGAGATAGGGTGGAAATGTGAAGTACTGTTTTCCTGCTTAGCCCTGGGCACAGGAATGAATGGAATAAAACCCCATGTAACCCTCTACCTCCCCTCAGAGCCCCTCTCCACAACCAATTCCCCTTACCCTCAACACCCACTTCTTCATTCCTTTAATTTGCTTTTTTGGTCAGATTGTGAGACACAGGTCCTTCTGCAGCTCCCACACATCCTATATGTTTCAGGCTTCTAAAGTCAGAGATAATCATGGTGGTCCCTTGGTAAGCACCCACCAGTGTGTTGTTACCATCCCAGGATTCCTGCAGGTGTGGGTCACACAGGGGTGAGAACAAAAAGAGCACTGCCCACTGCATTTTTGTCTGCCAGTTTGAAGAGGACATGCAGGTAGCAGGCATCCTCATGGCAGAGCTGCCCTTCTGTGCACTTACAGACTCAAAGCCTATTTTTTCTATAAATATATATATATATATGTGTGTATATATTTATAGAGAGAGAGAGTGAGAGAGAGTAAATGTGGACAAAGTGGGTGATCCATGTGTAATTTTATGAATATTGCACATGCACTGGCTTGAGGAAGGACAAGCAGGCTCTGATAGGTGGGCAGTGCTCTGTGAGCATTATAATCAGGCAGTTTAATACAGATGTAGTGCTGCTGGCAGGGCATCATTCAGTGCACATGAAGGGACAAGGATACAGCAAACTATACAGAATAAATACTTTCTGGCTGGCAAAGGGAGACATTTGCAGGTAACTCCAATATCTACGTTACATTCTTCCTTCTTTTGCCTTTTGGTTTTCGTTATTCTGCTTTTTGGAATCAGTTCATTCTTTCGCAAAAGAATTGGAATATTTTGTTCTTCTCTTTTTTTTTTTTTAATTGTTGTTAAAAAGCATTTCTTTGGTTTATGTCACATATATGAGCTTCACCATCATTAAGTAAGGCATCACCTAGTGTTATGCCCATAGGGGAAAGTCCAAGCTTTGTAAATGGAAAAGTACATCAGTGTCTCATTTGCTTTATAACAGTCTACACATTTGAAGCCAAATGGTGGCTGTGTAGCCCTGGTATGTTCCAAAACTGCCATTATGGTGTAACTTATTTTAGTCTGTTATAGAATAAAATTGAGATGATTGAAAATCCTAAAGCTCATACCTGAGAAAGGGCACCAAGAAATCAGCATGGATTGTACTCTTTCTTACACTTTTTTTTAGTGGCAGAAAGAAATTTTCTTGCAGAAAATGCCTTTGACATAAATGTTTGAGTGATCTGCTACATTGACAGTAAAGAATAATATTCTATAAGGCTTTTATGGTGTATTAAAAGTCCAAGGTGGCCAAGTTTCCTAACAGAAAAAGCAAAATATCTCAGGGGTTGAACAAAGGCACCATCTGCACCAGAGTGACCCCAAACCAACTCACTGTGAGAGTGCATGTCTTTGTGTGTGTGTGTGTACACGTGTGTGTGTGTGCACTTCAGAGGGACATTCCTTGCTTCAGTTCCATTATAATTCCTTTAAATATTTATTACTGGAATGTAAATTCTGCTGAAAACCGAGGCCTCTGCTCTGGAAAAAATAGACCATCACCTACCACGGATGTTGTCACTCCAGTGAAATAGCCAAGTCCCTTTTGGAGAAACAAAAGGATTTGGTTATATAAACAAGTCACTGCACTGAATTATAAGAGTGGGGAAAAAAAGAACAAAAACCTGCTGACTGCTGGTTGAACTACGCCTGGGCTACGTGTGAACTGAGGCTGTGCAGATCTAGCAAGAAGCAGGAACAATATTAAAATTAATTGGTTATTAATAGTGGAAATAATCCAGCAAGCACATTTACAATATCCAGCGCTAAGGATGGCTTTGTTTTCAGATTGGTTTGTCTTTATTTTCAATGTAAAGCATTATTAAGCTTCTTAAGGAGATTGGGGATGGGAGAAAACACTGGCTGATCACCTTAAATCCCAGGAAAATAAAAAAAAGTTCTCAGGTTGCTGGATGAAATAACAAATTATAACAGGTTTATACTTCTTACACTGCTATGAAAGATTTCCTTCTAGATCATTTCCAGACACCAGAAAGTTATGAAAATTCACAAAGGGAAAAGAAATTCTACATTTATATGAGTTTTAAAACTTATTTTGGGACTTCAGCTTGATATTAGTGTATAGGAGAATAAATCTGTAATGTGAAAAAGCTACTCAAAAAGAGGAACCAAGGACCAGTCTAGCACTACAAACACTTGGGAAGGGATATATCAAATAATATTTGGGGTTTCATTTTATTCTGTAGGGTCAAAACTGGACCAGACTGCTGTGGATAGTACCTGCACTTCGGCTCAGGTATTTGTATCACTTTAAACTCTACTGTCATTTCAAGGATATAAATAGGCTTGGGAAAATCAGATTATTGGAAGGATTAAATTGGGATCAGTGTCAGTAATAATCTATTCCATTGTGGTGACACCAATTGAAACAGGGAAAGTTTGGGGGAGGGGAGTGACACTCTAGAACATTGCCTATGGATTGTGTGGGAATGAGGAATATAAACGAGGGGAAGGAGGGTTAAATAGCACAGCTCTCATGTGCCCAACAGGCAGGGTGTACATAAGGCCAGAGAAATCCTCCCTGGGAATAGCATTGCTCAAAGACACTGCCTCACCAAAGGCCAGTAACAGTGATGGAGTGCCAAAACACATAAGTTCTTTCTAGTTTGTCAAGGTAATAAAGTCTCTGGGTGCTGTGCTTTCATACTTCCAATCCCACCACCCAGCATGCTCTAAGAGCCACAAAATCACAGGGGAATCATAAAGGAACTTTATTTACTTTTTTTTTCCTATCACATTGCCTTAATCTTTTCCCTACAGAGTCACTCCAGTTATCTCCTAACTGGAAAAAAAAAGGCAGCAGGTACCTGCTGCTCTCTCTCTGGGGATTCTGAATTATCCCAGGCTGAGGAATGTCCTTTGGTTTCCAAGCACCAGCCCCTCCATCACCAGCCCAGTGCCATTACCCCATCCAGCCCTCATTCAGCCATCCCCATTTGCAATCCATGCAAGTGCTGCCTACATGAGAGCTCAGTGAGCAGGAGCTGGCCTCGGTTCTTTATCATTGTCCAAAACACATTTCTACAAGTACAATCAAATTTACTTGGCTCTTTTGGATCCAGAATTAATTTGATAGTGGTGACTTTAATTTGGTGACAAATTGCCCACTGAGTTTTCTTTCAACCAGAATCATGTCAGCAAGGTACACAAGGTACCTTGTGGTGGTTGAGCAAAGAAAGCATACTTAGATTTGTTTTCTACCTTGTCTTTCAGAGAAAGTTAAAGACTGGGTTTTCAGTCTGGAGCTCTCTAAGTGAAATCCTGCCTCCCTGATAAGCCTTTTTCTGCTTAATCTGAAGATGATTAGAGGGCTGGAGCACCTCTTCCATGAGGAAAGGCTGAGAGAGTTGGGGTTGTTCAACTGGGTAAGAGAGGGCTCCTGGGAGACGTTATAGTGGCCTTCCAGTAACTTATAGGGGCTTGTAAGGATGAAGGAGACTGACTTTTTAGTAGGGAAAATAGCAACAGGACAAGGAGTAAGGGTTTTAAATTATAACAGTGTAGATTCAGACTTGATAAACAGAAGAATTTTTTTACAATGAAGGTGGTGAAACACTAGCACAGGTTGCCAAAAAGTGGGTGATAGAGGCCCCATTCCTGGAAACGTTCAAGGTTAGGCTGGACAGGTCTCTGAGTAACATGATCTAGATGAAAATGTCCCTTTCTGTGGGAGGGGAGTTGAAGCAGATGACATTTAAAGGTGCCTTCCAACACAAAGCGTTCTATGATTCTATGGGAAAAGGTATTTCCCTGGATAGGAGTCTTTATCCTTCCACTGACCACTGAGTGGACAGTGCTGGGAGACTGGTGCATCTCATGTCTTGGAGCAGGATTCTATAGATACACCTGACTGTAAGCAAGATAGTGGTGAGAAGAAAGGAATGCAATGTTTCTTGGAGTAAATAATGTTTCACTTATACTGCCCTGCAGCAGGAGCAAAAATCATAGGGTGGGCAATTCCCAGCATTGTCCCCAGGTGCTTTTCCAAAAGTTTGCTTTAACTCTGTACAGAATGAATTATTTGGGGTTTTTTACTCTTGAAGAAGAAATGGTTGATGTTTGGAATTGTGCATTTATGGCTTTGTCCCTTCAGAGGCTTCCTCATAAAAGTGGTTCTTTTCACATTTCCCACTAGATTTTTTTTTTCTAACTATGCATTTAAATTCCTTCCTCTATTTCTTTAGATGTAAAATGCAAGCCTCTGCATCAACAAAAAAGCTCATGCGCTTCTCTTTTCCTTCAGTCTTTCAGCTTCCCACTTTTACTTCTGCTCAGTTAATTACTCATTTATAATTATTTCCCTCTTTATTTACGTGGGCATGTGTTTTCCCTGGGAAGCCGCTGCCTGGTCCTGGGGACTCAGTGTAACCTGACTCCAGCCCTGCTGGCTCTCTGTCACGGAGCAGCTCCCAGCAATGCAGGGGTAGGATCAGTGCCTTGCCTTGCCCTGGGCACTGAGCACTGGGTGCTGGGTGCCCAGTCCTGTTTGCCAGGTGCATCCAAGCGTCTGGAAATGCTCCATCATCCCAAAAGAGCCTGGACTCAGGTGGGCAGTGAGGCCAGAAAACCCCGTGTGGGCAAAGCAGGAGGGGTATGAGCAACTTGGGAGGGTGAGGAAGGGGAGGGCATCCCAGCCTTGCAGCCTCCAGCCCTTCATCTCCCTCCTCCATCCCTTCATCTCCCTCTGCTGAGGAAACCAGGCTGGCAGCAATGGCACTTTGTGCTTCAAAGGGCCCCGACAAGCGTCACTGCTATTTGTGTAATGGGCTGAAATTCTTGAGTGAGCAGTGGTACATAAAGGGAAAGTCTCAGCATAATTACTGATCCTTACAGCTTTTCATTCCTGAAAATTTGAGGGTAAGGAAATAGCTGCAAGGGTAAGTAGGGGATAAATGTTGGTTCATGGCACATTCCTTATTTAAATATTTTCAGCATGTCCTGGTGTTGCTGTCCCATAGGCAGGGCTTACCAAGGGTTCGATTCCTTTCCTCTTCATCTCTAAATCACCAAGCTTTCTCCTTGGACATCAATTAGAACCATCAGAGCTCATCAAAAAGAAAAAAACTTTACACAGACCCTCCATCAGACAATTTCCTTTCTAATTTTCTTGGTTTTATTTTCACATTTTAAAAACAAGTTTTGAACACTTCTTTCTTGAGGTCGTGAGAAAATTTCCCTTTAGCCTCCCATGATCAAGTAATAACAGAAACAAAATACATCCCCTTCTTTATCCACATTAAAGAAATTTGTGCCTGTCTCACTTAAGAACTAGCTGCTACCGTGACCTGCATTTTTTCATGTCATCTCCACTTTCTTGTGGGTTCATATTAATTTCTCTGTAGTGGTAGAAATGGAGTCCCAGGCATGTAGTTTTCTCAGAATCAGGCTGAGACTGAATCTCTGGTCACAGCTTTGGTCAAGTTGGTCAAAGGGTTGAGTTTGTCTGAGAAACAAACTGTCTCTTTAGTGCCAGTAGCCAGAAGAAATTCTTCCCATTAATGCCAGCCAGGCTCCAGCAGCCCTCTGCTCCTTGGCAGTTTCTTTCTCCAAAGAGATCAAAGCTTTCCATGATGTCTGACTGGGACATCTTCCGTGACCCTGCACAGGCTGGGAAGCAGCACCCCAATTGATTTCCGCTCTCCCAGTCGGCAGTTTGCTGGGTTTTGGAAAACATTCTGTGGAAAAGAGCTCAGCAGCAGCTGGTGTGAAGGCCACAGGCTCTGTGGGCTCTGCTCCCAGGTGCCACCAGTCACAGAGCTGGTGCCACGGGTCACATGCCAGCATCAGGGATGGAAGCAGGCTGGGATCCGAGATGGAGCCAGGGGTTCCAGGGGTACCAGGTACAGCCTGGCTGAGCTCACAGGCCAGAGCTGTTCCACAGCAAAGCACAGACCTCACTTCTTCTCAGGTGCCTGCATCTGAGCATGAGAGGACAAAGTCTCCACAGTCTCCCACCGTGGGTGGGAAGAGCAGAGTCCATGTTCCATAACTTGCCTGCTTATCTCAGTATTGTACCTGGCACCACGGTGCTGTGGTGATTGGAACCCCATAAATACCAATGACAGACAGTAATTAGCACCCCATACATACCATCCACACATGGTCTTGCCACTAGGAAGCAAGAACAAGTTTTTCATACCCAACTGGCTGAGCAAGCTTGAAGGTGAAAATAACAGGAAGATGTAAAAAACACTGTTTGAAAACAAAGATCTTCCTTTGGAATCAAACTTTTTAATGAAAACAAAACCTAAACCAGCAGCCTTGTACTAGTAGCCTTTGGCTCCAAAATGCCCTAAGTCAGTTTATATGTGGCTGATAAAAGGGTAGTTGATTGATTCATTACAGCCAAAGGCTCAGCTCCTAGGAATGCATGGTGCTTAATATTTTTTCTGGGATCTCTTTGATCTCTGCTGGAGGTTGAGGAGCAGGCTCCAAATTATAAAGTATTTTTGGAATTATACTGAGACCATTTTTCAGAAAAGTCACCTTCAAGTCTCCAAGATTCTCTCTGGAGACACAGGGATGGTGGAAAACTTCATGACAATTTTATCTGAGGAAAAGGAATATGACCAGTCTTAAAGGAATGGTAATCCGATCACATTTGGACAGACACTTGAATGTGGACATAGGACATAAAGTTTTCTATGCATAAAACCTAAAGCACAAGTTTCTCTGAGGGTACGTGGAAGCAATAATAGATTTACAAATCTCTGTAGATCAGCTAGAGGAAGACGCATGGGAGAAACTCACCATTCAATTCAGTGTGTTAAATTCCACAGTGCATTAAATTTGGGTTCACAAAACACAAGAGAGGCATGGCATCTGCTCTCTACCATTCCCCCTCTAGACAGAGCCCTTCCCCTCCCCCCTTGTACCTTAGAGCCCAGCGTGTCCTTCACTTTGTCCTGTCTGCCAGCTCCTGGCCACGTTTGCCAGGCTGCTGGAGAGCTCCTGCCATCAGAGCAGTGGCTGGGAGTCTGCTGGAGTCTGGGGGTCTCCTCATCACAGACAGCAGTCAGCAGGACTGGAACCTTCAGTTCAGTATCTGACAAGCGCTCTGGCAAAGCAAGGCACGGAACAAGGGAACCTCCTTCAGCATAACTCTAATAACCTGCTCCACAACACTATAGAAACAGAAGACTCTACATACACTGACTACATTTACCCGAGCATTACAAAATATTAAACAGCATATTTAGCAAAACAAGAGCTTTCAGGTATTCTCTTTGGTAGGCAATTGTCAAGGGCAGAGCTGCATGTCGAGTTTGTATCTGCCTTGAAACCTCCACTGACTTAATTAGGGTAAAATGCATGAAGTGTAGTCATTATAATCTGCTTTGCAATGACACAAACATATAAAAGCCATGTTCACATGACAGGAGTGTCCAGATTTTGCATCCAAGCCCTTGACAAGATTTGGAGGGCAGAAGAAGGAAGGAGGGGAGAAGGGAAGATCGTAAGAATTGCTGAGCTGATATTTCTAAAACCCTTGGAAACAGCCGCTAAGTCTTGCGCTGCCTCCACCCTTCCCAGTAGTCTCATTATGGTAAGTAACGTTGCACTTATTTGAAAACTCAGGTTTTCATGAGGCTGGCTGTGCAGGGGAGCCAGCAGCACCAGTGGTGCTGAAGATCTCTGCTCCCAAATGCTGAACCCCAGCGCTCGTGCCCCTTCGGCTCCCAGGAGCATCTCTGTTTTCAGGAAGCGGCTGGAACTTCTGCCTTAAAGTGAAAGCATATCATGACAGATACTCTAATCACAATGTCTAAATATAATACAAGGGAAGACAATTCAAGAGAGCTCAGCTACGCTTTTTAAAGCAACTGTCAGGAAACTGACTCTGTGGCTTGCTGCTTTAGAGTAAGATTAAATGAATCAGTCTCACCATTTGAATGCGTGGGAAGTCAGAGACAGCAAAGTGACAACTAAGGACAGTTTATTTATAATTGGGCCCTCCTTCTATAGCTGTTTGTGCACAAGGCCTGTGCACTAAGTACAAAAGTACCTGCCCTTTATGTAAAATTACTCACAAGTGCTACCTGTATGTCAGGTAGATGGCTATGCTGGTTTGGCTGATTACAAAGTTCATGTAATTATTGAACTGTCTAGTGATGTTTGGGAAAAGAATACAGCTTATTATGCAGCAGCTTCAAAAGGCTCTGACTCCATGGTCCTTCAACCAGGAGTCTTTCACAACAAGGAAGAGCCTGAGCTGGGCATTGCTGCCAGGAGAGGTCTGGAGGGATGGCATGGGGACTGAGGTACCATCAGTGCAGCAGCTTTGCAGCAAGGCAGGTCTGGGAGGGCTGGAGGGTGACACTGAGACAGCATTGCATTGGTGGATGCTTTATGAGCAGGGACCTTTGATATTTAAGCTGCAGATCCCCACTCCTGGGGCTAAAACACTTCTGACTTTAATCCAGAGGTTTCCAAAACAAGGCTTGTCACTGAGGGTCAGGAGTGCTGTAGCTGCAGATGCAATCATGAGTTTGGGAGAAATTCGGTAGTTTATGGTAGTGTCTGAATAATGAGCCCTAGTGGAGCAGCATCGCAGAGAGAAATGGGTTTGTCAAAGGAAAAAAAGGTGGGTTTCTCATCTCTACCTCCTCAGAATGTGATCCTCATCTTTTAAAGTGTCCTTCTGAGTGAGTGAAAGGCAAAATCCACAAATCTGAGATAAAGCTGCTGAAAGAAGTACCAGGGAGTGGCTGAGTCCCTTGGAAAAAGTGCAGCATTGCTCTTTGCCCAGCCTCCAGGTGGAAAAGTCAATGGAATGAAGCTGACCTCAAGCTTTTATTCCTCCCCACTTTGGCAGGCTTTAATCTATAGCATCAGCCTGCACCCCTAACTGGGAAATATTATTAAAATGACATTAAATATTAAGAGAGACAACACAGCATCTCTCGCAGTGAGGGAGCTCCTGACACAGCAATCTCTTCCTAATAAACTGCCTTGACAAACAATTTACTTATGTTCTTATTTCAATTAGATGAACTACATTGCAGCAGTAAGGGTGAGTGTGGCTGGGTGTTATTTTGAGAAGTAGTAAATATTTATTCCTCTCTTTCTCTGTGGAAGAGGGTGGGCAGCAGGGTCGCAAGGCGAGACCTCATGATCCCAATTTTTAAAGCTGTGCTAGCTACAGGTTGTGACTGATCAGCAAGGCACAATGCTTCTGTGTCAAACTTTCACCAATAGCTTAGCTTTTGGTACAGCATTAACAGTGGTGCACATCATGGCCAGGTTTGGCTCTCATGGAGATCTGGGCTGGAAAAAGGGATAATATCCACTGCATAGCCAAATTAGTGTAAATGATAGGAGAGTTTTCCAAGCTCAGGGCTGTGTTGTGGCTGGCACTGCCTGTACCAAATGTACCCCTCAGTACCTGAGCACACAGAGCCCCCAGACAGATCCGAGGTCAGGTCATGAGCTCACATATCCAGCTCCCAGGTGAGCAAGGGAGGGAGGCAAAGGCAGGGGAAGGACTGCTGGAAGGTACTCGGAAATTTAAAGCAAACAAAATCTCCATCTCTGCTTTCCTGGAAACTTTGTCCGCAATTTCAAATATTTTCTGTTGGCGGCATGAAAGGCATGGAAGTAGACACGTGTGCTTGTCTTTGAAACACTGCTGGTCTGATGGCCATTTTGGGAAGGGGGATAAAAATATTTAAGCAGTTGCTTTCCAGAAAATCCCTTGAGGCTCTACACATCGCACAGGTTGGAAGCCATGAGGTTTCTGTCAGCATATCCGTACTTTTCCCTGAAGTATAGCACAGAAGATCAGCTCTGGCAAAGTGCCACTGTAAATTTTATTACTTTAAGGTCACTGTTTTTGTTTTATAAGGCCTGAACAAATTTTTTACCCTAGTCTGTATAATTTTTTTTTCCCATATGATAAAATGTCTCTCTTTGAAAAGGCTTTTTGGGAGGCTGAAGAGTAGAGGGAAATCCCTTCCCTAGTTGCTGAAGCCATGTCTGAGATGAAATATAGCTGCTCTTCACTGGAAAGGCCACACAAAGGGATTTTTAAGGTGGAGAGTGAAGTGGGATAAATAAAGCTGAGCACTGAGGTGGGGTACATGAGTGGGCCAGGCAGGCATTGCCGAGTGGGAATTTGGCTTGTAAATCATCCTGATACTAACTCCATAGAGGCTGTAATGATGGAGAGCCTCACCTAATGCCTCATCAAAAAGTCAACACACTTTGCAGAGCTGGGCATCCCCCATACAATCCTCTACAGCACTTTATAGAGTGAATCACAGCCTTGTATGGAACCTTTTCTTTTAATGTGTGTTGCCCTTTTAATCTGAAATAGTCCCTTCCTTTCCCTTTGACTGGTGTTTGGGAATGGATTTAATTGGGCTTTAGTTATAAAATTTCGGATCCAGAAGCAGAGAATTCGGAGGGCAAGATGATTCAGCACGTGTGCATCCACATCCCCACAGAAATGATTTGAAGTCTGGAGAATGTGTTTTAAGAAGCTGAGCCAAACTGTCCACTGGTGGTTGCATATGTGTCCGGGGGCATCACAGCATCACCAGTACCAGCAGAGCCACACAGGCTGGCAGGAGCTCCAGCTCTGCCCAGAGCCCTGCTGATGCCACTGGCCATTAAAAAGGTTAAGTTGATGCTGGCAGAGACTTTCCCTCCCTTGGGAATGGCACTTTCAGTAACACAGAGAGTGTGAGTCAAAGCATAGGGGATACACTGATGGTTTCACCAAAGGAGGATGAAGAATGCAAAGTGAAAACAGGGTAAAATTTAGAAAGAGATATTTCGAAAAATTTCCTCTTTAACAATTTGAAAAAAAAAATACTGGGGGAAAAGAAGTATGGAAATAACTTTGTTTTCAGCAGGATACAAGGACTACATTTAATTTTTTGTTGTGTAGAATGGGATCTTTTTTTCCTTGCTCTAAGTGTACCTTCTAATACAGCTTTACTGGTGGAATAATTAACAAAGCCAGCATCACAAATGTGGTGCTCTCAGGAGCTAGGTACTGATGTGCCCTTTCTCACTGCAGCAGAGGTAGGAGGGTTTCCAGTGAGCTCTGGGAAGCAGGAGTCTCTCAGGAATTTCTCAGCTCAGCAAATGCACCAGTAGGTGCTGTTGGTGATTTTCACCAGGAGGATTTTCTTCTGTGAGTTTTTCCCTCTTCCAGCCAAGGACAAACCTCTGACACTAGCCCACATTATTGTTTGAAGAAAGATTGAAATCTCGTGATTCTGACATCGTTTTATTTTTAATTTCCACACTGCAAATGTCAGGGGAAAAAATACCCTAAAAATTATACTTCAGAAAAGTCTATAATTACTTCCAATTAAATCATGGCCCTGGTTGTTTGAAAGACAACCACAGCTAGAATTTCATTATCTGATAAGCACTTTTCTTTAAAATATATTTCAAAGTTTCTTTTATTAATAGTAAGAAGAAAGGGATCCGAGATCCTGCAACAATACCTGAGCCAAATGCAAAAGCTCGACGATGGGAAATTGTGTTTAACCCCTCAAATGAAGAGGCCACATCCTTTTTAGGGCATTTATTTCAGCGATACTCCTGCTGGGGAAGCGAGCTGAGGAGTGATCAGATGTGGTGCTGGGCTGAGGTGACCCAGATCTCTGCCTTCCCCAGGGCCCTGATCAGGCTGTGCACTTGCATCTCACCTTCCCTCCATCCACGGTACCCAAAGCGTTTTCCAGCATCTGTCCTGCTTCTCCCTGCCACACTCCTGTCTCCATCAGGGTGCATCTCTTGAAGCCACTGAGGCTTTATCAGCATCATTTGGTTTCATAGTGGGAATTAAGTCTCATCCCACTGCAGGCCTGTGCCATAGATCCATTTGCTACCCCCTGAAAGGGGCATTTACATCACATGAGCTGCACTGAGGAAGCCACTGATGCTCAGATTGAGTAAAAATATCTGACTTCTTATAAAGCTCCACTTGTTGGTGCATGGGATAATTGTGCTGTAGGTTTTTGTGGTGTTGTTTTGAACTTCAGCTGTGACAGAGCCATCAGTGCCCAGCCCTACTCCAGTATGCAGCACATTTCCCATATGTGTTCAAAGATAAGAACTTTGTGAAATAAGCAGTCATATCCCAGCCCTGTTTTCTGGTGTGCTTGGAAGTCCGTCTGGATCATTTGCTGTGTGAAAGAGGGACACATGGGCTTGAGGGAAGGGGCAGGGGGGCTTCCACAAAACATCTGCCTGGCAAAAAACCTCATCTGTGGAGGGATAGGTGACACTTAAGCCTCAGTCACTAGCAGCAACCCAAAATCCCTGTCACAAGGGACAGGATTTTCTCCAGGTAATGCCAAGAGGTGGCCTATAGCAAGTGTTTGCTAATGATGATCCTTGTGGGTCCCTTCCAACTCTGAATATTCTGTGATTAGCAGAGATGTAATGGACATAACATAGCAGGCTGCCTGAGCATCCACAACTTGCACACAGAACAGACATTCCTGCTATCCATGGAAAAATCCTTCTCCAAATATTCCACATCACAGTGGCCACTCTCTGAGCTAGTCTTACTAGGTGGAAAGAAATTAAAAATTGCAATTGACTCACCAGTAAAAATATGTGAGTGTACCCAGGAAATAATGTAGATTCCCTCAGCACTTGCCTAATAATTTTGCTTTTAATTAAACTGTCTATTCCCTCACTGATTTACATTTAAAAAGAAAACAACTATGTGTATTTCACTGGGAAGCCTTCCCCTGGTGTTAAGAAAAAATAAAAATTGTTTTACTTAATGTGAAAGATTTGGGGCCTGATCCTTGTTAACAACTTGCTGCGTTTCAACTCCACCAAAATGAAGCACCATGAAGGTAAACAGGTATGAAAGACTGCCACTGAAGCTCACCCTGTGTGCTTCCAGCCTTTCTATTCTGCTTTTTTGGGTTTGTTTTTTTTGTTGTTGTTGTTGTTGTTGTTGTTTTGGTTTTTTGGGTTTTGTTTGTTTATTATGTTTTAGTCATTGGTGTTGTTTTTTATGTACCACACAGTCTATTATTAGTACAGTTTTAGGCTCAATCTCTCCAGAGAAATAAGGGCAGTGGATGGACACTGAACTGAAGCTGGGAGCCACAACCCCCCCCAGCTTTGGGGGAAAGAGGAATAAATTGCATCTCAGCAGCAGGCACCTCTGGCAATGCCCAACAGGCAGGGTCTGGCAGAGGCACCAAAGAAGAGGAGGTGATACCACCGGAGCATTTCTGGCTCTGAGAGACCAAAGGGCATCTTGTTTCCACTCACACAAGTCCCCTAAAATGGGAATGATGACCAAAAATTATGTTTTAAAACTCATCTGCCTTTCTTCTTAAACTTGACTTTCAAAATCTCCAATAATTTCTAAGGGAAAAAGAAAAAGAAGCCCAAACTCTCTCCAATTCAAGCAAGAAACAGTAACTCTTGCTGCTCCTGCTGCAATTAAATATAGGCTCGGGTTGTTACCAGCAGGCCCCTGAGACACAGCAGTGAAACACCAGGTGCCTTTCTGGAGGAGTTACATGCCAAGCCCACCAAGATTTGCGTATGTGGAGCAGAAATGGAGATCCTTTGAGTGCTGCAAAAAGGGCACCCCTCCTTTCCCTGGCTTAGTGCCTGCCACCACCACCTGGCAGCCAGGTCAGGCATAGCTGGGCATGCTGCTGCCCCAGTGGCACATGATGCTCCATGACACAGCTGAGCATGCCTTGCACCTGCACCCAGACTAGGGCTGTGTTTATGGGAGACCCAAATATGCAAGTGGAGAAATGAAAAAACCTGCAGATGAGGCATTAAAAGGTGCTTCTCCAGTGCTGGCTTGCCACCCTCCCACAGAGTGAAGGGGACAAAGAAGAGGTAGTCTGTTGAGGTGGGAAAGTCTCTCAGGATTCAAAATTTCAGTGACACCCCCTGCAGTCCCAGGCAGGAAGAGAGAGGACCATGATGTCTCCAGCAGAATGGCCTTGCCCCAGGGCTGCTGCAGCTGTGCTGCTGATGACTGCTCCTGACAGGTATGTGCACACCACAGGTGTGCTCACACCACAGGTATGTTCACACCACAGCTCTGGCCTTGGCTCAAGGACCCAGATGACAAAGGATGTAACATCCTTGCATGGATGCTCAGTTTTGGGGAGAATGGAAAGAAGGTTGTGGGCTCAGAACTGGGCCATGTCCAGAGTGCATCCCCATCTGTTCACAGCAGAGGAGAAGTAGAGCAAGGGGTTGTACCCCCTTAGCTCCCATCATATCCCCCAAGTCCCCTCTGAAAGACACAGTCAGGAGGAGGCCCCTGTGTGAGCTGGGGAGGAAGGCTGTGCCTAGCTGGGCAAATCCCTGCTCCCTCTCCATGCCCAGAAAACACCAGCATTGTTTATGCACCATGTTTTCACAGCCAGTCTGGGGCCGAGCTCAGGACCTGTTTGGGCTGGGTTTTATTTACCAAATGTGGCCTCATTTGGTAACAACATTTAAATACATGTAAGAAAACGTGCCCATTAATTTTCCTATCTTCAGACAAATTGTAAGTGGATGAGAGTCTATAATGTCCCTGGTGATACTGAACCTGAGAGGCATTCAGGAATTGCTCTCCTGGACCAGCCAAGCAGTCCATCAAGTTCAGCACCATTTCCCTAAGACAAGCAGATTAACCCGTGCTTTGAAGCCAACAGCTTTAGCATTTGCCTAAGTATGTCACACACAGATTTGGATGTTCCTGTGTCCCCCTTTGTGCTCCACCCACCAGCCACAGAGCCTGGGGCACCACTTCCATGCCCAGGCCACGCATGGTGAGTCCTGCAGACATCTCTGACTACCCCTTCCTCCTTTTCTTCTGGCAAGGAGTGGGTTTGGTTTATATTTTAAGCTCCTGTGTCGTGCCAGCTTTGATGGATGTGGAGTTCACACAAACCCCATAGGCTACGGGGTAGCCCAGGGTGAAAGAAAGGAAGAAGAAGCTATCAGTGCAGTCTCACACAGCAAAGACTGGGACATCTTCACCCATTCTGCAGCTGAGGAGAGTGAGGCTGATGTGGCTCACCTGGAGCCACGCTGCAGCAGAATGCAACGCCAAGAAGTGAGGCTGGTTCCCGTAGCAGCCCACTACTCTAGCTTTCTCTGCTGCTCTTCTCCAAGACTTCTCCAACACTTCTCCAACACTTTTCCACATCTCCTCTTGTGTCTCCCCCTGCAGGGAGGCAGACTGGGATCAGAAGCATCAGTAGCCTTGGAAAGCAGATAAGGTTCTCCGTCATAAAGAAGGCAGCAGTGCAGAATTACCATGACCAGAAACATGTTTTAGTAAAATATGAGACTTCCAACTTGTGCCTAGAGCTGAAGCCTGAGGGTCACCAGAGCTAAATAAAAGAGGGACAGGAAACAAGTTCAAACTCTGTGCCAGCTGTCATCGGCACGATTGCCCTCCATGTCTGGCCTGGACTTCCCCAGTGGTCCAGCTGAAGGCAGGTCCATTTCTTTCCAAGATTTAGCGATGGTTAATCTCGGGATCACTCTCAAAATGAAGCAGGGATGAGACGGGAGCAGGTTTTGCTCCCTCTGCTGTACATACTCCTCCAGTGCCATCCCAGCCCACTTTTGAGCCCTCAATCACCTCCACCAGCCCAGCGTGGCACTCCCTGACACATTTAAAATGTATCCTCAGCTTCATGTTGCAAACAGAATGCTAATGGAGCGTGAGACAGCTCTCCTGTAGTTTCAGGCATTTTTCAAGGGAGGGAGAAAAATCACGCAAAACGCTGAAGATACCTTGCAAACAAAGATGGCCCACAGGAGCCTGGGGATCACATCCTCGGCAGCAGAGCCATGGCCATCCTGCTCCATCGGCTGGGCAGCGTGGGTTGTTCCCTGACTGCTTTTGTCGGCCAGCGTAGGCACCCGCAGCACCCCGAGACAAGGGCCAGGCTGGCTGGAGCGCTTGGCTCGCACTGAAATCCCCCAGTAAAAGTTACCTCTTGCCTCGTCCACGAGACATCAGTGGGAGTAGCCGGGTGTTGAGCCCTGCTGCGACCAAGTGCTGCGGTGGGAGAGGTCTGGGTGGCACCAGCAGCAGCGAGAGGCAGCGTTTGGGGGGATCAGCAGGAACAGCAGGCACAAAGGGAGCTACGTCTTCACAGGTTCCAGTTCCAGACTGCTCATCTGTAAGGAGCTCCAGGCAGGCAGATCCAGACGGCTGTTAATGCAGGATCACAGCCCGAGGTTTTGTTTCCACCTTTGCCAGAGGCTTTGCATGAGTCTCAGCTTCCTTTGCCTGCGTAATGGGTACCTGGTGACTGACCTTCCTTTGTAAAGCTCCTGTCAGGCAAAGGGGGTTCCTGTGCCTTCACCTACAGCTTTCCTCTATGCACCGACAAAAATGATGCTCGTCGGGTTGGTGCTCCTACAGCAAGAGCTCAACCGGAGAGAAGGATGATTTAAAATTAAAAAAACCGGGGGGGTTGGGGGGGGGGGGGGGGGGAGGGAAGAGAGGGAGGGGAAGAATAGGCTGTCAATCTCAGTTAGTAAACACTTCTTTGATGTGGTTCCTATTAAAAACAAAACAAAACAAAACAAAACAAAACAAAAACACAACCTGACTCCTAAAAGCAACAACGTATGTTTATTTTAGATGCATCCGCTAAATATTTACACTGCAAGTAAGCTAAATGAAAAAAAAAAAAAGATAAATTGGAACTTTTGTCAGTGAACCAGATTGTGAAATGCCTAGAGGGAATAGAAGATTTATTTGGGGAGAGGGGGAGAGGTAGGAATTTTCCATGCTATTGTAAAGCATGAGCACAAATTATATGATCCCCACAGCCAGTGAGTTGCAAAGCTTCAATCAGCTGCCTTTTTATTTTTTTCCTTTCCTCTCTTTTCTATAAAGAGGAGGGGGGGAAGACAGAAGTGTTTCACCAACTTCTGTTGACTGTTCCTTTTTTCTCCTGATTGAAATGTGTTGTTAAACAAGATCCCACATAATCTCAGCAGAGGGTTTCTCTCGCTCGCTCCCGCTCCTTCTGGGAAGCCGCGATCGGTGCCATCGGCGCTTGATTATTTGCAAACTCCCTTCGCTGCTTTTTTTTTTTTTTCCTCCTTTTTTTTTTCCTCCTCTCCGTCTCGGTCTCCGTCTCCCTCTCTCTCCCTCCGTCTCTCTCTCCCTTTCTCTCACCCCCAGTGCAACTTTTGCAGGCGCCCCGGAACACGCAGCCATGCCGCGCTGAGAGCGGGGGCACGGCGCCAGCCCCCCTCCTTCCCTCCCTCCCTCTCCTTTCCTCCCTCCCTCTCTCCTTCCCTCCCTCCCTCTCTCCCTCCCTCCCTCTCTCCCTCCCTCCCCAGCGCCGCCGTCCCGAGCCGGGGGGGCCCCGCCGCCCGCCGCCCCTGCCCGGCCCCGCGCCTCGCCCCGGCCCCGGCCCGGCCCGGCCCGGCCCGGCGCCGCCGCCCCCCGCCCGCTCGCCCGCCCGCCCCGGCCGCGTCGGAGGGCCGGCAGCGGGGCTGGATGTGCCCGGCTCCCCCCGCGCTGAGGTGGGCAGCGATGCAGAAGGCAGGCGGCAGCTTCGCCTCCGCCGAGAGACACCCGCTCAAGATGGCAGATGTGTGTTGAGTTTGGGGGGCTGCGATCTCGCGTCGTTCGTGGCGGCGTTGCCATGAATAACAGGCGTCCTTGCACCGATGGCCCCCATGTACGAAGGTAAGCCCCGGCCCGGCCCGCCCCGCCGGCACCCCTGGCCCGGCCGCAGCGGGGGAGGGAGGGGGGAGCAGAGGGGGTCCCCGGCCGCCCGCTCGCCGTCCCCCCCGGCCGATGTTGCGGGGAGGTGGGGGGCACCATCGCCCTACCCGGCGCCCGGCGGGAGCGGGGCGAGGCGCGGGTCGCCCCCCGGCTCTGCCGGTCCCCGGCCCCGCGGTCCCGGGCGCTCGGTCCCCGGCGGGGGGCGGTGGGTGAAGTCCGTGCCGGTGCCGAGCAGAACAATGAGGTGGACGGAGCTTGCCTTGCGCCTCCGTGTGTGTGTCTGTGTGTGTGTGTGTGCCTGCTGCCTGCCTGCCCCTCGCCGCAGTTCGCATTCTCAGGACCGGCTACCCCTCTCCGTTCGCCGGTTTCACAGGAGTTCCCCCCGCCGTGGCTCCTCTCCTCCGAGGCGCGGGGACTCCGCGGGCACCGGCGGCGGGGGACGGGGCTGCTGGAGCCTGCTGTCAGCTCCTCTGGCTTCTGCTTCAGTCCAGCCCGGGCTGCGGCGAGAAGCCCAAGTACCCCAACTTAGTTTCTTTCAGGTTAAAAAATCACAATAATTATATATATATGTACACATTTAAATATGTGTGTATGTATATATACGGCTGTGTGTGTTAGATCGATGTGTAGTACAGAGTGTCTGTTCAAAAAGAAAAATTCGGAGATGTATCGAGGTTAATTTAAATCCCCTCGCGACGCATTTACCCTTCCCCGTCACCCCTCCCGGCTCGGCGCTGCCCGGGGAGCGTTACATAAAGCGGAGGGACATCCCCCGGCGGCCGCGCCATCCCGCCTGGGGGCCGCACGGTCCGTGGCGGCGGAGACCCGGGCGCGGAGGGGGGCGGGGGGGGGCGGCACGGGGACACGGTACTTTCCTCCCCATGGCGAGGCCGGTAAAACTTATCTGAGGAAGAAATCGAGCCCGGGCTGCGGCGCCCGCGCGGAGGGCGCTCGGCGGGCGGTGTAAAGTTACCGGTGGCCCGCCGGGTTATTTCTGGGCAGCCCCGGGCTCACCCGCTGTTCGGAGTTCGGACCGCGCCGGAGGCGGGCAGACAAAGAGGAGCATTTTCGTCAGCGCAGACAGCACAGCCGGCCCTCCCCGCGCTTGCCGCGGCCGGGCTCGGGACCGCCGGAGCGCGGGGACGGCGGGGAGCCGGGGCCCGCGGCGGTGCCGGGGTCGGTGCCGGCGGAGGGGCCGCGGCGGGCCCGGGGTGCCGGTCGAGGCCAGCCCGCGGCGGCGCCCTCTGGTGGCCGCGTCGCGCCGCCGAGCGGCCCCGGCCCCCGGCCGGGCAGCCCCCCCTCCGCTCCCCGCCCCGCGCCCGGGCCGCCCCCGGCGCCTCCCCGCCAGCGGGGCCCCGCCGCGGGCGGGGGAAGCCCGCCGCCGGCCCCCGCCGCGGCGCGGAGCTCGCAGCCCCGGCGCGTACCTGCCCGGCCCCCGCCCGACGGCCCCCCGGGGCCGGGCCTGGCCCCCCCGCGGTGTGACCGGGCCGGTGAGGTTTGGCCGGCATCGCACCGTCGGCCGCGGAGCCCCCCCAGCCCCTCCCGGGCGGGCGCCGCCGGCCGGGGGTGTCATGCGGCAATTGCTCTGAAGTTCGCTCCTCGCCGGGCCGCATCCGGCGGCGGTGCGGGGCGGTGCGGGGCGGTGCGGTGCCCCTCGGGGAGCGGCGGCGCCCGGCGGGTCCGTAGCAGCCGGGGCGGAGGGGCCGCGGGGCCTGCGGTCAGCCCGGCCGCGCTCCCCTTCCCGGCGCGCCGCAGTAGGCGAGCGCCGGCACGGCCGCCTCCCCGGAGCCGGGCAGGGCAGCGGAGGGGAGGGGAGGAAAGAGGAGAAGAGGCCTCGGCCACAGCCGGGGCGAGCAGGGCTCCGGCTTCTTCCTGAGGAGGGGGCGACGGTGCCGCACCGGAGCGTGCGGTGGAAGTTTAGCGGTTCCTTAGAGCATCCTAACTTCAGCGGCGCCCCTGCTTCTGCCTGACTGGAAAAAGAGAGCAGATGGGGAAAAATGCCCTGAAAGTGACCCGTAGAAACAAATTCTCCGCAGCAGATACGGACGGGTCTGCGGCCAGGCTCTGCAGCATGCCTTAAGCCTCAAAATAGGTGAATATCCTAAATGGCAAGAGCCGGAGATAGCGTAAAGGCCGATAGAAATTGTTTTATCTCTGTTGTGTTGCTGTATGCTTGCGGGTTAAATTGATGCTGAATGGCTTCGAGGGAGGTGGAGGAGGGGTTAATGATTGTTTTTCGCCTCCTAGTTGCCATGAGAGGTCCTTAGAATTCCCTGCAATATCGCAGTGCATAGATAAAAACTTACTTATCGCAGAGGATGCAATTTCCTCCTTGGAGAGAGGCAAGGACTGCCATCCTCCCCTGCCAGCCTCGCGTTGTGTGCGTAAGCAGCTCGGTCTGCAGCCCTCCTCTGGAGCATCAGGTAGAGTCAGGGCACTGAGAGAGCACAGGGACCGAGGGCTTGGATCGGCTCTGCGACGCGCAGGAACAGCTCTGCTCCTGCCCTCGGCCGAGCTGTCTCGGGTGGCACACATGCATCCCCACCGCCACCACCGCAAGGCAGGCGAGGGGAGGTGAAACCGTATCCCCGCCGTACCGATTTCAGAACATAGGCTCTTTGACAGAAAAAGCACCCTGGGAGGAAATGTGACACCTCAAAGGCCTTATGAAGTGGTTCCAGTAGAAATTGAAGTGAGTGGTAACATAGAGCACACGCAGAAAGTCACCCAGCGTTCTTGACGTGCAGGTGAGCGTGGTGTGTGCTTGTGCAGAGCAGCTGGCTTAAATACCATTTCTGGGAAGCAGAATGGTGCCTCACCTGATATTAATAGGCGAGGCATGATAAATAAGTGAGTATCTGGTGTGAAATCCTCTCCCACACACACTGTGCCAGGAGAATTTTCCCATTTGTTTTAAAGAATTTGGAGGTTTTGCTCTTATTTTCTCCTCTCCTGGGTTTTTCCTCTTTTTTTTTTTTTTTTTTTCCTGGGTGGTGGACAGCTTAGCAGTAAAATGAAGGACATAAAAATATAACAAGTGAAACAAAACAGAAGTAACATTGCTGTGCAATGTTTGACCTGGTTTTTAGTTTCGTTTGTGAGCTGTACAAGGAAATGAGTTGAGTTTCAAAGCAGACCTCATCAGCTGTAATCCTGCATGGCCTCTGCTCCAGACCTGGGGCAAGCTAGTGGCTGCCATCCTTCGGAGCACCAGAGATGTGGCTTCATCAGGAGTGGCTGTACTGGCTTGGTGCAGAGGAGCTGAATGGCTCGAGCCAGGCAGGAATCTGGTTCTCTGGACCCTCTTCTAGGCGGTGTTACTCTCACCTGTGCACTCACCTGGAGATGTTTCCTACTGTACAGAGAACAGAGCCAGGCTCTATGGTCCGGGGGCGACCCCAGTTTAAGAGGGGGGTTTGCCAGACAGCACAGGCTGTGGGTGGATTTTTGCCTAGGATGGGTGTCTCCAGCGATTTCCTTGGCGTCTCATACCTGGCATCCTTCACAATTGCGTAAAGAGAGGTATTTATGTGTATTAACCTTTATTTTCTAAACAGTGATTACCTCTGTTTTGGTTTTGTTCCTCTTCGCTTAGCTCCTTACTTATTCTTGACAACTTTGTTGCAATTCAGGATGTATTTTTAGCAGCCACATCGGTAGTTTTCTATGTGGGTGGCTCATGGAATTAATCTGGGTAATATTTGTAAATTGCACCTCGCCACCGGTGCGGCTGCTGGAGCTGAGCACAGGCAGGGACCTGCCTGCACGCTATCCTTGTCACACGTGGGGCCGGGAAAGCTGGAAAATCTGACCCTGTACTCCTCATGGATCAGATCCCATTTAATGCTAGAAACAGGCCAGCCCTGCTGGGTTTCGAATGCATCCTTAAATCTCACCAAAGCACACAAAACTTGCTCATCAGGGAGGTGGCCCCAGTGAGGCGGAGTAAAGGTCTTTACCCCAAAGTTCATGCAGGGAGATGATAACTCAGAGGCACTTCCTGTTTATGAAATAATAACCAGAGCTAAAGCTATGTCAGTGCTGGGACTAAAAGCCTAAGTTTTTATTTGCTCAGGATATGGCTATAGCCAGGATAACAGGAAGCCCCCTCCAGTTAAAATTATTGTTCTTATCATGCTGCTGTGTCTAGTGATTGAACAAGTTTGCTATGTAATAGGTGAAAAATGCTATTTTATTTTCAGAAGGGGAAAAAGCATTGCTGGGCAAAGAGGCAACCTCAGTTACTCACCGCAGTCATCAGCCCTTGGACTCTGTACAGTGCATTTCTCTTTGTGGCTGTAACAGGTGGGGAAGACCCAGTTGGCTTCAGCTGGACACCTCAGCTGGCCTAGGGAGTGAAATAATTTTCATTTTTCCATCACTAGGTTTCCCCATTTGCTCAGTGGTTGTTATTTACTACCCAGTTTTACATTGTGCTGTGAGACCACTGGATTTGGTTCCATCCAAACAGAGTAAGAGTTGCCTGTGCCTGATGTTCCGTGTAGGTTCTTCTCCTGATGGGGAACAGCCTAGAGACCTCCTTGATGCTTGTGAGGCTTTTGAACTTAAGCTCAGCCCTGGGAAGTTGGACTGTGTATTTGGAGATAGGTAATGGACTTGGGTGGCTAAATGAATAAGGCCCGATTTTGGCCACATCACAGCAGTAGTGCATAAAAACAAGTGAATATTTAGTCAGGAGGACAGTTGGGATGACAGGATTGGTGACCTGGGCCTGGAAGTAAATCCCTGTCCTGATTGTGGCCCTCACCAAGTGGGTCCCAGGTGGTGGTGTTAGAGCTGTCCTGCCAGATGGTGAGGTCAAGGAAGGACAGTCACCTTCTGCTCAGACCATGCTAAGACACCAGTATGAGGCAGATGAGACAGCTTCTTCTAGCTGCAGGACTCAAGGCAACTGTGATAGTGTGGCCCATGGGCAAGACCCCTGAGAAGAGTTTGCAAGGGCATTCAGTGGTTGGCTTACAGCTGTTGTGGTGTCCCCATCCCTGTGTCTGTAGTGAACAGGTAGGCTAATAATGGTTTGCTGGTTGTTTTTTTTTTTTAAGGTTCAATGCTTTTCCTCTCTGATCCCAATTTAAGAAAGATATTTTCAGGTCTGTGCCTAAATTTAAGCTCACAGACAGTGCTGCTGACTTCATTAGGATTGTTTATGTCTTTAAGGCTGGCCTCACGCTGGAGTACCTTTCTGACTCATGGCCTCTGTCGCCTAATCACTCCATTTATAACATGAGGTTGTTTCCTCACCCTTACTAGGGAATCTCTGCCCTCTGAATGTGAAATATTATTTATAGGTCTTTCTCTTACTTTTGTGAGGATAACTGGTTGATAACAAGAAAATTCAACATTTTTAGAGAAAATGTTTTTTCTTGAGCTGTTTACATACCCTAATGAGGAGCAAGGTAATTAACTGGAAGCCTTCTCTTTTGAAACTATTTCCCCTAGCAGTACAGAACTCTCTTCTTTTGAAAATAAAAGCAGATCATAATTTCACTCCAGACATGGCATTTAGCAATTTGTTTGTCGCGGATGAAGAGTAGAGGCACGTTACTGCTACCCCTCATTTACAGCACGGAGTGCCCCTGATTACTGCCTCATTTGGCCATACCAGCAAACTGAGGTCCATCCTCAGGAAAGCACAAGTGTCTCTATTTTGGGACCAATCCTGAATTCAGGTAGCCTTTAGAATCAGGTAATTTTGATGGCAAAACCACTTCTACTAAGACTTGCCCATGCACATGAGTGGAGGAGCAACCTCTGTCTCTGTAGGCTGGCAAAAGCATTTCCACGTCTCAAAATACCTGGGAAAATCCACAGTCAGGACTAAATTAAAAAGCTGTCTGTGCCGTTAGGATTTGTTTATGGAATGGAAGTAACAATAAGCTGTAACAGTGTGTATTTTTACAATGCTGTATATGTTCAAGGCACTGTATGAAGAGTGGCTGTCTGATCAGGTCACTGACATAATGATGCCAAAGAACAGTCTTTTGTTTACTCACAGGACATGTGCAGAATAGCCAAAGGGAAGCATCTTCAAGAAGTGAACCCCTTGAGCTGCTCCTGAGCTAGATTCTGATACAGATCAGCAGCAGTGTCAGTGAAACCCAGGGAGCTACACAAGGGGAAGCAGGGTCTGTATGTGATGAACATTAGCCTGTCTGTGTTATGTTCTGGAGTGAGAGGGAGTTTCATGCTGGGTAAAGGATGCCATAGTTTGCTGCCTTGGTTTTCTTCAGCATCACCACTGAGTGGGACATACATTTGGAGAAGCTGAGGCTCATTCTATTTACACGTTGTTCTCTGTCCTGCTCACCTTCCAGGGGCTGTGCTGACGTCTGTCTCTGGCAGGACAAAATAAGAGCAGTCACGTCCAGCTCCTTCCCTGAAAAGCGGGAAAGGTCATCCCACAAGGCATTGGTATTTTCCAGAGATACTTGGGAAACCATGAAGGGCAGCTGCCTTCTCTGTTCTTTATGGATTTCAATCCATAAAAGTGCTAGCAAGATCTGGAACAGTGGTCTTACCTGGCAGAACCCTGCAGGCTAACATCTCCTTTGGTCCTAAAGGCTGACAGCTTAGGCTCTGGACTATGCTGAAATGCCAAAGAAACTTACTTCTCACCAAAATCATTTAAATCATAGGAAATGGGCAAAGGAACGATTTTAAAAAGTGTTTCAAAGCAGAATATCAAATGACTGTCCATCATGTTCTTTAACAGGCTTGCCCAGCATATTCCCCATGTATGGACAGTCCACAGCATGTCCAGGCTGTCATCGTTGCCCTTTGCTTTGTCACCTAAAACATTTTACCCCCTCTGTAACTCCTCTCTGCTTTGCTTGCTCTGATTCATTGTCCTTTTAACTGTGGGTGTAGGAAAACTGTTCCTTTGTCTTTGTCATGTCCCTCCTTTGTGTTCCTTAGGCTAAAATCATATCTTGAACACATTCTCCAGCTCTCTTTCTTGTATCTTTTCCCCTTCAGCTCTGACCATTCTCCTGGTTCTCTGTGCTCCCTTCAGCTGGTCCATCTCTCTCTTGAGTGGCGCTGCAAGAGCGCAGTGCTATATTTGGGTCCTGTGGAGGCCAAGGAGAGCAGAAGTGTTCCTTTGTGTCTCTTACAGTCAGTGTTCCTATTTGGTTTAACTTCTGCATTGGAACATTGTCCATCTCTGTGCACCTTGTGATGTGCTGTGGCTCACAGATCCTGTCCAAGAAGACTGATGCTTCATGAACCATTTTCTATCCTGTATGTGTGGAGGCAGACTTTCCTACCTAAGTGTGTGATTTTTGATCTGTCCCATTTCAATGTCATCCTGTACCCTTCACTTTGTCGTGATTGTTTTGAATTATCTAATTCCCCAGATTTTGCAATCCTGCTTCGTCACCTGCCAATTTAAAAAGCGCAATCTCTGCTTATTCACCACTGTAAGCTTTGTTGTCAATTCTGCAGTCCCAAGTATAAAGTACAGAAGAGAAGAAATGGTTTCATGTAACCCAGAAAGAGAACATTGCCTACAAAATATGAAAGAAACTGGAAAACACACACAACACTTGGCATTGTTTTCATACCTATTCTTTTACTCTATTTTGGTGCTTTTAAGGTGTTCCTAATAGCAGTTGAATTTGCTGTGCCAAGCAAAAGCAGAACCTTACTGTACTAGGCAGGACATTGACATGAAGGAGTAGATAGTTACCACCCCAAGGTTTGCATTTCATATAGATCCAGACACAGGAGGGTGCATCATGCAAATTGCTGGGACACTTTCAGGAGAGGAAATCAGGATGTGTGCGTTTCCCACAACATTTGTGACAGAGGTTGCTCTGGGAAAGGAAAGGGTGGGCTGAAGATTGAGAAGGAGTGAGTCAGTAGGTCAGGAACAGGAGGAGAGAGACATGTGGGGAACAAAGATGAGGGCGACTGTAACAGAATAGAGGGAGATGATCCGTGGGATCTTCAGGGGCTGGCAGGCTGGCAGCCCAGGCTGGCAGGAACGGAGCATTGAGTGAAATGCTGAAGATCCCATCTTGGACTGTTTCTGCAGTTGCCTTTACTGACTTCAGTCTCTCCCACTCTCTTCAGACTTCAGTCTCTCCCAGTTTTTTTTCCCCTGGAGTTGTCTCTAACACCTTTGGAAAAGAAGGTAAGGACAGGAGACACTACCTATATCCTAATGCTCACGGGCAGAACAGAGAGTCTCTCTGGTGATTCCCCATCTGGGGCTGACACCAGAGGCAAAACTGATGCTGTGGCATTCACTAAAAATCTCTGATCCCACTCACCATGCTCAGGAAACTGATGGGACAGAGATTATCTGAAACACCAGCACTTTTCATTGATCTGAGATCCTTGTGGTTTCCTTGTTCTCTGCCATTGCTCTTCCCATGACTATGGTGTCTATGCAGGACAAATCTGATGTGCCATCCTCCTTCCTCCAAAATTCATGTTGAATTTTCCCTCAGCCTGCACATGATGTATTTTAGGACGTATGTGACTGCCCCATCCTCTCTGTCATCATGTCTGCTCTACTCTCACCATCAGTCAGGGTGGCCAAAAAAAGTTATGAGCATGGAGACCCAGTCATCAGCACCTGAGCTCATGGGTCAGAACCACAGGTGCATCCTCCTGCACGTGGGTGTGCATGGCCTGGAGGCTGGGCACATCTCAAGCATGTGAGGCTCAGCACACTGTTCTCTCTAGTAGCATGTCAGGTATGTCAGTATGTTTGGCAGTGAGTCTGCAAGGTTGTGGTCTTTCTCTTGGGTAAAGAGAGCAAGAAGAGCTCTTTTTTTGCTAATAGTTTGGGGTTAGGTTGTTTCTTTGCTACTGGATGTGATCCAGTGGATTCAGTATGCCCTTGCACAGAGAGGAAGCAGCAGAGAGGAAACAGTCTAGGAGGTTCCTGGAGTGTGTGGAAGATAACTTCCTGACACAGCTGGTGGGTGAGCTGCCAAAGGAAGGCTCCCTGCTGGGCCTGTGTTATGCAAACAGAGAAGGACTTGTGGGTGATCTGGTGTTTGGAGGCCGTTTTGGGTACAGTGGTTGGTTTTCAGTGCTCAAAAAGTGAGGAGGAGGCTCAGCAGAAGGGCTACCCTGGACTTCTGAACAGGCAGTCTCTGGCCTGTTTTGGAGACAGATTGATAGAGTCCCTTGGGACAGACCTGAGTGACAAAGGAGTCCAGGAAGGCTGGATGTTCTCCAAGAAACAAATCTTAAAGGCACAGGAGCACTAACAGAAAGACATTGAAGTGTTGGTGCATGTCCAGAGAAGGGCAGCAAAATTGCTGAAGGATCTTCTGTCCAAGACTTAGCAGGAGCAGCTGAGAAAGATGGGTTTGTTTAGCACACAGAAAAGGAGGCTCAGGGGAGACCTTATCTTTCTCTACCACCACCTGAAAGGAGGCTGTAATGAGGTGGGGGGCAGCCTCTTTAAAAAGGTAACAAGTGACAGGACAAGAGGAAACAGCCTCAAATTGTACCAGGGAAAATACAGATTGGATGTTATGAAAAATTTCCTTATGGAAAGGGTTTGTCAAGCACTGGAACAGGCTGCCCAGGGAAGTGGTGGTATTTAAAAATCTCTGGAGGTATCTAAAAGATGTAAAGATGTGGTTCTAGGGGACACAGTTAGTTGTGCACTTGGCAGTGTTTGGTTAACTGTTGGTCTCATTATCTTAGAGGTCATTTTCAACCTAAGGAATTTTATGGTTCTGTTTATTTTTGCTTAAGGACATGAGGGTTTTTTCTAATTACAGGTTGTAGAGGTATACACAGGATGGGGAATAGCCAGCAAGCTCCTTAACTATTGGCTGCATTGATGGGCTGTTCACTTCAGGAGGGACTGTTTCAGCAGATGATGGAGCAGCTTGATGGAGACTTGGAATCTAGCAGCGATACTCAGAGAATATCCAGTCCCAGAAAATTTGCTGAACATATCAAAGAAAGTTTGTTTTTTTCAGGAAGGTCCTTTAGCTTGCCCAGAGTATTTTTACTTCTAGGCAAAATTTGTAAGCATTCTTTATTTTTAAAGTGTGGTTTATATTCTGCTCTTGTCTGCAACAACTCCAGCACGTCGATGTATTTATCTTTTCCTTGTTAACACTTACCATTCCTGGAACATCTCCTGCTCAGCAGCTGTTTGTAGGTGGTTTTTTTTTTCCTCTCCCATCATCTTGTACCTTTCCTTCCTGTTCAAGGCATCTATAAACCTCTTGTAATGACATCATAGCTGTTTCCATAGCAACAGATTATGATACTAGAACAGAGGATAATATCAAACAGGAGGAGGAAGAGATAAATTATGGTGTTTGTGTGCGTGTGTCTGAGGGCTTGATTATATTCCTACATTTCTTCCAAGGATGTTGTCTGTCTAGCTTCTTCTCTGTTTATCTTACATGCCTTTTAAAGGTTAGGAAAATGTGAAGGAAAAAAAGATCTGGAGGTCAGAACAATACAGACGCATATTTTTGATGGTCTCTGTGTAAACCTAGTAGGCTGAGATTTATTTTTTTACCTCTGGTAGCTCTCCTCTGTCTCCTGAGAGTAGTCTGGAGAAAACTTAGAGACACAACAATCCCCTGGTATGGCTCCACTTTTACTTTAATTACCAATTATTCATAGCCACTAGCAGCTGGGATCTGAAGTCAAGGATCTCTGTGCTGCAGATTTTCCAAAAAATGGACAACTCTGACATGGCATTGCCCCAGAGAAAACACAGCTGTATTTGAGAAGGGATGTGTCAGGTGCTCAAATCAGCCAGAGGTGCCATGGGGAGAAGAGGGACAAGTATCCAGAAGGGTATTAGGGGGACTGTGATCTCTAGACTGTTTCAGCCTGCCCAGAGAGTGGTCTGAGCCTCATCCCACGGTAAGCTTTTCACGGTGGTGTTTGTGGAAGAGCTGTGCCAGGATGAGTTGTGGGCTGGTTTTTGACCATCTGTGTGGTTCTTCCATGGCTTTGGGCTATCCCTCTGTCAGGAGCTGACAGCAGCAGGATTGCAGAAGGGTGAGTGTCCATATTGCTCCATATGTATGATGGCAGGAAGGCTGTTTGCTTAAAGCAATAGGCTGGAGGAGAAAGTCCAGCTAAAATACAGGGTGTTTTATTTTCTCCTAGGCAGCATTTAGTGTTGACAAATTCCACATAGATTGGAAAGGATTTTCAGCAGGTCTCTGATTTACCTCCAAATAGTGGTAATTTCCAGCCATCATTGCTACTTTCCTATTTAGATGTTAGACTTCAAAAGCTGGAGAAAAAAAATCCAAGAAAACCGTCTTTGATATCCTCATAGCTATGTGTGTGTGTGTACAACCTTTAATCTTCCTCTTGTGGCAGAATTTCTGGGGAGTTAAATAGTCCTTAAAATACCTGGAGTAGAGTTGTCTCTAACTGGAAAATCTCTAGTGACACACTTGAGCTCCTTAGCACTGACGGACAGAATTGATCCCACCTTGAGGCACCGTGGTGCCCCGGGGAGGAGGGAAGTGGAGAGATCTGAGCACAGCAGTGCCAGGTGATGTGTCAGCTTACCTTGGCAACCCAGCTGGCTGGGGCAGTGTGCGATGGTGTTCTCTCCATTATGGGAGTTCACCACACCATGAGCCCTGGGTCAGCAGAGGAGCAGTGCTGGGATGAGGTGATCCTGCAGCTCCCCATGTGTCAGTGCACAGGAACTTTCTGGTAGCGGGGCAGGCTGCTGCTGTGCTTGCTGGTGATGCAGAGTGAAGTTTTTGGTCGAGCTTAGTGTTGCCAGGATGGAGAGAAGGTGGCAGATCACACGAATTGCCTGAGTCACTCACACTCTGCAAGGCCATCAGGAGTTAGAGCTGTACAGAAGGCGTGAGAGCACACAAGACCTTGGCAGGAATTAGTAGTTAAGTCACCTTAATGGAAGCTTATTGGGAGCCAGTAGAGACCACAGAGGGCTGGTTGGGTGTGCTTCCCCTGCAAGCACCCACATGGCACACTAGGCCCAGCTTCAGAACAGGCTGACATTGTCCTGTGGGGAGCACACTGCCACAATCAGGCTTCATGGTGATGGAAGTTAGGGAAGTGGCAACAAGGTCCTTTGTGGAGAGATGAGAGATCACAACCTTTTCTGTGAAACCAAATTAAAACAAAAAGACAGCTCTTGGCTACAGCCAGTTTGTGGATAGCATGGGCAAGCCAAAGACCTCATAAATCCTCCAAGTCTACAAAGAAACTGGGGATCACATGTTTTCATGGCTACAATAAAAAAATTTCTTCATCTCTTCTAGCACAATCAGTGGTACCACCAGAAACCTGCCTTCCCACCTAACTCCTGCTCTTCATTCTTTCAGCAGCAGAATACCTGTGTATTTAGCAAGTGCAGATAAGAAAAGAGGTTGCAACCCCCATTTTAAAATAGCTGCACCACCTGGAAAGGACATGTGAGACCCAGACACAAGCATATCCCATTGATGATGACAGCACTTCTCTTGCAGTGTCATTTTCCTGTTGCTTATCTGAGGCTGAGAGCACCTGTGCAAGGAAAGTGCACCTTGCAAAAGTCTGTGCTGCCGGAGAGCACGTGCGAGTCAGAAGGGACAGCAGGTGCTGTTCTTGAGCAGTGTATGCGAGAGCACAGGTGGAAGAATGTCTGTGTGTACATGTGTGTATGTGGGACTCCTTCCATGTGTGCAGGCACCTCTAGGAGCGTACACACGTGTTTGGTGTGGCTTCATCCCCTTTTTCTATGGGAGACAGCATGGGCCTGATTCTCCTTAGTGCTGTTACACCATTTTTCTAACAAATTGTATTTGTAGCAGAGCTCTTTTCCGCTGCAGTGAATGAAGAAGGGAGATTTATTATAAATATAAATTAGGCTTTGTGTGTGTTTGTGAGCTGTCACAGCCTGTGCAGGAGAAAATATAAACAAGGTGAATGCAGGGTGTTTATGTGGAGCGATGCTGTGGCAGAGTATGTGTTGGCAGGAGTGCTGTCTGCAGTCTCTGTGTGAGGGCTTGTGTTACCAGTGAGTGTGGAACACTGTAAATCACAGTGTGTTCAGGAGGGGACACTGCCACTCTGTCTGTAAAAGGCAGGAATAGATTTTTTTTTTTCAAGCAATGTGACTTTTCAGGCTGAACAAAAGGGTTACTAGAAATCCACGCTTGAGAAAAATATCATTCCAGACATTCTGATGGAGGATGGTCTGTAATCCACATCCACCAGCTCATCTCTGTCCTGATGCAGAACAGCAGCACAGAAGGCATCTTTGATGCACCTTCTCCCAGTGCCAGGTTTTGGTGTCCCAACTGGACCAGTTCTTGGATATGTCTTCAGCTCTGCTACTGCATCTCAGGTCTATCTCTATATCCTCAGTTATCTAAGACTTCAGCCAGTGGTGGGATGTAACTGGGGTCTGTATGCAAGTACAGTATCTCCTGAGGAATCTGTATCCCTTCAGATGTGTTTACTGTATGTAAACTGTATGTTTACAATGTATCTAATGTAGGTGAGATTACCTCAATAAAGGAGCTGTATCTTTTCCAGTATCTCTGTCGGTGGGCACCTGAATCCTGGCTTTGTGCATGCTCAACCATGAACTCAAGATACAGAGTGTGGAGTTCCCTTCTTCAGGACTAGGCTTGGCTTAAAAGTTATTTCATGTTCCTCTAAAATCACTGCTGTTTCCCGGAGGAGCACTTGAGTCATTACCAATCCTTGCATTTCCTCTCAGCCAGGAAGGGTTGAAGGGGTTTCAGGAAGAGGATGCTTTACAAGGAGACGTCTGCTTTCCCTTGCCATGCCCTGTTGCAAACAGACACAGAGATTCCTGCCAAAAAGCTGCTGCCTGTAGAAAATAAAGTGCGAGGGAAAAAGAAGATGGGATGTGAGTGAATGGCAGGAGAGGGCATGATTTCAGGTGGGGGTGCCTGATGCTTTTTATACCATGTACAATAAAGCAGATGCTTGTGGCAGCACTGATGGTGAGCTAGGAAGTGTGTTTCCTAGCCACAGTTGTTACATGGCATCACTGGAACAAGTTGCAGGTCATAGTTTTTCATGTGGGTTTTGTTGTGGTTGGTTCTCCTGTCGTTCTTGCCTTCTTTTATTGCAGGGCTTGTGAAGGGGATGGGGCTTTTATTCTCCTGGTGTGTTTTGTGTCCTTTCTCCTTTTCCTGGCAGCTTCTAGCCCTGTGCCACCCCCTCCTCAGCCCAGCCCTGTCATATTCAGGTGTCCTTGCTGAAGGTGACCAGCCCCCCTGAGGTGCCCTGTATCAAGAACATGCTGACTTCCCGTGGGAGCTCAGTGCTGCATGCCAGGCATCCCAACCCAGGGGCTGGAGGGGTGGGGACTCTGTGGTCACCCTGGGGCTCAGGGTGAGCCATGGGGGACCAGCAGAGATGTGGAGGAAGAAGAGCACAGGCTTGATCACGGAAGTAAAACATTCTGTGGTTACCACAAGATGCTTGCTGAAAAGATGGGTACCGGGAGTTATTTGGCTAGCTGAGGCAAGGGAAGCAGAAGTTTGTCCTGGAGATCTCAGCCCTCCTGTTTTACTCTCCAGGGACATGGGAAGGGTTGCAGGGATCAAGGTGATCCCCATCCCCTGCTCAGGGTGTCTGGGTGGATGGACTGCCTGCCAGGCTGCCTGCAGGAACTCGTCCCCTTTTCAATGGGAAGTGGCAACCCAGCAGCACATGAGAGCTGTGAAATCCAACCCTGTGTTGGGACAAGCTTCACTTAAGCCCCGTGTAAGCCCTAATTTGAAGGCTTAAAGGGAGCTGAAGTGTGACACAGTGCTGTGTCTGAGCTTCACCCTTCCTGAGCCACAACAGCCTATCAGAGGGGAACCAAGGGGCAGGACAGCCTCTGCCTTCCCAGCTGGGCCAGGAACCTTCAACTGAACTTGGTTCCAGCAGAATTGTTGGATTTGGTTGGGTTTTAAACTGTAAATATGATAAACCGTGGCTGGCAGTTCTGACTGCTGTGGCTTACGCTGTATGCCTGAAGAAGCTGTGCAGTAACAGACCTGTTCTGGCAGTCCAGCAGGTCTGCATCTGTCTAGGTATGTTCATCCCTATAGTTCTGCCCCTGATAACTTTTCATCACTCCAGCCTGGTCACTGCTTCTCTCTGCAGGCTGGTAGCAGGTAGCAGCACCCCTGTGCCTGGCTCCTAAAGGCCACATAACCATTATGGTGGTCCTCTGTCACAGCAGCTCCCCCCCATCCCCCTTTCCCTCTCATGATTGTGCCCCTTCTCCCCACATTTGCTGTCTGCAAAGGGACCCCTTCTATCTGGTGCCCCTTTGGGGGATGTGTGACTCCCCATGCTGCTGGGGTGGGTGAGCTGCCCAGCACAAGGTTAGTCACAGCAGGCTGATGAGGCTCACTGTTTCATCCTTTTTGATTTGCAGCTATGGTGCTTGTTTATTTATTTGTGCCAAGTATTGTTGCTTTATTTAGGGTCACTTCAGCAAGACATGTCTTCATTTATTTCAGAGTCTGGTCTCTGCTCAAAGCACAGACATAGTTTTAAGAAAGCCACAGAGTGTGCAGTGCTACACATGGGCTTGTAGGGGGATTTTGACATGGGGCAAATCTGTGTCCATATAGTTCCTAAAGGTGGTGGCCCCCAGCATCAAGCCTGCTGTATTGCTGGGAAGCACAAATGTGCACCTGTGTGCCCAGACACACAGACCTGTGTCTGCACTGGGAGTGTCCTGTGACACAGTGTCCACCCTCCTCTCCCAGCCACGGCTGCGGGACTTTGGCCAGTACACCAGAGAAAATATCACTGGTGTTTTTCAACCTTTACAAGAAAACAGATTGTTTTTAAGTCAAAGCTAAGACTGTAGCACTTGCTGGAGGCTGGAAGGTAACTGTAAATCCTGGGTCTCATTTGCACAAACACATTTGGTTCCAATCCTTAAGGGCATTTTCCCTTCCTCTGCTTATGCCTGTGTTTCAGAAACATGTAAATTTTGTTTGGATTTGTTTTTTTCAAAACACTGCAAAATGTGGGAGGGGGGCTTTTAAATTACATTTGGCACAGAAGGGATAAGGAGTATTCTGGATGCTCCACTGGGTAGGAATCCGTGGATGGTTGTCATTTAGGCTCTGTCAGTGGGAAATGCTGAAGAGACTGGATACACCAGGAGAGTAGTAGTGATATTTGCAGTCACTTACTTGTAAGTCTGCTGCTCAGATCAGACCTCTCAGCTTTCTTCTGGCCCAGCATATGAGACCCCACACGGTGGGTCTTGTTTCAGGTGTGAACCTTGTGTGCAGGGTCATTAGATGGATAAAAATGCCCTGTCATGTGAAGGGGTACAGGCTCTGTCGCAAGGTTGCCACAGGAGTGGGAGGTGACACTGGCCAGTCAGGCTCCTTCCAGGACAGAGACCTGCAAGATGTCCCTGCTGCTCTGGCTGTCCCTTTTGTGTCAAGGTCCATGGAGTGAAGAAAAGGGGCTTGATTTATGCCCTGAAGAAGTTGGAGGTACAGATCTACCCAAGAGCTCAGGAGGAGGCAGCATGGCAGTGATTGATGGCTTTGCTAGGGGTCACCAGTGATGGCACATTTGAAGGCCTTAACCCCTAGCAAAGGTTTTGTTCACATTTACTGGCTGCTTACCAGATCTCAAAATTGTTTAAAAGAGCAACAAACCAGCTAAGACAGCCTGCAAGGTGAGGATGAGGCTGGGCTACCCTGCTGTGGTTCCCTCTGGGGAGGCAGGAGGACCGTGCTGGCAGGGGTGTGTGGTGGGACCTCTGCACCAGCATGGGTCATTCAGTGTGTGCTTCATGCTCTGTTTCCAGAACTGCCAGCTTGGTGTCTCTCACCTGCACTGGCTCCCTGGGGGAAAGAACCAGAGGAGAGTTGGTGGCTTGTCTACACAGAGCCTGGCTGCTGTAGGAACCACCCCAGCCTGCCGTGACTGTTGGCAGAGAGGAGGGAGAGGTTTGTGTCCTTTCCCACCTTTCAGCCAGAAGGAATGCATGTGCTTGGGGGCTTCTGCATGCTCTCTTGCCATGCTGATGGGTTTCATGACACGACTTTTAGCACCTGAGGATAGGTGTGAAAAGGGAGGAGGTAGAGAAGTAGGAGGTGGAGGTGGTGTGAGTTAATACAAGATCCCAGTGGGAAGCAGCAGCAGGCAGTATTATTTCTCTGGTTTGAGCCAAAACTTTTTCTCTCTCTCTCTCACACTCATTAAATTACAACTAATGCAAGTAGCATTGTGAAGGAGGAATTTGGGAACTGTCGTTCATCATCCAATCGTTTGTAACGAATGTGCTGCTCAGTGCCATAGCCCATAGCCTTGCTGAGAAGTAATTCACTTGGTATTTGCAGGCATGACATGCATGCCATAAGAATTCCACTGTTAGCATTATGCCAGCATTAGTGAGAGGATATGAAAATAAATGATGAGCTTTTGTTTTTCATGATTAAGTCCAGGCTTTTTGCTCATCTTGCTTTTTTTCCTCCCTCCATCTGTGAAAGGAGGGGTCTCTCTGTTCTTTTCGCTTTCAGATCAGGCAGGTTGTGCCCTCACTCGTCCCAGATCCCCCATCTTCCTTCCAGACCAGCACCCTTTTGCTGCTCCCTCCAGCTGTCTCCTCCTGGGCTTGGAGATCAGCTGCAGCAGTCCTTTAAGTTGCTGTAGGGTATTGCTGCGGAATGATATCACATCAGAGTATTTTGGATACTCTCAGTATTTTGTTGTGGGCCTACAGAACTGCTTTGCCCTCACCATCCCTCAAGGGGACCAAGCCCTGCTCTTCATGGTTGCACTGGAAGGTTCAGACTTAGGTAGTGGGTCAGCAGTTGGTACTTTCAGGTCATCCACAAGCCTTAAGTGACTCTTCTGTTGTTAGAAAGAGGGAGAACTCTTGAGGCAGCTGTCAGTCTGAATGTGCAGGAACAGAGCTGAGCAGCCTCTGTGAGGGCCTGCTGGCAGTGACCAGCACTTAAAGAACTCCACAAGGCAGAACAAGAGGGATCTGTGACCCACAGTTGTGAGAGGCATCCCTGTCCATTCCAGTGGGCTTTCCTGTGTTTCCTCAAGAGCTCTCTATGTGCAAAGGACTGAAACATTATAGGGGAGTGAAACAGTTAAGTGTTATTTATCCCTGTTTTCTAGTGGGGGTGGCCAAAGAAGAAAGCATAGCAGTTTCAGAGATGACCCCTGTTTCTGGAGTCGTCAATTCATGGGGCTTGTTTAAGCTGTCACACAAACACCCACCTGCACAAAATAAAAGACTTCTTTAGAAAACTGGGCTTAAATATCCCCATGAAATCCTTGAACTGAGTCAGTACCAGCACTATACAGGATTCCTGTGCTTGTAATCTTATTCTTAATCAACTAACCCAGGCAGTCTTTCATGTCAGTGAGTTGCTGCTCACTCCAGTGGCCCCAGCCCACATTGGCTGTTCAGCAGAAAGCCTGGCTGAGCTGAAGGCAGATGGCAGGGTAAGAGCTTGTGCTGATCCTACTGCTATTAACTCTACCACTCCTCTGCACAGCAAGCTGCTCCCTTTGAACATCAGCAGAACCGATTTTAAAAGCCCTGCGGCCCAGCCTTGTGTGACATAGCTCATTTTGAATAGCTCATTTTTTCAGGGAAAAAGATACCTCTGTAAACTTTTGAGTGGAAGCTCTCAGGGGTAACCTCAAGATGCTGGAAGAAGCAGCCATAGGCTCTGAGGAAGAACAGCAGCCAGCTGCAGGTTTCATGTTCCCACCTGAGAGGGGACATGTGAAAGCCAATGCTTTTTTCCTCCATCCTCTTTATTCACGGGCTCACAGGAGCAGCGCAAGCACCGGAGCGTTCTGTGACGTTTCTTTGCGCGTAGTGGTGGTTATGAAATCCAAAGCTGCTGGGTCGCTGTGCCTGTCCTACCCCACGCCGTGCTGCCAGCACACCCTGGCACACACACAGCGACCTGCGCTGCATTGTGGCCAAGTGCAGCTGTGGCCTGTGGGTGTCCCCAAAATGTCTCAGGCCAAGTGACTCCGTGCCCCACGTCTGCGCTCACTGACACGCACGCACACACGGTGCACGGCCTTTAGCACCCACAGCGAGTGTGTGTGGCTTCAACAGGTCACTTCAGGGCAGTTGCAGTGTCCCAGGTCTTGGAAACAGGGAGGATGTGTTCCTCTGCCCGAGCTCCTCCACACAGCCCTCGCAGTGATGGAGTCCTTTCCACTGGGAAGCAATACCTGCATTTGATTCTTCTCGAATTTTGCAATATGCATAAGTGGGGTGGTGGTGACACTGGGCTTGAAGCCATCAACTCACATTTACTTGTGATCTAAGACAGTGATTTCTGTTCAGACCTCAGAGGGCAAGCTGGTGTGTGATTTAAAGTCATGCTACCAGCAGGAGCATATGACCTCATGCTATGAAAAAGCAGGAGGAGATTAGCAAAGAAGTTTCTAAGGTATACAAATGTCCATGGGAAAAAAAAATGAAATGCATTAACAGGAAAGTCAGTCTGTCTGTGTAAGAGAGGGCTGGGGAAATGACTAATATGTGCAGTTTGATTCAGATGTTCCCTCTTTGATTCAGATGTTCCCTCTTTGATTCAGGCCCCCTCCTTTGCTTTCTCTACCCCCTACCTTGGATTTTTCTGCCTTTTAGAAGAGAGCGAGTGAGGGAGAGTGGAAGGACTCAGTGAGGAAGGAGTTAAGGGAATGCTCACTGGGGATTATAAAACAGCCAGGCACTTGGAAACAGTTAAGAAGAGAGAAACAGATCTGCCAGGAGGGAGTGTGGCACTGGAGCCGGTGGTTTATTTTCATGCCTCCCTACACAGCAATGCAGAAATCTCTCCTACAATGGGGACGGAGGTAAGGGTGGCGGGAATGGGGTGATGGGTGTCAAGGTTAAATGGGGAATAAACTTCTCCAGCACCAAGTTCACCAGGCTTCCCACTGATCCCTGTTGATGGGCTCTGCTCTGGATGTGGACTGTTCCTGTGTGGGTGGCAGCAGGTAGCACCTACCATTGCCTGAGGGCATGACCTTGCCCTGGGGGCAAGACATCCTATTTGCATGCTGGATGTAAGGAACAGTGGTCTGCCTGCTCTTGGCATCACCCTGGAAGGGTGGACACAACAAACTTGCTGTGTGCTCGAGCACAGCGCCAAGAGCACCGTGTGGGCCGGTCTGTGGGTACGCCTACGTGAGCATGAGCCGCATGCAGGGTTTGCTGTGAGCATGGCGGTGGGTGGGCAGCTTGTGCAAGCCCACCTGGCCAGGAGGAGCCTTCTGTCATGCTCTGATGAGGTGGCTTTGAGTCACAAGGAGCTGTGTTTTCACTCACCCCCTATTCGTGCCTCGGAAGCCCAGCTGAGGCCTGCCGCACATCATGTCAGGCAGCGGGCGCCGTAACGGGGCAGAGGCTCCCGGTCCTGGAAGGAAAGGCAGCGTCACCTGACGGACCTGCTGGCTTCAGGGCTGCCAGGTGGCTTCAGGCTTCCTCCATCGCCTTCTCCATGTGCCTGTGCTTGGAGCAGGAGCTAACTTCTCCCTAGCGTGAGGGACGCTGCTCCTGTGATGGTGAGTAATGGAGTGAGCTGAGGGCAGGCCCTGCCGTCACCCCCGGCTCTGTGGCTCCGTGAGGGAACAGTGGCCGTGTTTACCACACCTGGCAGCAGGAGCTTACAGGAGGGACCTGTCACCCTTACGGCGACCACGGGGAGAACTGCGCCCCTGCAATGCCGAGATCCATTTTTCATGAGGGAAAAAAAGCAGAACCCAAGTGTGTGCAGAGGGAGTTAGTCACTCTGCAAGTGTCAGGGGCTTGTGGGGAAATAGCAGGAGTTTGCTGACTAATGCCAATGATGCTCAAGGAGTAAATGAGAAATACGGAGGGAAAACCCTCTGTTTCTGAATTTGGAAGAGGAAAAAAATAATGAGGGAAAAAAAAAAAAAAGGAAGGAAGATGTACAGAGTTACTAATCAGCCCCCAAAGTCTCTGACCTATATCTCCCTCCTTTCCCTGGAGCCATTCTTAAAATGAAAAATTAATAGAGAACAACCAGGTTTTACCTCCAGGGTACCCTTTCAGGCTGCCACATCCTATGGGCTGGGATGAGTGGATAGGACTTTGGAGTCCCCCAGCATGATGCAGAAAGCAGAGTAGTCTCAGTCCAGGATGTTGCAAGGATGTCCAGAAAGACTGAAAGCAAAAAGGTAATCTTCTCTCATGGAAGGATGGTCTCTGGCTTCAGGTGGCTGAGCTGACACACTCGGTCAAAGCAGACCAAGGAAGAAGGAGAGTCCTTGAAGTTACTGTAACTTTAGCTGGGGAAATGGAGGTGAGAAGGGAAAAAAAAGTCTTATCAGGTCCTCTGAGGGCAAAGTTCATTCTGTCTACAGAATATTCCTTCCTCTTTTCTCATTTTCAGTTTTTTAATGAGGGAAGAGAATCCTTATTCAAGAAGCTAAAACCTAGATTTGTGGACCAGGAAGTTTCATTTCCCAGTTCTGATGCTGCCTTGCTCTTAAAGCTTAAGCAAGTCGCTTTCTTCTGGCTCCATTTTAATCTCTATAGGATGTGGATTGTGATATCCTTTGCAAAATATTTTCAAATGTATTGAATATATGTTTTCTGAGGTGAGGAGGGCCTGGGCATTGCTTTTTGTGTGCTGTGTGTTGTGCAGGAGTAGGAGGCTGATGCTGAGGGGTTTTTGCCTGTGCTGGAATAGGCTCTGTGCCCACAAAACACGCCTACAGCTTTGGGCACTGCCGGATTCACCCTCCCACCTTACATGGGAGGGATGAAACCATGGAGCTGTGGAGTGCCCTGACAAGAGGTGTTATCACCCACTGTGGCAGCAGGGCTAGGTTAGCTTTGAGGGGATCTGAACATGTGGGAAAATCCGGGCCTTTATCATCTCCTTATGTTGGATGACCTGAACTTAGGTGCCCAAGACTACTAGCTCTGTTTCATGTACAGGTCTGGAGGCATCATGTTGTCTTTGTGGTGGTCCTTCAGAGCCCATCTCCTCAGATCTTTGCAAGATATCTCACTTGCTGTTGTTGTCTTCTGTGATAAATATCCTCCATAACCCTGAAGGGCTAGAAGCTGAGCCATCTATGCTGTCTCTGCATGGACTTCTGCCTCTTCAATATTAGGATGCCTTATGCAGCTTGAGAAACTAGGTTATATAGCAGCTTTAATGGGGCTTTTTCCAGACACTGATTGACCTGATTCCTTAGACCAGCTGTTTTATTTATTAAGCAAAATAGGAGAAGAAGAATGCATCTCCTACATAAATTTGTTTAATTGTGGAGTATGTTTAAACTATTTTTTTCATAAATTGATATGGGGCTCTTTCTTTATATTGATTTTGTAGATATTAATTTATGCACTAGGAATGAGGAAGATTTGCCTCTTCATCTAATCCTGTTTCTAGAGAGAGATTTACTTAATGTGCAGTGTAATTTGTCTAATGTGCAACTTTGTATGTAGAGTGCACCCAGATTCAGCAGAAACAGTGGGTATAATAAAAGAGAGCACTGTAGTGCAGTGCTGTAAATCCCTCTGTAATTAAAAATACTAAATTAGTCTAAGTTAGTGCAGTCAGGAGACATGACTAGCTCAAAAGCAGGGATATATGGTGAGAGTTTTCAGTGCAGGACAGAGAAATTGGGTCTGTGTTCCTCTCTGTGTGGATGTGCTATGTATCAGGGGAAGGAACACTTCATTTGCCAGGAATACAGCTTGGGTGGCAAAGAGGAATTGTCAGGAGTTATCCTAGGGCTGTCCTTGCATGTTCCCAAGGTGATGGAGGAACCAGTTCTGCCAGCTCCCACATTGTCTCACATTGCTGTCCAGTGTCATGCGTGTCTGTCTGTGTGTCTGTGCGTGTCTGTGTGTCCCGAGTCCTGTGCACAGTTGCAAGGTTGGATTTTATGCTCCTACAGAAGTGTCTCTAAAATTACTTCATTTCTCTGAAGAAGGCTGGCGCCAGCAGTTGGTTGAATTATTCCCACCCCCCCACCGTCTGTCTTTTTGTCTGTCTGTCTTTCTTTCCCGGTGTTGGCACAGATAAAAACACTGCCTGAAATATTTAGATGGGCTTTTTTTTTTTTTTTTTCTTATAGGAATTTTTGAATCTCCCTGCAAATAATCAGGGGAAAGATCAGTTCATATCAGTGTAAGATTCACTACCTCTGAGTACTGTCCATCTGCCTGTCCTATATCCAGCTTATGACCAGTGCTGCCAGAAGTGCCTGACACTTGCTTTCTCTTTCTGAGGGAAAAGGAGTAAGGGGCTTATGGTCTAAGCAGAAGCCCCTGTTTGGAATTGAGTAACAAGACTTTGTTGTGCTTTAAATGTAAAAATAATTTGATCTTCTTTATCTGAACAGAACCAGGTTATAAAATAAAGTTCTAGTTACAGTGTGCATTTCAGTTTGACTTGATTCTGTTAGTGTAACATCTGTTTCTTCAACAACTGAGAAGAGAAAGAAAAGTGTATTTTATGGCAATGACCTGTTGTTGAGGCCATCCAACAGCTTCCCTATTTTAAGACCTTCATTTTTAGTTGTTCACAACTTTACTAAACTTAAACTGTCTGGGCAGAAATTTTCCATCCCAGCTACCTGCCTCAGAATGTATATTTAGAAAACAACTCTTTTATACCTCTCCTGCATTTTTTCCTGATGCATGTTAAATACAACAAATGTACAAAGAAATGAGAAAGCAAGCCTCCACATTAACAACCCAGTAAAATTTGAATGGTATAAATGTCAGGGATGCCACTTCTGCTATCTCTGAGAGCATCAGCCCAAAAAAATGGTTGTCACCACAGCCTCAGCTGGCAAAACATATCTCTGAAGGACTTGTACTTGAGAGTTTCAATTGAGCATTTAAAACTAGTGGAAGCTTTTCACATTAATCTCCTTGTGCTTTGCTTCCCTGCCCATGACATATGGATAATACAGTGTCTTACTTTATAAGGGCAGTGCAAAAATACATTCTTTTATGTTTGTGAAACATTCAGTTACTCTAATGATGCGTACTGTAGGAAAGGCCACGAGTAAATTACTAATTCCATCTGCAGAGCAAAGCGTGGCGGGTATGCAGTAAACAAGGCTGGGGCCACACCTCCAACAGTGCTGAGGAGATGAAATAGTAACTAGTGAGCACCCCAAATCCTGCTGCACTGGGTGAGGCCAAGGTCCTGTGGAAAAATAGCCTGTGATTATGTGATTAACAGCTCTGCCATGGCACACGGGCAGGAAGGAGGGTCGAAGGTTGCACAGGCAGCCATAAAGCTGAGTTTTCCTAAGCCTAGCGTTCCTGATTTGCAGCTTTAAATAGTCTTGCTTTCACCCATCTCTGTTTTCTGTGTAGTTGTTTGGTCATGCAGATTGGGAATGAGGAACAATAAACAGCTGTTGCTCCTGGGAGAAGGGACAGAAAAGCGTTTGGTGCTGTTTGTCATCAGAGAGGAAAATTGGTGAAGCCTTCTATCCAGACATTCCATGTAGGAGCAAGTGTGACCCTCGAGACAGAAGTTCAGGGTCGGAGGAAAAACACAAATGAACTGAGATACCTTTTTCTCCCTTATGACAACTGTCTGGTTTATGCTGTTTTTCTCTAATAATGCTCTGTACCATTAAACAGCAGTGCCACAAACCAACAGACTTGCAAGTTACTTTAAGGACGAACAAGTTCATGCCATTGCTTTTTCTTTGGGTCATGTGGGAAGGCGTTTCCTGATTTTACCCTGGGTACTCCCAGCTCTGATTGCTCCCTCTCCCAGATCCTGCCCTGTGGAAATCCCAAATGGTACACTCATGAGACCATAATTTTTAAATTTGGGAAAATAACCCAGACTTGACTCACAGGCAGAATCAACCCCATATCTTTTGCCTTTGTTCACTTTGTTGCATTTTGCTTTCCTTACATTTGTGTTCTCCCCTCAGGTAGAAGGAAGCAGTGCTGCCCACAGCCTGTTGAGTTGTATGTGGGCAGCAGCAGGGGAGGAGAAGGCTCTGATTGAAGGTTTGCAGTTGGGATAGTGATAATGGCACCAATGAGCAAGCTCTGGGTTGGCTGTAGTGCACACCTCAGAAGTTTTCCCATGTCACAGTAGTATCAGCTGTTCCTCCTGCACTAATTTGGGATGGAAGTAATCCATCTCCAGTCCTGTGGAGGAGTTGGGCATGGAGAGCAAAAATTGCCATCAGCTGGGAGCTGTGAGATACAAGAAAGTTGTATAGATAGCGTGACTTTAAAGGGTTACACACTCACTGAGCTGTTTTTAAGTTGAGGAAACTTGCTCATTCTCTGCCTACATTATGAGTCAAACTAGGATGCACATTTTCTTGAAATCCCTAAACCCTTCAGCCTGTGCATAAGAGCCTCTTCTTGATGTGGTTTTCATAATTGATGTTTGGCTATTTCACAGTTGCTTTTCCCCATGGAATTTCTCTTTAAAATGCCCCATATTTCTTTTTAATTTTGACTGTGCATGGCAAGTTTATATTTCAGAAAAAATGTTCAAGCATAATTTTTTGTAAAGCTAGGATATCATTAGGGTACTTTGGGGAGGGAACTGCTTATTATTTGTGTTGTCCCCTGAGAAGGTGGTAACCGAAGTCCTCCCAGTATTTCCCCTTCTTCTGCATGTGAATTTTCAGAAAGGTTTGTCAAGATAGACAGCAGTATTTGCAAGTTGCCTGTGGATTAATGAAACATTTGGAAACATGTGCATTATTTCCTGAGACTTATTTCCTTACACAGCAATGCTGATTGCTTATTCTGGGACAATGACCAGACAAGAAGGTTTTAAAAACAAAAGTAAAAAAAGAAAAGAATAGAAAACATGTTTTTCAAAACCTGAAAGGGTCCCATTTCTTAACAGAACAGAAACAAAATGACAATTCTTTCAGTACTTAGTTGGACCTTGGATATATTTGCCTAGAGAGAACTCTATTTTTCATACATTTATACTTCTTCAAGAACACCATAATTGTCAGATGTTTATATATACTTCCTTCTTTTTTTCCCCCTCTTTTCTGTGAAGGCTGGTTTTGGTGTTTACACCAAAACAATATCTCTGTTTTCAGAGTTCATCTGCTCCGCTGCTCCTTTTCCAGCTGAAGTCACAATACTCGGTCTGTGACATCACTGTTGGCTGCCCTGACAACGGAGAATTTTCACTCCAGGTGGAGAACGTGCAGCAGCAGCAGCAGCCACTCTGTCAAGAGCAGAGAATGCTTTTATATCCATATTGCTAGTCATGGAGAAGGAAGGGAAGGAAAAATCTGCAAGAAAACCCAATGTAGATTTTCTGAGTGTGCTGCTTGTGGGGTGGGCACAGGTACTGGAAACGTTACCTTCCACAGGATTTCTTTTGAAATCAGTTAACAGCATTTAACTGCAGATTATACATTTGTAGAGAAGAACTTGCTTTTCTAAAAGGGAGAGTGAAGGAAAGGGGTTTAATTTAGATTAATGCATCACTTGGATACCTGAATTGTATCCACAAGTTTTATGGAGGTTTTTTTGCTTTTTTCCCCCACAAATTCCCTTTCAAAACCCAAGGGCAGATGATTAATGCACTGTTCCTGCTAACGTTTACAGATGTAGTGGGCTTTCAGTGCGTGAGTTCTCCTGATGAAGTCAGTTCAGACAGTTCATGTGCTTAAACTCAGACACAGGCACATGTGGCAGTAGTGTGAGGGTCTAGCCAGCAGTCCTAGGGGAGTAGTTAAATAAAGATTTTATAGAATATTTTGTGATGCAGACACTGTCTTGGAAGACACTTGTCACCTGGAAAAGCTGATGTCTCCAGACTAAATCTACCAGGAAAAGCAAACAGACTGGCCATAAGCTTTTCCTCTGTACTTTTGTTTGCCTAATTCATCTCGTGGTTCACAGCCTTGCAGTTGCTGGTTGGAAGGTGAGGGGTGTCTGCGAGTGTTTGGAGGATTGTGGCTTAAGAGGCGACAGTGCAAGATCATTAATTAGCAGCGAGGCAAACAGGATGGAGAAATGGTCACTGTACCCATTGACTGTATTGCAATGGTACAAGTGAAAAATACATGTACATCCAAAGTTTAGCCACAGGTTCATGGTATGAAATGGTATGCCCTGATGGCCCACAAGCATGGGTGGAGCAGTCATCGACTCCCAAGCTGCCCTGAAGGGCAGAGCAGCATGCAAGTCCCTTAGATGTACTTGTAGCATTATTTCCATGTTTCAGTCTCATGGCAGTACCAAGGACTACAGGAAAACCTTAAGCAGGAAAACGTGCTCTTGTTTCTCCTGCATAACTTCCTGGCCAGTGTGAGAGAAGCAGCAGCTCCAGCTGATTAAGTGCACTTGGAGATGTGCTTTCCAAAAGACCCTGAGCAACCTCTGCAGCCACATCCTTCGGTGACCGCTGAGCCTTTGCTACAGGTGTTCTCTCTCACTTCCAGCATCCTGGAAAACCCGGGCATTTGCTTGGTCAGGGTCCAGTTTCCCAGTGAGTCCTGTTGGTCCTGCTTTCCCGTGGCCCCCCTTACTACAGCTCTGCTGAAGCATTTCTGAGTTGTCACAAGTCAGGAGAGAGTTTATTTTTCCAGGATTGCCTTGTAGTATAACTGCACTGGCAGCCTCAGGAGAGTGCCTTTTACCTACATCTGTGTTTTGAGATGTCTTAGGATTGTTTGTTTGTTTGTTTGTTTGCTTGCTTGCTTTAGCACACGCTGGGTTGCTGTTGTGGCAGTCCATATGATTCATGTCTAGCGCAGTCTGACAGGTTTATTGTAGCTCGAGCGTGCTGAGCCGCGCGCCGTGGCTGCTGCTCTGCTCGTGCTTGGTGCCAGGCCAGCCCGTGGGGCCAGTGCAGAGCTCTTTGCAAGTGCCAGGACCCAGAGGGTGATGTGTGTGGGAGGGCAGCTCGAGCGAGCTGCTTGCCTTAGCTTTGGGAAGTGGAGAGGACATGAGAACACTTGCTTGGGCTTTATGTTTTAAAACTCCTCCAGGAATAGCATGTTCTTTGGTGCAGGCAGAGCAGAAAGCAGGAGGGTCAATTTTGGGATCTAGTGGTGCTGTCAGGATCCAGTTTCATATTTATTTTCTGTCTCTGCAGAGCATGGAATACGTTAACATTTCAACAGCTTGGAGTCTCTACTACTGAGCCTTTAAAAGACTAAATAATACCAAGTTCTTATAACTCTGGGATCAAAACCCCGTGGATTTTAGATACTTTAATAGCTTCTATATCTTTTTACTTGAGTTTCACTTAAACCTGTTTTTTACACCAGTTTATACCAGTTATACCTGCTTCTATCAAGTGTTACTCTGTCTTGTGGAGTTCATCATCCACTGATGCCCACCTGAACCTTTCAGCTCTTCTTTTTCCTTTTTTTAAAAGTGGTTTTTTTATACTTTTGGCAAAAGAAAGAGGAGTGAAGGTACAGAAGGCTGGGAGAAGAGGCAGAGCAAGTTGAATACATCATGGCCTTGCTGAAACCCAGGGATGAGCTGGCGAGAAGAATCAAGACAAAACAGGAGTGACATCATTACTTGGGAAATTTTGAGCAGTTTCATGAAAACCTGTTTGGTGCCATTTCACATGTAGTCCCTGAGCACCATTGGCTGGTGCTTGGCCAGGTGAAAGGAGTGTCATGGGAGCCTCCAACCAGTGGATTTTCTGGGTGAGCTGCAGAGGGACCTGTACTACTGATGTGCCACATGTGCTGTTCCTGTAACCCCCTGGTGCTTCAGGGTCCTCCATGCTTGGCTCTGCTGTGGCTCGTGGCACAAGCTCTGCGGGGCGACAGCAAGCTCTGCAGGAACAGGGTTCCCTGAGCGGCTGTGCAGTGCAACCTAGCCCCTGCAAACTGGGGCTGTTTTTCCCTGACAGCCCAAAGAGGACAACTGTCCTGGATTTGATTGTTGAACTTTTGTAATCACCATAAAAAACCTGCTTGGTAAATACATTTTCTCTGCCCAAAAGCAGCTGCCCCACTCCTTTTTGTTCTGCAGATAATAGACATAAAAATGAAATATGGACCTGTGTTCTTAAAAGGTCACAGTTATTTGGTTGTCAGGGAGATTGCATATCGAAATAGGTCTTGTTAAGATTTGATGATACGCTAGAGGAATTGAATGAATTGGAACTTTGGTTCATAGAAGTTGGAAAATGGGCTAGCAATATCTCGTGATCTGGAAGATGGAGATGGCCATCCCTTTTTCCTAATGCCTCTGGAATGGGGAAACTGGATGGAGAAGTGCTTTGTGTCAGGTGCAGGACCAGCAGCCGTAGAATCATTAAAGCTGGAAAAGACTTCTAAGATCCTTGAATCCAGCCTGTGACTGGATACCGCCATGCCAACTAAACCATAGCACTGAGTGCCATTCCAGTAGTTTCTTGAATGCTCCAGGGATTGTTACTCCACCACTTGCCTGGGCAGCCCATTCTAATGCTTAACTACCCTTTCAGGGAAAACATTCTTCCTGATGTCCAGCCTGAACCTGCCCTGGCACAACTTGAGGCCATTTTCTCTTGTCCTGTTGCTGGTTGACTGGGAGAAGAGACTGACCCCCTCCTAATGTGCTACAATTTCCTTTCAGATAGTTGTAGTGAGTAATGAGGTTAACCCTGAGCCTCCTCTTCTCCAGACTTAACAACCCCAGCTCCCTCAGCTGGTCTTCATAGGACTTACTCTCCAGACCTTTCACCAGCTCCGTTGTCCTTCTCTGGACATGCTGCACCTCACTGTCTTTCTTCTAGTGAGGGTCCCAGAACTGAGCACAGGATTTGAGGTGTACCCTCACCAGTGCCAAGCACTGAGGGACAGTAACTGCCCTGGTCCTGCTGGTGCACTGTTTCTGATCTGGATGCCCCTGGCCTTCTTGGCCACCTGGAGCCACTGCTGGCTCGTGTTCAGCTGCCAGCCAAGCCGGTCCTTTTCCACTGGGCTGCATTCTGGCCATGTTTGTCAGCTCTTGTTTGCATTGTCCTAGTTTCATTTTAGGCATTCTTCTGCCTGGCTCACAGTAACAGCTCATGGTGTCGCTGGTCTCCAGCCCTTTCTGCTGAATGCATGGTGGGTTGCTAGGGGTGCTGCCGTCATCCACATTTTAGTTGAGGATGTGATGACCACACATTTTGTATTGCTTTCCAAGATTTGGCAGGATGACTCAGCTGATCCTCTGGTGACTCATTTCAGTCTCCCATGAGCCCAGGAAGGACTAAAGAGGGAAGTGAGGTTATTTTCAGATATGAAAAATGACCAAAACCAAGGACTCTGTCCACAAAGGAGTACTGCAAACATTGAATTAATTGGGCATTTATACCGGGTGTAAACTTGCTGCTTCCCACTGAAACTCTTTCCACAGTTATTGTGCTTCTGCTGAATCTAGTTTTCAGTCTCTTCTTACTTCTCATCCATATGGATTTGGAAAGCTTTTAGTGAGTTTTGAGTACATAAGGTCTGATGAAAGTTCACAGGACTTTTTAGTACTAAATTCCCCTGGCTGTTTTCTTTTGTTCTGTTTTTTTTTTTAATGGCAGTTTCCCCCTCTCATTTGCTGGGAGTGTCACAGTTTTTCTAGCAAAACCCATAGGCCCACTCCAGGTCATTTTACCCCCTAGTCATTCCTATGACTATGGCAAAGCTAAGATGCCCAGTGTTCTCCTGGACCTCCTGAAAGCTCTTGTGATTTTACCACAAGTTGTTACCAATCTGTTGTTTTTTTTCTGGAACCTGTGGAAACAGTGGTATATTTGCTCTTAGTGAGAAAATCATACAGAACTTATTTTCCCAGAAACTCTTCTTTCCCCCATGACTCAGTTTGGCCAGACTTCCCTTCCATCATTAGTCAAAACCCACAGGTGTGACTGTGGACAGCTTGGCTGCAACATCACCAACACATTGGTGATTCTGAACTCATTGTCCCACTGCATCTGGGCTGAATCCTTTCATTTCATTGCGTAGGAAAAAGAAAGAATTGAATGTTCTGAGTTGAAAGCACATGGCTGCAAAACAGTTGTAGCAGTGCCAAAAAGATGCTTCTGAAGAGGTTGGGCAAGTGGCTGCGTGCTGCTGGAGGCGCAAAGTGACACGTCAGTTCTTAAATGTAGCATCAGGAATGAGGAGAAGGCTTGACAGCCCCTTCAGCTGGTTTGGCATCTGCAGCCATCTCTCCTTTCTGCTGTGGATTTTTGGTTCTGCAGGTTTGGTTTCAGCAGGAGTGCCACACAGCAGGTGCTCATGGTCAGCACTTGAACAGGATCTGAGGTGTGCTCTGGTGCTTGGGTCTCTGCAGGGAGCTGTGCAGGGCCTTGAAAGCACTGAGTGATTTGGAGCAAAGTTACACCAAGGGAGTGTTTGTTGTCCAGGCTGGCTGTGGGGTCCCCACTGCAGAAGGCATTTGGCCTGTGTCATAGTGGATCTCCACGTTTAGCTTCACTCCTCTTCTGTCATGCTCTAATTTTGACAGTGCAAGAAACCCAGCTGCCATGGTGTTAAGCACTGCAGATCTGAGTAAATAAATATGTCAATAAATAATCATATCCTGCACAAAGGAGAAACCTGGGGGAGAGACTGATGGTAGCCAGGGAGTTCTGCTGATACAGATGGAGATTTTTATTGTTTTGTTTCTCTTAATGACTTCCCTTGGACTGATTCCTTTTCTTCTAGAGCTTTGAGGGGGAGTAGGCTGTTAGTGTTGTCCCTGAGTTTCTTCATCACACACAAGGGCCTTGTATCCTCCTTTTTCAAGTAGATAGCCTTTCCTGAGCTCCTGGGTGTTTACTCTTCAAGGCTCTGAAATCCTTCGTGTAGTTTATCCCCCAAAATCAGGGTTTTTTTCTGTGTAAGCAAGAGCTTTGTACATCACCTAGGCTGTCCTTCCTTGGCCAAACAGGCCGCTGCTCTGCATGCTGGTCTGGCCTCTGTCCTATCAGACCTTGCTTAAAAATGAAGTTGATGTGAAGACAGCGGGAGACCAGGCATGCACCAGCCCCAGCAAGCCAGCCAGCAGTGGGGCAGGCAGGTCTCCAGAGGCACTTCTGATTGCTTGGGATAGCACCCCTCATTTCTTTTGGGGATTATGAGACTCATTGCCTTCATGGGTCATCTGGCTGTGCAAGTGTTTACATGTCAATGTGTGCCTGATGTGACCGTGTGTTTTGTATGACAGAGGTCAGTACCACCCCAAATACAGCAAACACAATCATTGGTTCCCACAGATAAACCTTTCAACGCACGGTGTTCTCATGGAGGCTGCAGCAGCTCCCTATCACTGTGTCTCACATGAGAGCCTCTCTCCAGTCTCAAAGGTGAATGGATCAAGAGAGACAGTTGTTTTGGGGAGAAATGAGTCCACATCCCAATCCTGCACCCTGTGTCTCCATGGTGATTTTTGCTTTGGGCCAGCTGGCTCAGTCCTGCTGCGCCTGTTCTGGTTCCAGCTCACAGCCCGTTTCACATCATGCATTTCTGGGTTTATAGTCCTACTTTGGAATGCAAACCAAAAGCCACAGGTGACAGCAAGAAAAGGTTTCTGACTTGTTTGGCCGTAACTTTGGGGGTGTTTTCTTGGCCCTAAAGTCTGGAAGATGGTGGAAAATGCTCAAGGTTTCCTTGAGGATCTGAAGGCTTTTGTCTGTGCAGGTCAGGTGTGATGATGGGAAGGCAGGTTATTTACAAAATTGTTACAACTTCTTTAACTGGAGGTCAGGTGATTGACCCTGCACTATCCTTTCTCTTCATTTCCTGAAACACCCCACACCCTCAATGTTTGAGAGTGCTGTAGGTCCTGTGTTTAGACATTCTTACTTGAAGGTGGTATGTGGCTGTCAGAAGGTCAACAAATCAGTCTGTCTCAATTTTCTATTTTGGCAGAGCCCTGTGCCCAGCTTCCCCACCTTTCTCCTTGCATCTTCATCTTTCTTTGCAGGCCAGATCCTGTGTATTCCATCCAGACCTCACCAGGGGGCTTGTTTTTTCTCCAACAGGTCTGTATCCTGATGGAAATCAAATGAAGGAAGGGACCTTGTGAATAGGCAAACTGATGTTTTCAGACCCGCTAGAGCTTGATCTGAGTTTCAGAATTCATAAATAAAGCAGGGGCTGAATGTCATGCAGTGGCCTCTTTGCAAATAAAACAGTCAGGAAAAAATCCAGTGGGAGTGAGAGGCTCAGCCAGACACTCCAGTGAGCCTTGCCCATGCCTTGCCTTCACAAGTAGTGTTGTTTCTAACAAGTAAGGTATGTGAGGTGCCAGGCATTCGCTGTGGTTTCACCACACTTGCAGGCCAGTTGGAGTCATTGACATTACAAAGTTAATATTTACAGGTGGAAAGTCATCCAGGTGGGGAGACAGCCATCATGGAAGAAGCCAAAATATCCTTTCCACTAGGCAGTTGTGGGAAGCCACAAATGTGCCAGTGCTGTGTGGGTCGGGGGGGCACAACCAGAGCAGCAAAGGAAAACCGAGTAATTTGGGTTCCTTTTTGAGAGGCCTTGTTACCCTTTCCCAGGAGGTGAGATAATGGAGGGCCAGGTAGGGTGGCCAGAGAAGTCTGGAGTCAGGAAAGTTGAGAAAGTCCTCTCTCTCCCCTGTAGGACAGGGTACTGTGGTCAACCCCTGTTTGGAAGATGAGCAGCAGGGACTTGAGCCTGGAAAGCAGAGCCATGCCAAGGTCATCCTTCTTTCAGTTCTGCTTTTGGGATGTAACTCTGTTAGCAGGTAGCAATCAGAGATGGGGCTTGTTGGAATCTAGAGGCTCCTGCCTTACAGACCTGTTTGGAGGTTAAATATAGGGATCCAGACATTAGGCTAGACTACAAGGCAAACTATGGCCAGTTTCACATTTACTGCAGAGATTGTCTTGTGTAGTTCTACAGAGGGAGCTTTGGGTGCTGTAGAAATGCCGTGGTGACTGTTTGTTCCACTTTGTGATAGTGGAGGACAGATGGGAAGGAGGAAGGTGCCCTGAACACATATGATGTTGCCAAACAGTCCTACCTGGCCCATTGATGTGAGTAACTGCTTTTGGACTCTTCTGGCTCCATTTTGATTTCAGGATGAGAAAATGTTCCCTGGTAGCTTGCTTTCCCCATCTCCTCTGGCTGTACCCAGTTCTTCAGGAGCTCATTCAAGCATGGCATTATAGGAGCCTCATCATGTCATGCCTCATTTTAAGTGGTGCTGTGGGTGTTGCTGCAGTCTTCAGCTCTTTAAACAGATGTGGTGCTGCTTGTGGGTTCCCCAGCAGCCTGCAGCACAGCCCCAGCCAAGCATTCCACACTTGCCTCAGCTCTGCTGGGCCTCTCTCCAAGAAATCTGAATGAGGGATTTCTTCAGCAAAGCATTTGTTAGACATCCTTCAGTGTCCTCCAAAGATAAAGCTTCAAAGCAGGGCTTCTGTCAATCCCACCTGTCTGATCTCATCTTTTTCTTTCTTTCTCATCCCATCTCTGACTCCCAAGCAGACTTTCTTCTCCTCTGAGGCTCTTGGGAGTACTTATCATTTGGTTGTAAAACTTCTTCCTGACTTTACTGACACCCACTTTCCTAAAATGTCTTTGTGCAGAAGTTCCTTCACATGCTCATGCAGACCTTGGAGGCTTTCAGGTGCTGCCCCTGCCTCCATCTTTATTGTTCACCACCTCATTTTGTTCTTGGGACTCAGAAGTCCTCCCTGGCTTGGAGGACTGTTGCTCAGCAAGGTACCTCTGGCAGGGCTATGATCTGCCTTCTCAAGCCCCAGAGACCCAACATGGGCACTGCAGACTCCCAGGTTTCTCACTTTATGTCTGGAGAGCACTTTGACGTCTTGGTAGGGCGTTTGCAGTCTCATTTCATGACATCATTTAGTGATGACAGTCTTTCTGTCAGCTTTGACAGACATGGTAAAGGGTGTTTGCTTACTGGGGTCTGGCTCTGTTTTGTCAAGGCTGTAGACTATTAAATTGCATTCACTTGCTGTCTTCATTTGCTTTCCACACAGTAACACTGAGGTATCCTGAAGAGAAGTTTTGCACTATTCCAACTGTGCCAAGTTTTCCCATAAGAAAGTATCTAGGGGTTATCTTTCAGCTCAGGAGAGCATGGACTGGACTGCTGGATCTTCTCACACCAGGACCTAGAAATTGGTGTCAGGTCCAGTCACTGCAGCATCTACAGGGGAGTGATGGGGCAGCCTCTGGTGAGGTATATTTTAACCTGTGTTCTCAGGTGTTGCATAGTTAATTAACTATAGTGTGAAACATAAACTAGTCATGTGATTAACTGAGGAAATCTGTAATATCTCTTGTCATTACTGCAGTTCATTCCAGTGGGAGATGGAGGTGACCCTGAAAGAATCTTGCACTGAGGTGTAATAAAGTATTCAAATGTAAATATATGTATTTGTCCCTGAGATTTTGCTTCATGTGCCTAAAACCAGGGATATGTCAGAGGAGCCCACAGCTTGTTATTCAGGCTCATCTGCCCCTGAGCCCACCCCAAAAGGATGAGTAAGAATTGTAATGTTTCTAAATTACAGCTAAGAAAGCTTTCAGTAGCCAGCAGACAATTTGCTCTGGATTTAAGAAGTTAAAGGCAGAATGAGGAAGGGAATAAAGATGGTTTGTGAGGAAAAACAGCAGTATCCTGAGCCACATGCCAAAAAAACCTGATCAGGCCACGATAGGGAGTAACTGCCTACACCAGCTCCATGCTCAAGAGTACTAAGTAAGTCCTAGTTGATAATTTTCATCACATCCAGAAAGAAAAGTCATGATGTGCAGAATGAAGCAGGAGGGAGGGTTGTTGATGCTATAAATGCAGGAGAGAAATATGTAGGAGGGCGGTTGGGATGTCAGGGAGATGAGGGGTTTGAAGGTGATGATGATGAAGGTGCCCTGGCCATGGCACTAGAGGGATGTACTTGTTGGGTGGGGATGAGCAGGAAGGAGATGGATGCTTGGCTTTGTTTATGGCTACTCTGTACATTGGAAAGTCTTGCTTTTTCATTTGGCCGTAAGACATGAATCAAACATGGCAGGTTGGAGCCTTGTGAATCCAGGTCTGGAGCAGTGCAGGGGACATGCTGTGTCACATCTTACATCTTTGAGAACTGCTGTGCACTACATTTAGAAAACTACTAATTAGGCTGAGACAGTTTTACTAGCAGGACAGGAAAAGCAGAACAGGAAGGCAGGGAAATTTTCACCTGGAATGAAGGCCCCCTTGACATCTTAGGCTCACCAGGAACAGGAAGGAGCTGAGGCTGTTGAGGTCTGAGCTGTGCTTTGAGGTTGTCTCCAAACATTCAGCAGCACAGGGGAAAGCAGTTGTATAGCCTCCAGGGACATAAATTTTCAGGAGGCTCTGAGAGTTCAGTGGTGTTGGGGACAATGCATCAAAAGGAGCCACGCAGAGGCCACTGTGAAGAAGGGTGCTGTGCTCGAGACACGGCTGCTTTGAAGGTGCAATGCATTAGCCATACCTGGCAGATCCCCTTTTCACTCAGCCTGGGTGTGTGTATGGGTTTGCAGGCTTGTGCCTCTCTGGGGAGAAGTGGAAGATACTTATTTCAGTATTGTCTTGCGAGCATCATTTATATGCTGAACACACGCCGTGTGCTCTCTACAGTATTTTTCAAGCAGGCACTGTCGTTCTGGCAGCAGGCAGGAAGCAGCCTCTGGTTACAGAGCACTGGCAGCTCTGCAGGTACTGCAGAAGGTCTGACTTCCTTCTCAGTACAGGGCACCAGCTTGGTCTCTTGCCACCTCCAAGGCCACACTTAAAAATCAGCAGCAAGTGCTGGGAGTAAACCAGAAGAAAACATCAGAGACTTTCAAACTGTTCCTTCTTTAGTCCCCAGTGTGTATTTTTTGCCCTTTGGGGTGACGTGGGTGGATAGGAGCTTTACCTCATTTGCTTTCCTGAAACCTGTTAGAAGTATGAGTGGGGTGGCTGCGTGATTTGTGTGTGCATGCAGCAGAGGGACATCTGAATTGTAAATAGCACCTGCTAAATTATTATTAAGTGAAAGCTGACGTGGGAGGAGTTCTCAGGAACAAAAAACCTCAAGTCTTTAAATAAAAGTCATTCCAGCTGTTTTAACACTGTCCCCTGGCTGCACCCTACCTACTTCAGCACATGTAGATGCTATGAGGAGTTATGTGAGTCATATCAAGGACAGGGAAGGCCCCATTAAATCCAGTTACTATCAGTTTTGTGAGAGCTTTAAATGACTACACTAAACTCATTATTAAAGAAAGGAACTATCAATTTTATTTAATGCATGGTGCCCGACCCTGATTCTGCTCCCAGCCCAGAGATTTGCCATGCTCAGGGGTGATATAAAACTTAGACTTACACTCTTCAGGACATGTATTTAGCTGTTGTGGCATCCTGGCTTCATCCTGGCTGGCTAATAGAGGCCTGCCTTGCACCCATGCCAGGGCAGGGACTAGCTCAGTTGGAACTGTCCCTTGGCTTAGTCCAGCCAAAGCTTTTGGTGGTGTAGGTGGGGCTGTTGAGCTGGGCTTCAGGTGGGCAGGAATGCTCAGTGGGTGAAGCTGCTCGTGCCAAGTATCCTCACTCCCTCCACTCCTGGCAGAGTGCAAAAAGATGAGGAGCCAGGTGCCAGCCTTGGGCATTCCATACAAAATGCAGCAAGGTGACTGCTAGGATCTTCCTGCAGAGAAGAGAAGAGAAATTATATGAGAGGCCCAGCCTTGCACAGGAGGTTTCTTGTCAGACCTGTGAATGGTGGGTTAAGAGAACTTTTCCCAAGTGAAACATCCCATTTTCTATCCCTCTGCAGCTTACCCCTCTGTCTTTCCAGGACCCCAGGAGCAAGAATAATCCCTGGGGGCATTCCCACTGTCTCTGAGACACTGGGCTTGGCTGGCGTGATTCACCCCATTACTGCTGCCTTGTTTCCTCATGGAGGCAAGCTGTTGTCAGCCTGTGTAATCAAAAGGCTGAAGGTGTAAATCATATTACAGGCTGTAATGAGGAATTTGATTCCTGTAACAAAACCATCCAACTTTTATTCACATTTATTACTATTCCTGCTATTGCCATGGAGCAAAATTCCTTTTTAAAAGAAACAACATGCCACAAGCACGGTTTTATTGTGTCCTCAGGAAATTTAGGATTGTGTTTTTCTCACATTAACTGCACAGGAAAATTTGCAATAAAAATTACTTTTCTGCAGAAGCCGCCTTTTCCCATCACCAAGCTGTCAGTCAGCCTGTAATTTCTTGGTATTGGACTATGCTGAAGAACTCCCTGAGTTATTTTCCTTGCAATGCATGCCCTTAAAACCTCAAACACGAGAAGATAATTTTGGATGTAAGGAAGAAGATTTCATAGTTCTTTTTTGAGAGAAAAAGAAAAAGCCTTCTGCTAGGATGAGATGTAACCTCTGAGGAGGGCAGCACTGGCAGCAGAGGAGTCCAAACTCCTCGCTTTATCCACAGAAGCACTGCTTCTTTCATCCCCTCCATTTTTGGGGTGAGTCAGTGTTTATCCCCTGTTCCTGTCCTCTGCTGAGGCTGCCAGCAGTGTTTCAGGGACAGCAAGGGGCTGGTTGTTGATGTGGAAACCAGTCCCTAACAACAACTCGTTTCACCAAAGGGCACAGGCAGCCATCTGACATTGACAATGTTGAGTGACTGCTGACCTTGTTTTTAGCGTCAGCTGATATCAAGTGGAGCCCTGCCAGTTTGCACCAGTTGAAAGCCTGTCCCTTAATGGTGGCGATTATCCTGATTTTTACAGTGGCACTGAGAAAGTTGCAGCTGCTGTGCTTCACATCCTTGACTTTAATTTGCTATGCCTCAGTCTTTTGGTGTTATCTTTAGAGGAGAGTGCGAGAAGAACGTCTCTCCCTGTTCTGCGTCAGTCATTTTTTCCCTTTTCATTTTCTACGAAGAGAGATTGCTCAAGCACACCGTGGAATGAAAGCCATAAAACTATAAATTACACCTCTGCTAGGTCCACAATATGTTACCAATTACATCTGCCATATTATTTGCGTCCAGGGGGAAAGCATACATCAAACCACCCCCTCTCTCCAGGCAGGTCAGTACTGTACTAGAAGGAACACCGTGATTCTTCTTAATCAGTGGAAAAACAAACACAGTTTTGGCTCGCTGAGAGACGATCTTTGTGTCCAGGAGGACAAGTTGAGTAGCACTGCTGTGGTTCTCTGAGCTCACCACCCACCACATGCCACGGCATTCGTGACAGCATCATTGCCCTGTGGAAAGGAGAGAGCAGAGAAGGTACTTCTCCAGCAGGGCAAGAAGCTGGAGGGCATCTGAGCATCCAGGTGCAGGGGCCTTGGAAATTGCTGCCCAGGAGGTTGGGGGAGCAGGGGGTAAAAGGAACAACAGTAAACAATCCTAAATCCACTTAGAGACAGGGGTCATGTCTACAGAGGACAGAACGCTATAGTTTGCAGGGCTTTGTTGCTGGACTGGGATCAGTGGGGTTTTGTGTGCTGCATTCAAGCCCAGGGGAGGGTTTCCCCATGTGTCCCAAAGGGGTTTTCTTCTGCATCTGCTCTGTCCTCAGAAATTCATCACTGCAGAAGGGGTGAAGGCAGGGGTGCTGAAGCAAAGTGGAGAGATTGCTTGGCCTGTTACTTCTGGGTAGTTACTCGTGGTAGGTTATGGCTCACCGCAGCACCCCTCTCCTGAGCCACTCCTGGCCTTTGGGCTGCTGGGAATTAAGTGGAAAAAGAGAGTTGGGTGTGTTTAGATCTGTTAACTTGACTACTGAGCTTTGTGAGTGAGGAGTGACATTCACATTTTTCTATATGACTAAGTTTATGCATGTGTGTGAGTGTGTCTGTGTACACATGAGCTCCAGAAAATCTTCTGAAGAGGAACATGGACTGGTGAGGTATGAGGAGGCCAAGTCAGATACTGCCATGCCTCCACATGAAGAAGTCGTCCATGTGCACTGCAGAGTTTGTTGTGGCTTTGTTACTGAAGCATTCATTCAGCTTTTAACTTTTCTAAGTTGAAACCAAGTCAAGGTTATGTTTGTGCTTAATAATTCAACAATGGTGCCAGCTCAGCATATTGTCTTTTTCCTCCCTAGTCATTCTGGTTTATTAAAAAGAAACACTGATGACAGATAGAAGGGTGAAGGAGGCTGTGCCTTTCTGCTCTAACTCCTGCCGGGTGCTGATTCCTTCCCCAGAGGTCCCCATGGATTTGTGTTCTTCACAAAATGTTTGCCCCAGCAGTACTATCCCTACCCTGGGGAGGGAAAGCAGCAAGTCAGGACTTAGCTGTCCCCTTCCCCGTGCACCACATCTTTTCTTCTCTGAATAGGCACATTTTCTGTTTCAGTGGAATATTACTCAGAATCCTTCAGTAAATCTATCTCAGTGATGCATTATTTTCACTTTGGTTATGAGGTTGTGGAGTTGTCTTTTGGTGGTCTGGGGTTTTTTTTAAAGATTTAGAAGATCATTAACTATTCTGAAACCAAATAAGTTTGCATTAAAATAGGTTTTTGTCCTTCCTGTAAAAATAAAGCTATATTAGGAGCTAATTCTGCCACATGCTAATGTGTATGTTGCTTCATAAACAATGCTGTTCATTTCCAGGGGATCTGCTTCCCAGTGATGGTATTGTCACTGTGAATAAGAATAGATGAACAAAATTTTATAAATCTGGGAGCACTGACAGCACACAGTGAAGCTCATGTTGTGTAACTCCCATCTCCAGTGTCCCTGAGCACAGACTAGCATTGTGCACAATTCCCACTCACAGAGTTGGCAAGGAATCTGAAACATCATCTTCTTCTGTTCTGGCCCCTCAACTTTATCTGTGCACCTCCATTTGCTCACAGTGTATCATCTGCTGGTCCCATCTTCCCTCTGTGCAGGCCAGAAGCTACACAGTGGTTTTATGGGCACAAGTAGAGGGCTTGAGTCAGATCCACCAAACTGCTTAAGATTGGATGAGCCTGAGGATTTGAGATTTGGCTTCTGTAGTCAGAATACTTTGCAATATTTGACATGAGTTCTTCCAGAGAGCTAGTTATATTTCTGGAGACAATGGGAATAGGAGTCTCTTTAGGCAGAGGAGGTAAAAATAACATGCACATTCCTGTTATTAAAAATGAAAAAGGGGAGAGCAAGAGAGCAGAAATCTTTAATGTTAGTATAGTTCAATCTGGGGTAAGGATTTATTTTAGAGCATAATATTTTACTTGTGTCAAATACATATTTCTGGAAGAAGTTGCTTTTTGTGTGTGTGCATGTAATGTATCTGAAGCCTGTGTCCCATTTCCCTTTCCTGCCACTGGGCAAATGAAAAAAGCTGGGGAAGGCATCTTGACACAGTGGTTTCACTCTGATGTTGTATTGCAGGTATGGCCTCGCATGTGCAAGTTTTCTCTCCTCATACCCTTCAGTCAAGTGCCTTCTGTAGCGTGAAGAAACTGAAAGTGGAGCCGAGTTCGAACTGGGATATGACTGGGTACGGCACACACAGCAAAGTCTACAACCAGGGCAAGAACGTGCAGTCCTCCCAAGCAGCCGCCGCAGCAGCCGTCAACGCCTCCCTGCAGATCCCCAACCCCAGCATCCCTTACGAGCAGACCATCATCTTCCCAGCCAGCACGGGGCACATCGTGGTTACATCTGCCAACAGCACTTCTGGTGTGGTTGCAGTGTCTGGGCAAACGCTGGGCGGGCCGCACAACCTGATGCGTCGCAGCACTGTGAGCCTTCTGGACACCTACCAAAAATGTGGACTAAAGCGCAAGAGTGAGGAGATTGAGAACACAAGCAGCGTGCAGATTATCGAGGAGCATCCACCAATGATTCAGAACAATGCCAGTGGGGCCACTGTAGCCACCGCCACCACCTCCACGGCCACCTCCAAAAACAGTGGCTCCAACAGTGAAGGGGATTACCAGCTGGTGCAACATGAGGTGCTCTGTTCCATGACCAACACGTACGAAGTGTTAGAGTTTCTTGGCCGTGGAACCTTCGGACAAGTAGTCAAATGCTGGAAACGTGGCACTAATGAGATTGTGGCTATCAAGATCCTAAAAAACCACCCTTCTTATGCCCGGCAAGGCCAGATTGAAGTGAGCATCCTGGCTCGGCTGAGCACGGAAAGCGCGGATGACTACAACTTTGTCCGTGCTTATGAATGCTTCCAGCACAAGAATCACACATGCTTGGTATTTGAAATGTTGGAGCAGAACCTCTATGATTTCTTAAAACAAAATAAATTCAGTCCCTTGCCCCTTAAGTACATTAGACCAATTCTCCAGCAGGTAGCAACTGCCCTAATGAAGCTGAAAAGCCTGGGACTGATTCATGCTGATCTCAAACCAGAGAACATCATGCTGGTAGACCCATCCCGACAGCCATATAGGGTCAAGGTCATAGACTTTGGTTCAGCTAGCCATGTGTCTAAGGCTGTGTGTTCTACTTACCTTCAATCCAGATACTACAGGTAAGAGACTGGGCTCATGTGACACTACTAGAAGTAATATTTTACCTATGGGAGTTTTTTCTTACATTCATTTAAATGAGTGAGATTCATCCCTTAATTCTAAACAGAGATGGCTCTTAGAATAGCTTGTTGATGATTAGAAAAACTGATGTCCTAACCTCTTGGAGTTTACTTGCATTGAAAACCATTGTAAGTTTGTAAATAAAGAGTTGCAAAAATAGAGTTTGCCAGTTACAGTTTAGAAAATCTTTCACTTCTATCAGTTTGTTCTCTCTGGAACTGTTTTCAGGAGAGGACATGTCCACATTTCCATTCCGAGTCAATGGATGTAGGTTCTTGGTTTCAGAATTACTTTAACTTAAAGAGTCAATCAAGCAGTCTCAAATGTGTTTCAAAAGTGTCTTCCAGTCAGTACTCATACATGAAACCAGGGATTTAACAAGTGTAAGGCTGGCCCACAGGAAGAGTGCATGGATGCAGAAGATGGTTTGTCAAGGATTAGTTTTCACACAGGCTCTGAGTCAATGGGAGTCTTCTAGCTGGGTCTTAGCCCTCCTCCAGGCAAGTATTGTCAGTGATTTGATCTTGGAGTGAGGACCTGTTGTTGTCTGTTGATTCCCACTCACAGTGCTTTGTTACGTGCTAGCATGGAGCTGTGACCTCAGCACACGTGTGCCTGAAGTGAAATGTGTGAGCCAGATATATTCCTCTTCAGCCTGTTGGACAGTTTCATCAGAGCAGCCTCTTTTCACAGCCCCTGGCAGGGCATCCTCGCCCTCTGTCTTGACTCCAAGGCACAAAGTCTCTCTTGCAGATGTTCTCAGACTCTCTCTTTGATAGCAGTCAGCTTGATTCAGCATCGTAGGGACTGAGAAAAGCAGTTCTACTGCTGCTTCAGGAGGGGGGGGAAATAGAGAAAGGGGTGAAGGGAATTTGCCTTTAGATAACAGCTGAATTTAGAAATGTTCAGACCACATTTTTGTTGTTACATTTCTGTGAAACAGGGGCAAAGAGAGAAAATCAGATCCTCCTTCATGGTGGATTTAATGAGAATAAGTCCTGGCAGCATCCAGGGCTCATCAGATGGGTTACAAAAAAGCAGGGTAGTTGATCTGTTTGTAAATAGAGAAGAAATCTGTCTCATTCATGGTGAGAACTGGGGTTGAAAAACCAACATGAGTTGATAACAGACCCTTTTCCCACTTCATTAATTTCACAGTGGCAAAGCCTACCTGAACTCTGAGTTTGGAGAGGGTTAATTTTCACAGGAACAGGAACTTTGACAGTGTAGCACTGCAGCAGCTGATCTTTATCTGCTTGTCCTTAGCTCTGAAGGAGGCCGGGAAAAAAAATCCCCAGCCCTAGTTTATACCTTAGAAGAGACTTATTAAATGAGATATTCTACCTGATGACAGTCCCATCCTCCAGCAGAGACATGTTTCTGTGGTAAATATGCAAAAGCTTTTAGAGTTGCAATTACCTGACAGACTAGGATAAAAAAAAAAAAAAGATAATACAGGCATTTTGTTGTTGAGTTACCTGTGATTCTGTGTTAGCAGCCTATGTCCCTAGCTGGAAGACAGAAGGGGCAGCCAAAATGAAATATGTGACAGCAAGCAGAAATGAAAGAGGAAAATGGTTCATTCTCAGTGACAAACAAGGAATATTTTTGTGGCAGTCTCTGGGGAGGAAAAAGCTTCATAAAATTTGCTTTTTATATTTTAAATGTTATTCCTGCCCAGTCTGAAGTTGAAGCTTGATAGATAGTAAGTTCTGTCTGTCTAATTCCTCCCTTGTTTTCCATGCCTGAATTGGTGGGAGGAGGGGAAGAGGGGCAGCAGCTCACCAGGGGAAAAAAAAAAAAAGAAAAATCTCATTGGGTTGAATTACATCAGCAGGGGGCTGCTGATTAAGCTAAATTCAAGTCATGAGGAAAATTTATGTTCTTTTTCATTTTCTGATGGGGAAAATACAGCACAGAGTAAAGACCCCTTCCACTCTAAAATGAAAGAACTTTCATGCTAGGGGAAACACTGGGCTTTATAAAGATTTCATGTGTCTTCCATTTAATTTACACTTGTTCTGCTTGCTAGAGTATAAAAGACAAGGGGATGACTTCAAGAAATGTCACATTTAAGTTGGATGTGAAGGAAAAGCTTCCTCAGACTAGTGAAACCTCTCAGTCTCTAAGCAGTCATGCTAAAGGAGTGACAGAAGTCCTGTGCCCCATGCATTTAAGGAAAGATGAAGCAGAGTATAGGGGACTATAAAGTAGAGGCTGGATCTCAGCTGGAGGTTTTTTATCGTGGACTTTCACAAGCAAATTCCTAAGCTGTCTCCATATTTTATTAACAGCTTGCTTTTTCTTTTTCCTGTCGCTGCTTTTGAGCATGTGATGGCCAAATCCTTTGAAGGATTGAAAGGTGTGTGAGATCCTGCTCCTTCTCAGAGCAATGCAAGGCATTTCCTCTTCCTGTAAATGATAGCCCCATTTTCTTCTCCCAAACGTGGAAGACAAAATTGACCTGAATCTGTATAACCCAGCATAAACCAGAGAGCCCCATGGCTGGTTGCAGACTTTCCATGGGTGGTTTGCCATTGCTGCTGTAACGTGCTCTGAAGATGAACAGGATCCCTGGCCCAGTTTCTTGTGGGGAGAATGGTGGGCAGATTGCTGTTGTGCTGCTGGCACTGCCCAGGACCCCTCAGGGGCTGGGTGCCCCAAACCCAGAACTCTTTCTGTCCCACCAGGGATGTTTCTAAGCAAAGGCACTCTGGAAGGATGATAATGGTATTGAAGTGACAGAGAGGGATGAAAAATATCAAAAATGGGATCAAAATGTCTTTAGTCCAGCAGAATTTAGCTCCCAACCCTCCTAAGAGGATACAGCCTCCTCCAAGCTAGATCTGCTGCCACAAGTACTACTCAGGAGATCTTTCTCCCTTGCTCCTGGCTGTAGGGAGCCTATGGGGGGCAGAACATGACAGCCTAAGGTGGGCTTTGCAGGAACTGCCCCACTGCCAAGAGTCCCCCTCTGGGAGGGCAGCGCTGCTGTGTCTCCAGTGCCTGCTGCAGGCCTCCAGAGAAGGGAATGAGCCCCAGCAGGGTCACACCATGGGCCCTGCCTGATGTGACAGAGGACATCACAGCCACAGCCAGTGGTCAGAGTTGTCATCTAAAAGGGGGAGTGCTGTGAAGAGCTCCTTCTCTCCACAGATCTTCAGCCTGTGGTGCAAAACTTGCTGTGGTGCAAAGTGTTTCTCTTGTGGCATCCTTAGCCAGTGGGTGTAGGACGTCACTGGTGGCTGTCCAAATGTCCTTTACTTAGAAGAGGGGTCCCAGCCTGTCCCCCTGGTCACCACAGTCCTTCACCTTGTCCCTTACCATCAGCTGCATCAACCTGGGCCTGATCAGTGACCCTTCAGGGAGGTTTGTGGTGGTGCAGCCGTGGTCTGGAGGTGCCTGAAGGAAAAGGTGAGGAAGTGAAGCTGATGATAGAGGTCTGCTCTGCCCAGCTCAGAGTTCAGGAGCAGGGCTCTGCACTTGGCAGTTTTAGCCAGATGTGCTTAAGCTAGAAATGAAGTCCTGTTCACAGAGTAATAAATCAAAAAGCTGTGATGGCCTCTGCATTACAGAGCATCTTCCTGGGATTTTATTTAGGTTCTTGTCCTTTTCATGCTGCAGATGGAAGGGGAGATCATTGAGGTAGTTTCTATGATCTCCCTTTTGCAGAGGGTCAGAGGAATGAATGACCAGAGAGATCCCTTCTGGGTTGATCAGCTATTTATGAACAGCTTGCTGGGAGGACCCATATCCTGAGAAATACAGGGCTCAGGCTGCAACAGGTGGCCTCTTTGTTAGAGCCCCCATTCATGCACCCAGGTGGAAGAGGGGGTACAGCCCTCTGGGAGGCTGGGGTGGTAGGGGTGGTAGAGGGAGAGTTGAAGTCATCCCTTGTCGGAACAGGAGCCCTTCCCTGTCATGGGCTGGCAGGGTGGGAGTGCTCGGAGCAGTTGGGCTGCTCATGGGAACACTCCCAGCTTCGTTACCTTGCACTCTTGGCTTTTCTTTGCTGTTCAGCTGAAACAGCTGCTGTGTTGGCACCTCGGGGATGACAGTGTTTTGCTACTTTATGGTGTAATCACCTTATGAGAGTTTCAGAATTTGCAAAATATTGCAGATGTAAAATAACGGCTGTCACCCCTTCACTATTAGCGAATAAATTCAGGTCTGGTTCCTTGTTTGGAAAAGGCTTTTGGTATGTGGCTTGTCTGGCTTGGGTTGAGGTGTCTGCTTTGTAGGTAAGTGGCCTTTGATGAAATGTTTGAATAACAGAGAATGAAGCTGAGTACCACTCTGAAGAGGTGTTTATCATTCTGCTTTCAGACACTGCAAGAAAACATGCATGCATAAAGGCAACGTGCATGTTGTCAACCAGCCATACAGAGTGTGCAGTGAGGCTGTGTGCAGGTGTGGCTTTTAACTGGCTCTGCATGCTTAGCTGGGTGAGAGCAGGTCCTGAGGGATGCAGGGGGTTAAACTGGGTCCCTCTTGCCACACATGGACATTGTGCCGTGACAGGTATTGGTATTTCAGCCCTGCTGACAGGAAGCCAAAGCAAGGTAGATTTCTGAGGAAAGTCACAACGTGTTCCCCATTGTGTGACTCACAAATGTGTCATTCTGCTCAAAACTGCCCTTTAAATGAGGCTGTTGTAATGACACAGGGATGGGCTATGCTTTTTTGTTTGCTCAGTGAATTGGCATCTGCTATGTCCTTGTATAACACTTATATTTCAATGTGCTTATATTTCAAAATCTTCTGCCATTCTGGACTTGCAAAAACATCTCTGTCTCAGATTTGACTGTGTTTACAGCTGTGGGAGCCACATTGTTCTGCCAGTCTGTTTCACTCCTACCTGCAACATTCACTGCTTTACTGACTCTGCCTCTCCAAGGTAAAGAGCAGGATAGTTTGAGGAGGAAAGTTTCTTGTGGGGGACTGGAGTGAAACCACGAAGTTCATCGCTGAAGTCTAAGCTCAGTTTCATTTGGTGCCAATCACCCCTGGTAGGACTGAGGGCTTGCAAAACTGGCAATACATTGCAGAAGACATTTCCTTCTTTGTGGAGGAAAGCAGACTTCAAGCTACACTATTTTAAGCAGCTGTTAATTTCTTTCCCAAGGACCCTAGGAATTTGAAGTTGTTTTTTTCAGAATCAAAATTCAACAGGATTTTTTTTTCCAAAACCAACATCAGAGTTAATTGAATGTCAGCTTTATTGTACCCAGACTACCAAGTCTTGGAAAGCAAGAGACATTTAGCTGAAAGCTTTTGGCTTTGACCCACCTTTGGGATGGTCAGGCCAAGTTGGTTTTTGGTTTTACAGAACTCAAGCAAAGATAGTTCTTTGCTAAGTTCCTTTATGTGTAAGTCACCTCTGAGAAGGGATGGCAAGCCAACACTGTGCTCATGGCGCATCCAACTGGAGAATCACCATGTCTGTACTCCCTACCTGGGGTCTAATTTAAAACAGAAAAACCTGTATTTCAGCCTAAACAATCTCCTCAGAGTAGACTCTCCCTAGTGTTTCCTCTGCTGAAACCTTCTTACTATTTCCCAAAGTATTTTTTATTTTGCTCTGAGCAGACAGGCCAGCTCCTCCTTTATCTTCTCAAAGCTGGTGATGTGCCCCTTTCCCTGTGCTGCCACAGCACCTTCCTGCCCAGCTCCAGCTCGTGGTGCTGGCCCTGCTCCCAAAGGAGCCCTGCGTCCTGTGTGGAGTCAGGAAGGCTGCCTGTCACAGGAGGGCTCTGTTTATTTATTAACCAAAGGAATAAAATATGCCCAGTTACGTGCCTCCAGGCCCAAGAAGATTTGTAACAAAGGTCTGTTTGCGAGGAACCTGACAGGGAGACTTTCCCCAGCAAAGAGAAGGCTCTGGTGACCAAGGAAGGGAGAAGCCTCATGCTGTTTCCTTTTACCTCATCTGCGTCTGAGAAGTGGAAAATCAAATACCACAACTGAGTGCCGAGCCAATCCCTTCAGTCCCCTCTCCTCTCCCTGGAAACAGCTCCTGAATAGCAAAGATGGGGCACTGACAGTAATTACTCCTGCACATCTCAGTTTTGTCTTGGTGGCTGGAGAGGAAGGAACCTCTGTGTCCGCAGGCAGGGATTGATTCATTAAGGGTGTTTTGGATCAGAGATGAGTATGTGAGCAGCAGCCAGAGGCAGGCAGGTTCTGGTGTAAAAGAGCAAACAAAACTTGGGGGAAAAAAGGTAAATATAATTTTCCCAAGGCTGCTGCAGCTTTTAAACTCATCAGTGATCCCCACAAAGGGAAAGGCAGTCCTCTGGATGTACACAGCCCCATTCACCCTCAGGGGCACTGCCCACAACCCAGGCAGTGCTGTGCAGGCAGGGAGCAGAAGCAGGGGCAGAGCCATGGTGATGTGGCTGCTGACCAGGGCTCAGTGGTCAATCACCAGCTCTGACACAGGTCCTGCTCAAACTAGGGTAACTCACCTCATCCTTCTCCATATCACCTCCAGAGGGCCATGATTTTAGAACTGTGCTCCCCTTTCCCTCCACCCCCTCTACTCCAAAACTGACCCATTTAAGCAAACCTTCCCTTTGTGGCACCACCCAGTGCCACGCAGTCCCACGCCTGGGGCTGACCTCCCCAAAAGCAATACCTTACAGTTTGGAAACAAAAAACCCTTCAAATGGGATAAGAAGGAGTTCCCATGTGCTTCTTTCAGGGCCTGCAGAGAGGAGGCAGTGTGAAAAAACACTTACCAGTCTGTGTACTACCACCTGAAGTTTTCTGGGAACTCTTAACATGAACATCACAAACCTTCTTCTTTTAAACCCAGAAGAGAATCCTAAACTACTCTCTACCTTCTTTACACTTGCTCTCAGAGTAGTTTCCGTGACATTGTGAGGATCAGGGAATGGCTTGGAAGTCACACTTTCCCCACTTGTAGGTTGGCAACAGGTGTTGGTTTATGGGTTTTTTGGTGTGTTTATTTTTTTCCTTTCTTCTTCTGCTACTGTTTCTCTCTCATCACCACCAAAACAAGCCTGTCACAGGATTTCCTGCTGTCTATTTTTCTTCTCTTAAGCTTTACAAGCACAGTAAGTCCTGTTAAGGCAGGAGCCTGGTGAAATGATGTGAAAAATCAAGGTCACTCTTGTATTTACTGTACCAGGGCAAGCCTGAAACAGGTACAAATAGCCATCTTGTTTTACTTAAAAAGAACTATTTACCTCCAAGAAATCCAACCCCTCCTATTGCAGCTATTGGCTGTAGCACTTCAGACTCCATCTCTGTAGTACATAAAAGACACACAGTGTTTTGGTAAAGATACCTGTGCTCAGCTTGGGGGCTGGGATGTGACCAAGCTCAGTGTGGTGACAAGCAGCTGCAGTGACAATGTGAGTGAAGGTACAACTCACAGGGCTACAAAGAGCCAGCTGCAATCAGAGCCACCTGTTTGCCCGTGTATAAAAAGCATAAAGTTTGGTCTCTGCTTCTAGCTGCTTACTTCAGTGGTTTTGTGTTTGCCCTCCTTTCTCTCCTCCCACTCAAGTCACTTCCTCACCAAGTGCAAAGGAAGTAGAGCAGGGAGAGGGTGCTCTTCTTTTCAGCTCCAATGCCAAAACAGCAGCAGCAGCAGCTGATAGGAGCAGTGGTGTGGTGACCACAGATGTTACTCCAGCAATAGGTGACCAGTGAAGGAGACTGCACTGCAGTCACACTCATACACTAGGAGCATTTTCTATGTCTTCCTACATTTATTTCAGTGTGTATTTGGGTCAGGGCAGTAGCTGGCCAAGGGCAGAGGTGGCTGCTGAGAAGCAAAATGAGGTGAGGGGCTGTTGGGATGAGATCGGTGCTCCAAGTGTGAAAATAAAAGAATTATGAGCAGTGAGACTCCTCATCCTCTCCTGAGTATGAAAAAAGCATTAGCAACACAGTTTGCACAGGATTTCAGGGATACTTTGCTCAAGTACCATGTATTTAAATCCTATCAGGTTTTTACCTCCCCCTGTACATTTGCTCAGTGCAGGCAAGAGATGTAAATGTAACATGGAGGAAGCTTACTGTGGATGCCTGTGCATTCATTAAGTTCACAAGTTTTAGGCCCCAGCACAGCAGTGCTGGAAAGCTGAATTACACTGAAGAGCATTTTCTGGTTAGAAAGTATTTCTGCTCTGCTGCTTATTAGCAGTGAGGTTAGAAAAGTGACTGGCGTTGGTTTATAAATGAATGAGTCATTACCAGAAGAGAAAAAGTACCTGAAGATGCAACAACTAATATGGGGTTATGCATTCCCCAGCTTCAGACCCCTGAATGACATGACTCCAGTCCCCAGTTTCTGTCTTCTCAAACCATTTGCTGCACTGATGCCTCAAATTAGCCTAAGCTCATGTAAAGGCACCTTATTCTCAGGTGGGGGCTCAGCAGCTACCTCCTTCTCCAGGTCATGCTGGGTGAAAGGAGTAACTCTCAAGCAGCTGAGAGTGGGTATCTTGCTTGGAAAACACTAATCTTGTGGCCTGACTTAAGCTGAGTTATAGCCACAGCTGTTACCTGTTTAAGAGGGACAGTCAAGGAAATGTCCTTTGCCTTTCAGGCCAGATCATACAGGAGTTGGCATTTGGTGCTTTACAATGAAAAAAGAAATGCAGAAGAGAAGCATCCACACAAATATATATATATATATAAAATCTCTCACACACAGTGAGAGGTTCACAGTTCTAAGAGGAAGAAGTAAAAAGGAAGAGGCTCTAAGAACTGAGAGAGGAGAGGGGCAGAGGAGGAATCCCCTTACAGACCATGGTTACCTGGAAGTTCCTGTTTCCCATATAAGGAAAGGTGTGGGAGGAAAGAAGATGAAGTTTCACCCTTCTTGCTATTTGGAGGCTTCAAGGCTCCAAATAGCCAATTTCCAATCAGGACAGCATCCCTCTCCTGTGATGGGCTGGAAGGTAATCTGTGAGTCCCTGAGTGGCAGCTTGACTTTTTCTTTTTGCTTATTGAAGGACAAAGGTGATTGCAGACATTGTTTTACCTGCACAGACACGAGTCTGTGTCATTTTGCTTTACCTTTTAATTTTTTGGTTTACCTTTGTGACTGCATGGGACAGTACTTGGGTGGACGTCCAGGTGGTGTTCCTGCTTCTGCTGCTTTGCACTAGCTAGAGAGTAGCAGACTTCTACCCACTACCAAATCTAGTGTTTGTCTCCAAAGGCTTCTGCTCAGGGAGAGAGGCAGGGCAGATGTGGTGGAATTGATCTGAAGCTAACTGAAGTGACTCTGCATTGAAAATTCTATGGTTCAAAGAGTTGGGTTAACTTCTTGTCATTATTTTGGTTTTTGTCAACCACTGCCATTTGTAGCTGATTTGAAGCAGAAGTTCTCAAAAGGCCTGCTAAGACATGGAAACTGCTGAAAGTTTTATACTGTCATCACTGAATTTCTACCTTTGTGAGAAGCTTGGGGCAGTTTTCAGATAACTCTAGTGACTTGCATAGCTTAAGGTCACCAGCTGAAGCCTTTTGAGGATAAGGAGAGTTGTGTGTTCTAGCAACTGATGGCTGTGCTCACAAAGAGGCAGTCAAGGAGAAGCTAGCAGTGTTTCAGCTGGCATGAGGAGGAGCTGCACTGCACTCAGTTGTTTTAACTGCGCACAGGATAGTTGGATGGTTTGTGGTAATGCTGCTGAGCAACACCATGTTTTCTGCCTGTGCACTCCAGTCTAGATGTGTCTGTACCCTTTACCTTGTACTGTTCTCCTGGAATGCTGTGCTTGCTGAAGCAGGGCTGTGTTTACAGCACCTCATGCACAAGGATTTTTGTGGCTGAGGCCCTTGAACAAAGGGGTAGTAGGGTATAACAGTACATGTGACAATGAGGGGTAGCACACGTGTTAATGTGACAGCTGGCGTACAGGAGGAAAGCTGATGGCCTTTTTTGGATTCACCAGGGTAAGAATTTGTGTTTCCAATAGTTGCTTCCATGCAGAGCTTTGCACTCAAAGTCTGGGGAAGGAGCATCTGATGAGTTAAGAAAAGTTTCAATATATTTAGTTTTAAGAGTGTTTTACTTGCCAGTGGGAGACTGCAAACAGAGAATAGTCAAGGGGAAAATGGAGTGTTTCTCTGATGCTCACAAAAGTATTAAGAGGGGCAGATGAAATCTAAAATGTAAACAGGTTCAGCTGTGGCTAGATGAATTTGCTGGTTACTGTGCTAAAAAGTTAATGATGAAATATTGCCAGTTGATTTCAGTAGGTAAAAGGAAGTAATGGTGACAGTCTGTATCAGAAATAAAAGCTTATCTAAGTGATCTCATCCCCATAGTTGTCAAAAACACAACTCATGTCATTGTTAGCCTGTTAAATTAGTGGACTGGATTCTGAAGGGCTGCATGAGCACAAGCAAGAGCAGGAGGTAGTCAATTGCTGTTTCAGGAGGCTCATTTGATAGCCTATCTCCTCTTGGCAGGTGTGTGAGGGAGCAGGGAAGAGAATGGCACTATGGGCTGGATTTCACTTAGCAATGCCAATATGGGTGCAGGGATGTGGTGGCTCCAAATGTATTCCTTTGTAACGAGGTCAAAGTACAGTTTGATGTGTAAGATATATAATGAGGGACAGAAAGAAAGGCATGTTAACTGTGTTGGAAGATAACATTCTGTCTTTGAATGGATTCTTGTTATTTTTGCTGATGTTACTTTCAGCAAAAAAAATTATGTTGAAATTATTCTTTCTTCTCCATTGTTTGGCTCTTGTTCTCAGCTTTGTTATGGCCTCAAAGAGAGGATAAAAATGGATTGGCACAAAGTTGAGTTTCCTGTATCATTTAGAGTAATGTTTTCAGCCCTTAGCACTTTGGTAGGGTCTGTTCTTCATTTTGAAAATAGCAATAAAAGAGCAAAGAACATAAGAAAACACAATTCTATCTTTTTTTTTTTTCCTAATGAAATTGTCAGTGCTAGCCTGAACTCTGCCTTTGATCTGTATGAAGTCCCTGAACTATACCATTGGAAGAAAGCAGATCCAAAAGGAGAGATAAAATATCCATGTGCCTGGCTACTTTAGGAGGCAGTAAAAAGCTCCCAACGTCTTGCTTGTTTTTAATCTGTATGTTTATGTCTCCATAAATCCTTTGGGAATGAACTTTAAACATTTACATTGGATTTAGAGAATTACATTCCAGCATCAGTACCTATGATCCAGCAAGAGTAACTAAGATTAAGTTTATGTGAATGGCCCTCTTGGCTTTCAGAGGCATGGGTAATGTTAAAGCATGTGCTGAATTGCTGCTCAAATAGGAAATGGTGGTGATGAGCATGAAGTGGTGCAGTGGATTTGCTGTTTGTGTGTGCATGGGGAGATAGCTCATGTCTTGGGAAGAGGATCCATCTGCAGTATGTGGCAGCTAAGCATCAAGACACAGCTGACAGCCTCCACCCTGGGCCACTTTGGTGGGGAGTTGCTGTTGAGTGGCCCCCCAAGCCTCCAGCCCCCTCATCAGAGAAGGGAGGAATTGCCAGCTGCTTTTCCAGCAGCTCTAAAAGTGCAGCCGTGTCTGCCCCATGTAAGTTGTCAGGATCTTTTCCTAGCACCTTGATGGCCATCTCAGACTCTGAAGGGCAGGCAAAGTAGAAGTCAGGGAGAGAAAAAGCAGCAGCAAACCCAGGATATGAGAGGCTGGTTCAGATGAAAACAGAGGATGGCAAAGGTCAGAGTTGTTCTAGACAGCCAAACTCCTTGCAGCCCTAGCCTGTGTTTGGTCTTACATGGGATTTGAAGAGGTTCATTTCCAGTTCAAGGTGTGTGCTTTTGAGCAGCTGTTGAGTTCTAGCTCCTAGACACACTCACAATTTTTATCTTAGCCTGGGGCTACAGGATCTGATTACTGCCCACAAAATGACATTTGAAGTTGTGCAAGAATCCTGTGTGCAGGATATAACTCTAGTCATTGCTTTTGGAAGGGGGCTGTAACAGCAGCACAGTGACAGCACAGAAAGAAGAGCCCAGTGCTTGGTTTTTGGCAGAAGATGTCCCTGACTTGCTGTATCACACAGATCAAATTGCATGGCCATGAGGGCTGCGGGGAGTGGGGATGGCTGCAAATTTTGACTGAGGTTTTTAGAGCCACAGGTATGCTCAAGTATCCTGTGAAACAGCCACTTCCATGATATTTCCTGCACATTTTTGCCTTTTGAGAGATCCACATAGTTAGGTTTTTCCTTCCCCACCAGGAACAGTGGGGAACATTTCCTTGATCCTGCGTTGCCTTGCCTGGCATTTTGGATCTGTGCCACGCTGTAGTATTTGCTGCTGTCGCGGTGCTGGTCGGTAGCACGGCCGGGCACTGGGGTGCATTTCTGCAGAACGCTTTGAAAGGTCTGCCCCGCTCTGACTGTGCATGCCCACGTGCCTCGCAGTGAGCCAGGGTTCCTGCATGCCCACGTGGTGGCCAGAGAGCTGGCAAGTAGCTGGCATTGGCAGCAGCCCCCATGGCAGCCAGAGGGGACCGGGAACCCTGGCAGCAAAGACAGGAGGCTGCTGTGGCTACAGCCTGAGCTTGTTTTGCTGTAAGCTGGCACAAAATTTTCCAATGAGGCCTTGGCTGACCAGGAGCTTAAAGGCTTTCTTATCTGTGGAGAGTGCCACAGGCTGGTGGCAGCCCATAATTAATAAAGATACTAACCCTCCTTATGCAACCTGGGGATGTCTGACAGCGTTACTAGGTAGTTGCTCAACAACAAGGCATGTTACAACTAACCAGCTGGGACCAATTATGAAAGCCTCACTAATGCTAGCAAGCACTTGCCTGTTGGCATTGTTGGGCTGAAGTTGAGGAGATGAATGACTGCTGTGCAGCACACGGGCAGGCTCGTGGTCGGGCAGTGCGTGGTGTGCAGCTGCAGCACAACCAGCGCATCGAGCACGGAGTGTCTCTGCTCTGGGATGTGTTTGCTGGGCATGGATGAGCCTCAGTGACCAGCACTGTCTGTAGCCTGTGCTCCCGGATGCAGGATGAGGGGGGCACCCCCAGGGCTGCAGCAGCATCTCCCTCCCCATCTGCAGCTTCTCCCACCCCCTTGCTGCTGTGGCAGCACCAACATGTGCCCAGTGCCTCCTCAGCTGCTTGCTACGGGTAGGAAAAGGGGAGGGAGGGAAGCGGGGGCTCCTACTTAAGGCTGCCTCATGAATTTTTAGTCACTACATGAAGATTTCAAGAGTATGCAAATAAAGCATAAAATGAAGAAAAAGACTAAGTGGTGTGGCACAAAGGGAGGAAAAAAACCCCCAAAACACTGAATCATTGTCCAAAAGGTGCGGCCATTAGAGAATAATAATAGTTTTTGTGTGCAGTGCAGCTGGGGCCACAGTTGCAGAAGGAAGATCCTCAGTGACCTGTGTGATGGCTCTGTTTGTTTAATGTGCTAAAACAAAGAACTGAAAAGCAGACGGGGTCCTTGCAGATAGTCACAGGGCTTCTCTCTCAGTTCCTGTGTCTGTGCCCTCTTTTGCTGTGTGCGTGTCTTCATGCTCCAAATGCAGCTAATCACAGCTCCGTGCTCCAGGATGCCTTCCGTTGTGCATCCCTTGTCACTGTGCCCAGGCACTCCCTGGTTGTTGACTCGCTATTTTTGTAATTTAGAAACTACAACAAATAATAAAAAGTCCAATTTTATTGTCTCTTTTTGTAATTCTCTGTCCTTCAGAACGAGCTCAGCGTAATGACATTATTCCCACCCCTCCATCCCGACCTCAGTCTTTTTCTATCCATTTAGCAAATGCTGCAGTTTGCTCTGTTTTTAATGGGTGGGAATCAATGTGGCTTTTTAAAATTGGATTCTCTCTGCCTGCACAAACAAAATCAATGGTGTTATTGAGCATGTGCAGGTCTGTGTGAACGGGAGCAAGCCAGCAGGGTTTGCTACCTCAGCGAGGCTGGGGCAAAGCCTGTAGCTCACACGCGGAGGATCACTCTTTATTTCTCTGTCATTTTGGTAAAAGCTGATGAGCAGCTTGGTACTGTTTAGAAAGTAAAGCCTAAGGTGTACTCTTCACCAGGTTGATAAGAGTTTTGAAGTGGTCAGTGCAAGGCTCTTAAAATGGGCTAAACCCAGACCAGTTTGAGTGCCCGTAGGAGGTTTGAAGATCTCAGTAAAATGAGGTTTAATCCAAAGCATGCATTATTTCAGTAGGACTTTACAGTTGGTTTTTGCCATAACTTTTGGGGTTCTCCAGCCTGATTGGACCTTTGCTCTCAGAAATAAGTTTCAGGCAAAAATAGGGTTTTGTTTCCTTCAGGCTAAGCATTTATATACAAACAAACAGGAAGGGAAATGTATGTTTCTGTGTCTGTCTTTTGTGGCAGATTGAGTGTACTAATATTGAGCTGATGTGGGAAAGTTGACTGGTAGGATTGCTCATGGCCCTGGGAGATAGAGGGAAGGGCAGATTCCAGATGGATGGTATTCTTTCTGGGTTTTTATATTTACTACTTCTTCAAGTATGATCTTCAGATTTAACAGTATTGGGAGTTTATTGCATGATGTGAAAGGAATGGGTTCTTCAAGCATGTTTTCATGGACACTGAAGTGTTATCCATAAGATCACGAGGCTGTGGTAAATGATTCATGGGATTGTAGGAACTGGTAACATGGAGAATATTTTCAATTAAAACGTTAGCTATGGAGGGTGTATCATTATCCATGCCACCAGTGTTGTCCTGACTGTGCAGAGCACCCAAAACAGTGTGTATATTTGTCTCCCAGGGAATAGAGTGGTACTACTGACTCTGTGAGATGGAACAGAGCAGTCTTCCTGCTGCAGCCAGTTCCAGACACCACTGACACAGGTTGGGTGGAAACTGATGACTTCAGTTGTATGTGAAAGACTCCAGAACCTTTTATCAACCTGCAGGGCCATTCAGTCATCTCACATAAACGCACATGCCAATGCTTGTTTTGAACACGGCTTTGTTGGGAGCACAGCAAGCTCAGTGTTTCGAGTGAGAGCAGAAATTTCTGGCTGTATGACAGAATGGGTTTTCTAATGCTCCTGGCAGCTGAGGAGCTCTGAGTCCTGAGCAGGAAGGGGTGGCAAGAAGGGACCTTCTCCTACTGACTGCATCACCAAAAATGTTCGTTCGGTGCTCTATGTTTCCAAGATGAAATAAGAATTCATTTTAAAATGCTGGAGTAGTGATGAGTTGAAAGGAAGATTTACATTTCTAATGTCTTCATATCTCTACAAAAAGGAGGAAAACTTAAACTGGTTTTTGGTTCCTGACAGCGACTTCTGCTGGGGTGACAGTCCTGGGATTTGTCCAGTGAAATCCTCTGACTTTGCTTTTCCTGACCCACTTCTAATTTCTTGATTGTTTTCTGTTTTAAATACTGTAAATCCCTGTCACTCCTGGATTTCACTTGTAAATGGGGGGGGCACATTTCTAAGAAAACAAGGAAATTAATCTTCTCCATCTGCTCTCTGTTTGAGTGAGGATTTCTTTATGGCCATCCTTTAATTGTGTGATTGTGAGTGGCCTGGACAAAAGAGACAGTTAAAGTGTCCTGCACTCAGTATAGCTCATCCATGCATACATTATGAAGTACACAGAGTAGCTATAAATGATGCACGACTCCTTTCTCAGTGCAGGGCTGGGTGCATGTGTGTGTGTGTGTACTGCTGGACCCCATTTTTCACTGTGCAAATACAGTTCTGTCCACGCAAGAAACTTGGTGATCATTAAATATCATTTAAAATAAGCTAAAAATGTATCTTTATTGGCTTATTTTCTTTCCACAGACAACAAAGGTCTAACTTAATTTTTTTCAAATGTTGGCAGGAGTGAGGTTTTCTGCAGCTTTGCAAATCAGTGCAAGAAGCTTCCCTTGGCTGAAATGTGTTCAGCAAAGGGTCCAGTCATATAGCAATTTGTTAACCACCTAATTTCCACTTGTGATATTATTTTTAATCAATACACCAGGGTTTTTTTCATATGTGCTGGTGTGCTGATTAACTCTGCAAACAACTCAGTGTATTCTAGAATGTGCCAGGATGTGCTTTTTCATCTTCCTTTGTGAAGTCCCTAGGACAGATGGGTCATTTTTATTGTGGAGAGGCCTCTGAGGGCAAGAAGTTTCTTGTGCTGCTTCTCTCCAGTGACAGCAGTGTGCTCTGCTGGGAGGGCTGGACAGTGTTTAGACCCAGGCAGAGACTTCCAAATGTCCAAGCAGGAGTTCTGCTCCTTCCCAGGTACTCCTGGTGTCCCAGGTTCCCTGTGAGCTAGTGCAGGAATGGGTGAAATGTGTCAGTCTGTGTGTAGGGGGGAAAATAACAACAGATTCTTTTGTATTTCAGGTTGGGATTTATTGGGTTGGAAGCTTTATGATTAGAAACTCAATTAAAATGAAAAGCTATGTTTTTTTGATGAATCCACATCTGAGAATTTAAAAAATAAATAAATAAAAAGTATTGACTGGAAGAGCCATCAAATAATAGTAATAATAGTGTTTAGTCTTCTCTAACTTGTTTTGATGTGAATAAGTGATCTCATATAAGGCTAATCCGAATGTGAATTCCCTCCAAAATTCCACTTCATCAAATTTTTTGTGAAAAAAAACCCTCAACAACAACAACCCTATCTTTTTCTTGCATTCTAATTGAAAACCTGCCACTATGAATGAAATTAAGTAAATAAATTTTTGGGTTTAGCTTTATTGTAGCATTTTTGGTAATTGAAAAACCAATCCAGTTTTACTTTATTGAAAGGATAACTTTTGTGGTTTTGTTTCTTTTTTTTCTTTTTACAAAGCAAACCAAACCTTTATCCTCTTACTACTGTCCAGACTGTATGCTTAAACGTTCTTCAACATTATTCATTTTTAAAATTTTAATTTAATTTTTTTGCAGTGGAGTAAAAATAATATGCTGCAGTCTGAAATAGAATTGTTGCTCTTCAGCTTCTCAAAGCAGTAAGGGAAAATAGATCACACAGTGAGTTTTAAAAATCAGCCAGTGTGTGGGATATGCTACACTGAACCTCTTTTCAGAAAAGAACTGGATTGCAGCCTTTAGGAACTGTGTTTACTGTAAGAGAAACTGAATTTAGACCAAGCAAAGGATGTGGGAAGCACCAGCTTGGTACTGCTGTGATGGCTGCAAAGCAAAAAATTAAAAAGAAAAAAAAAAGCACAGCCAAAACAGGGATTTTCCACCATGTGGAGAAATTACTGGAAATGTCTGAAAACCATTTGTTCTGGGAAGGTGCATGTCAGAGTCATTTCTGCTCTCCAGCAATCCAGCAAAGGGTTAAAAGTTTGAGCGAGAATTGATTGGGGAGAAGACTGCCACAATGCTAAAGACTCATTTATTGGGAGAGCGTTATGCTGCTTACTGTAATTGCAAGAAATTAAAAGAAAGCAAATTAGCTGGGAGCTTTTCAGAAGTCTTCCTCCTTTTGCTGACGTTAATGAGATTTTCCCCGTACCAAAGCTGCATTAATAACTTCTGCTGTGTGGCTTCTGTAGAAGCCGCTGCTTACAAAATGAAACAAACCCGGTGTGACAGTGAGCTGGGGAGCAGGGAGGGCCGAGTGGACGAGCACGGGGAGGGGCTGAACCCTCTGGATGGGTTATAGATTTGCAAATCCACATGTGGGATGGATGGATGGATGGATGGATGAGTGTGGGGTCCCTGCTGCTCCTGGGAGCGTGGCTCTCCCCACATCGTATTGTGTGCTGGCTTCTGGTGGGAGGATTTCGGCGAGTGGAAAGTTTATCTAGTAAAGGGAAAAATGTCACAGGCTGTTCTGAGGGCTGTATTTATAGCTAAGGCATTTCCAGGAAGGCGAATTTCCTAAACTGGGGTGGAGGTCGAGGCAGAAGGGAAGGGCTTGATCGGGATCAGCTTCCGTAACAGGAATTCCGATCTTAAGCAAGAATCTGCTGCTTTCCAAGAAACTGGGCTTTTCCACAGCTAGCAGAAGGGATGCTTCAGAGGCAGGGAAGAAGAAGAGTGAAATTATCCGCATTTGGAGGCCCCTCTGTGGGGAAACGCTGAGTTGCAAGCGAGTTGCATTGCAGGGAAAGGCTTTCAGCGGAGCAGGAACCCGTTCTGCTCCTCCATCTGCCCCAGGAGGGAGGTGGCCAACAGAGCTGTGCTGAGTGTGGTCCCTTTGGAAGTGAGGCACAGAGGAACTGGGATCCCAAAGTACTTTTGGGATGAGGGGAGGGGATGAAAGCAGTGAGGATGTAGCTGTTGCTCTCTTTGAGTGTAGTCCTTCTCTGTGAAGGGATGGAAAAATACCTTTGTTTTTCTGAAAGCTCATGGATTGCAAACGTTTGTTTATGGTGGGCATCTCTGTAGCTATGTACACACAGACCTAATGTATACACACACGAGTGCATGTTGAGTGGGAGTAATATTTTGTAATTTCTAAGGCACTCCTACATGAAGAGACGTGGGTGCCTAAGAAAACATAGCTGAAAGCAAAATCAACATGACCTAGTAAACAACAGCTATCTAGCACATGTGTGCCTACTGTAAAGCAGATCCTGCCTTCCTCTGTGGAAGCATATCCTTTTGGGCTCTACATGCTTTCTCAGACAGCGAGAGAAGCCAGCGTCATTTTCACTGAGAACTCTCTGTAAGATTTTACTGAACTTGGATGGTTTTTCTGCAAACTTTCTTTTGCATTATTTTGCATTTAATACCCCGGTGTCTGACTAGAACAAATTGACACCCAACAACTACAGCGCCTGCTTTGTGGGAAGTGGTACCTGCTTGGTGCAGTGGAAGTGGAGCTGGTTTTTGGCTGTTGCTGCTTGGCACAGGCACCTTTCTGGTGCTGTCCTGTGGGTGACAGCACAATTTGAAAGTTATTAAAAGTTGAGGAGGATTCAGAACATCTTATTCCAAAAGTTTCTAAGTATTTCATGGTTGTCATCTAAAGCAGTAGCGCTTCAAAACAGCGGGGGAAAAAAAATTACGCATTGCATATTTATAATACATGATTGTTGATATCTGTTGACATTTATCTCTGCTCTAGAGAAGAGACTGGATAACTCGTTTGTGGCAGGGAAGCTAAATGTCATAACCAGGATAGCCTGTTACAGATGTGTATTAACCCCTTCAATTAATTTTCTTAATCCTTTCCTGGGCTTCATGAAGCATCATGTGATAAATCTGGCCTGTGCTTTTGCTCTGCCACGTAAAGGGAGGCATGAGAGAATGTGCACAGTTCTGGGTGCAGGCACAGAAGTGTGAAACATAAAGTTACTCCCAATGGATGATGGCAGGGAACAAGGAACCTGTGTGGGACCCCACGAGTCCATGGCTCTGTGTGCCTTAGCAATCAGTGTGGCCAGGTGGGAGGTGGTTTGGAGAGCAAATCCTTTGTCAAGGATCCACAGCCATGTCTGGGACATTCCAAGGGTGGCTGATTTGGGCTAGGTCTTGTTCAGTGAGTGAATGCTCATTTGTGCTCATCTGAGACAACTTTGTAGTGGGAGCAGCTGAGAGGTTTACCTTGAAAAGTGCCCAACTGAAACACTGGTGTAGATGCACTCAATTGTTAGTATGTTTTCATCAAGTCTTATAATCTGCCTTTTTAGTTTTTTTCTTTTTCTTTTTCTTGGTAGGACATTCTACCTACCTGAGCGAGCCTGGGTTTTAACTTTAAAAAACATTGAAGCATTTCTAGATCTCAAAGTTACTGCAAAAAAGGAGTTTGAAAACAAGCTATATATAAAAAACTGAGTATTTTCCTAGAAAAAAACATTATAATCTCATGATTTGGGTGATTAGCAGATGACCTTTTAGGGTATTTTTTCCTGGGAGAAAACCTTCAGGAACAGCATGGGTGGGACAAGAATACCCCTCTGACTCTCCATTATATGGAAGTTAGAGGAATTGCTTCTCTCTTGATTTAAATTCATGCATCTCCAGTGCAACAGCTGTGGAGTTATTTGTGGTTCAGGTTCACTGAAATAACAGCTCTTGGAAAATCTGCTTTCAAAGTTTTCCTGAGCTCTGAAAAGGAGCTGCTGAGGAAGTCCAGAGTATGGTTTTTTTGGTTGTTTGATTGATTGGCTGGTTGGGTTTTTGGGGGTTCTTCTGCTTTGTTTGGTTTTACAGAACAATCTCCCTTTGCATGGGGGATGTCCCAGGACCAGTTTTTGCTACACGTTTTGCTTTGAGGAGGCCCTGGGCTATCCCTTGTGGAAAGGGCTTTGGGGTGGTTGTCGTTCCTGCCAGCCCTGGCCCTGGTGAGTGGGAAGCTGCCCAGGTGGGCGTCCTTCCTCAGTGCACAGCTGCCCAGAGCCTTTCAGATTCTTAAAATCCTCAGCATCCATTGAGGGGACAAAGTGAGAAGAGCTAGGGAAGGAAGTGATAAGCCCTGTGCCAGGAATCCCTCAGGTGGGATAGCCAGGTGCAAGATAAAACCGTGGCACAGGAGAGAAGCACAGCAAGGTCGTGCCTGCTCTGTTCTTTTCCTCAAACCTCCTTGATTGCAAATGCCCAGTACCAAACCCTCCACTGCCTCCCTGCCCTTGCTGCTTCTCTCAGAAATGTGCTTGCAGTAAGAAGGAGTTGAAGAGACCAAAGCAATGAAACACAGAAACCACGGGCACCCGGGGGGACAAAACCACCCCACAGTCGCAAACCAGTTGGGAAGGAGGGGTTTGGATGAACATGGTGTTACTTCATCTGTGCACTGGCCATCCCAGGCAACACGTGGCTTAAAACCCAGAAGAGAAAGACAGAACGGGCTGTAGTGGCTTTGAGGGATGTCACTGTGGCGTGGAGAGCTCAGCCAGGCACCAAAGTCCTGGGAGGGAGAAACAGGCTGGATTACCATGACCTGGATCATGAAGAGATTGCCAGTGACCTACTAAACACATAAAATTCCCACTAGGGTTTTTTCCTTTTCCTTTCTCCCTGCTGCTCTGAAAATGGGGATTTCATGTGTAAGATTTGGGGATTTGTATCTTCCTTAAACAATACAGTAAATCAGAAGTCCAAAATTTTTGTAATAGCAGATCACCACCCATCTGCTGGTATAACATCTGAAAAACTGTGTGTTATGGCTAGGGTTTTTTAAAAATATCTCCACATACAATTTTTAAAAGGTGTTGGTAGTTCAGACTCAAAAGGCCTCCCAATTTCTAACTGCCTGGCTAGTTCTCTGACTCAAAACTCTAAATAATATGAAGTTAAAATATTTTGTACATGTATTAAATACTTTAACTATTCAAAGAACTTTTTTTTTTCAGATTAAATACTCATTTGAGGACTAACCTGAAAGAAATAATCACATACCATTGTTTTTTGGGTTTTTTTGATATGTGAGGGCAAGTAATTAATAATTTGTATTCTCCAAATAATTTCTAGTGTGTTGTAGTGACGTAAGCTACAAAGCAACACAATCTTTAACATCAAACTTCAGGAAGAGCACAAGTAGGGAATGGGTGTTCACTGAATGAAGTGAATCTGTATTTTGAAAATTCCCAGAGCACTTTAGAGATAATGCTGAAAAGTTAAACATCAGAAAAGGGCATATTTGCACCAAAGAGGAAGGTGATTCCCTTTGACTTGTAACTCCATTAGCTTTGTTGAAGGCAGTGTGACTGTGGGAAGTGTAAATCCCCACTGAATTAGGCATCTTGTGGATTCAAGGCAAGCCTTTCCACATCTGCAGTCTCTATTAATTTATTCCAGTAATAGTGGAATGCAGGTGAGGGTTCATGCTGCTCTTGTCGATGCAGTTGCTGTCTGCCAGGCTGAATGTCAACCACTCCTTATTCTCCTGTCTTGGGGATTTTTTTCCCCTTTAGTTCATGTTTCTGAGTCAAGAAGAGGAGGACTTAAGAGCGCAGTCCATGGCAGCTCATGGAGCAGCTGCCCACACAGCTGGGGTGTGACTCTGCTTGGTTTTACTGGTTTTCACTTTTGCTTTTCACTCCATTCTGGGATGGGCACCCACCCCTCATGGCCCCTGTGCTTGCTCAGCTCCGTCCATCACGCTGAGATCCACGGGGGTCAGGAGGGAAGGCTGGGGCTGGGGCAGACGTGGCTGCAGAGTGAACAGGCTGTTCCCTGCTGCTTTATCTGCTGCCATCCCATGCCCCAGCAGTGACAGTCAGTGGTTCTCCTGTGCCTTGTGGTTCTCCACCAGCCCTGCAGGAAGGTGGGCATGCTGTGATGGGCCACCTCCCAGGCAGCAGCTCTGGGCAGGAATGCAGTGGCACAGCCCCTGTGGAGGTCACCATGGGTACTGGGGAAGAGTGGGGAAAACCACCCTGGAGCAAGAGGGTCTGGGGCCGCTGCTGAGGTCAAAATTGGTATCAGTACTTGCAAAACCTTGGAGAAAAAGAAGGCAAGTGTAGGATGTGAGAGAAGCTCAGAGGCAGAATCTGGAGGATTAGTTTTGTCAATTAAGAGAGAAAAGGGAAGTAATATAGATGTTGCAAGTTTATTCAGAAGTTTTCAGTCGGAAAGGGCCCTGCCTAAATCAAAAATAGCTTCCCTTTACGGAAGAGGCTTCCTTGCTCATTCTTTATGTATTTATATCTGACTTGGGCTGGCTCAATGGACAAAATGTTCTGTACTTGTTTCCTCTTTTTTTTTTTTTTCCTGAATGAAGGCAGCCATCAAGTGCAGGAGAAGTAAAGCCACGGGAACTTGGTGTGTGTGGCACACCAGGGCTGTGCAGTCCTCACCGACCGGGGACAAACACCCTGTTTCTAGGGCAAGGGGGACAAACACCCTGTTTCTAGGGCAAGAGCTGGCACTTGATGGAAATCTTTTGTCTGTACCTCTGTGCCTTTGCCATCAGGCAGGGAGAAAAGAGCTGTTCCTCTGCCTTTTTCTCTGGGCTTTTTGCTTTATTAAGCAGAGAGCATCCACCTCTGCTGTGGTGGAAACAAGGGCAGAGGTGAAGGGTGGTGAGACCAGCAAGGCCAGTGTGAGGTAACCCTACAGGACTGTGAGAGGATGTGTGGAAATCTTCCCCTGACTTCTATCAATTAAGGGGAAAAGGGGAATAGTTTCAGCATTGCAATTAAAAGAAGGTAATAGAGTCTGATTTACATTTCAGAATGTATTAGCTTGGTTTTAATTGGAAAATAATTTGAATTGCAAGTGAAATAATTAGATTAGAAAGTCGCTCAGCAATTTACTGCTCGTATTCCCTAGAACTGGACTCATAGAATACTGTTGAACATTAAGGAAGGTGCGTTTGATTTCCTTCTTTTTGCCCTCCCCTTCACTCCTCTCCTAATGAATTGCGTTCTGGAAGTAGAGGCACATCTTCATTAACAAGTGTATTTTATGTCTGAGCTCTTGGCTGGTTGCAGGTGCTTTTTGGAGGTATGAAATTTGTGAGGACTTGTGAAAAAAGGGCAAGGGGAGTCATTCTGGATTCCTCCAAGCCATTTATTCCAAATCTAGGTTGTAAAAGAAAAGTAATTGTCAGGCTCTCCTCAATATCCCTTCTTGAGGTGATCAGGGTCATTCTGGAGTTATTAATTGCAGGAAAACTGGCACTGAAGACATGTAGTGCCTGCAATGAATACATCCAGCAGCACAGATGTGGAGTGGTGCTTCATTTCCAAAAGGCATCCCCAAGTACACTGCAAGCCAGGAGCCCTAGTTCCATGCACTTGCACGCGTGAGTGAGCCCAACCATCATTTCCTTCCTCCTTGCTCTGGGGCAAGCACTCAGGGATGGGGACAAAGGCAGGCTGCAAAGGGTTTGTGTCCCTGACAAGCACACAGGACTGCTTTTGTGGTTACTGGATGGTGCTAATGGTTTCGTGAGATTCACTCTTCTTATTAGAAAGGAAAATCTTTTCCATCCCTGTCATGGGAAGAACACAGGGGAATCATATTTGGGGAACTTACCTATTGCTGCTTATTAATGTTATAAATCATTGTTTACTGGCTGATAAAAACAATCTGTCATAAATTACAGGTCTCAGAAAAAATCCTCACAGATGTGAGACAGAAAGCAATCCATTACTGCTGCTTTTTCTCATTTCTTCTCTGATAGACCCCAGCAACTGCACCATCAGCCTATGTTTATTTCTAATTATTTATTTACACACAAAGCCCCTGCCTTCTCTTCCAGGTCAGGAATGCTTCTTTCACTTGAGGGATAACTTAAAACCAATTTGATTGGGCATGAAGAGTAATTGGACGTCATTTGGAGAAGCAATCCCTCTCCATAATCCATCACTGTTGTCACGCTAGCCTGTCTCTGAGGCAGAGCAGCATTCACTCCTGTTGTTCCTCCAAAGGAGAGGCCCCTTTTCCATACTGATTCTTTTCCAGTCTCTGTTTATATCTTTAATGACTGAGTCAAAAGCAGATATTGTTAGATAAGTGTCTATAAATTATTCTGGCAGCTTTGTATAAAGGCATGTGATAAATTTTCAGGAAAGAATTTGTTGCTTCTGGAGCCAGAATGTTGTGCCAGACTAAATGGGAAGAGCACATATGAGACACCAGTTGGGGTGCTTCCTTGCAGCCTTTCTTCACCCAACTTATGGTGATGGGACGATGCTCTGGGCCCTGACCTCTTCACCAAAGCCATTATCTGCTCCTCTTCCTGCTGTTTCCTCACCCCTTCAGTATGTGCAGATGTATCTCATTCTTGGGGGGTTGTGTTTTCTTTTTTTTCTTTTTTTTTTCCCTCCCCCAGCAACCCTTAACCCTCTGATTTGATCTTGGAGGCTGTGCCAGGAGCCCTGGATGTGCTGGTGGGATTTCATGTACGTGTCCATTCCCAGTGGTGGCCTGTCTGTGTGACTGGGACATGACTGGGACATGGACCACATGGGGTGGGGATGCTGCAGGTGCCCTCCTGGAGCTGGGCAGAGCTGAAGAAGATCCAGCAAAGGGCAGTAGCAGGGCTGTGTCCTGAACCTGAGGTTCCACCATCAGGAGCTGTTCTTCCTGCCTTCCCTGGCATAAGCACCATAACCCAAGCCTCACAGTATTGCAAACCAGGCAGCAGTTTGAATTCCCAAGCTCAAAAGCTGCAGATTCCTCCATCTTAAAGAGCTATTCTTCCATCTGTAAGCTGGGAACTCATTTGATTTTTAAATTGTGTTTTCCTGTTGAAAGTAGAGGCGCAGGGGAAAGGCCCCCATGGCAGGACCCTCACCTCTAGCAGCAATGTGCACACATTGTAGCTGCCATTAGTTCTTGTCCTCTCCAAGTGGATTTAACTTTCATTTTTAAATGGCAGCATTTGAAAGGCATATAGGGCTGAGCTAACCATGTAAGTAATTAGACTAGGAATGCAAGCAGAGGGGGCCATCAGCACTCATTATTTAAGAGCCAGCTTCATTATTTTTACTGCTTGGATGCTTATCTTAACATCAGCAGCTGCTTTTATTTAAAGGGGCTTTGCCTTGCAGACTTGACATGCCTTGCTAGGCTCGCCTGGAAGGGCACTCAGAGATTGCAAGCCTTCCTCAGAGAGGTGAAACCAAACTAGTTTGCTCAAAAAAGATGCTTCCCAGTGCTGAGGTTTCCAAAGTATTTACACCCTGTGTAGGCTTTGTGCCCCCATACCTGGAACATTGCTCCCACCATGACAAAAATAAGATGCTCTTTTGCAGCACAGTGTGTTTTGCTTTTATTAGGCTAAAGCATGAAAATTATCCTGGGCATCTGAAATTGGAAGATTATGAAGTCTGTAAAGAAAAGCAGTGTCAAAAAACACTGTTGCAGTCCCTGCACCAAAGTGCTTGCAGTTAAATACCCAAGCTTTGGATCCAAGCTTCCATTTAATTGACTTAATATAAGGGAGCTGATGAAACTGCACAGTCCAGGGTGAGCCCAAGTGCAGTGGTTACTTTTATTCTGACACCTTTTATTGCTTATGCGTGTGTCTAGAGCTGTATTTTGGTGGGAGATTGGAAAGGAGGAAAATAATGCAATATTGTATACCAAGTGGTTGTACCAGTGTGCTGCTGCATCCCTTCCCCGAGCCCTTTCACTCTCTCTCGGTTTTTTATCATAGTTGTGTGTGTGGTGGATGCCTGGGCTCTGCTTCTGTGAGTGGTGTGTAGACAAGAGTGGGTCATGAAGGAAGAGGGATATGCTGCCAGTTTAGCCTAAGCTAAAATGCTGAACTCCTCTGCGAGGGGCTTTGAGATCTGTAAGCATGTGTGATGCTCTGGAGGTCTTCTTGTGCCACCCAGAACTGCCTGGAAATTTGAAGACCTCTTTCAGGAGACAGTCTGGCTGTTCTTTCAGCAAACTCCTGGGTGCTGAGCAGTGTATTTCTCCAAGCATTTAGGGAAAGGAGAGAAGATTCTGTCCTTTACCTTTGCAGTTTCCTGCATGCTCTGGTCTTTCTTCTGCAAATTTGTGCCCAGCCCGGCAGAGTTAAGTGCTGCCGCGTTGCGTGCAGGGCTGCTTTGTTGCCATGTCAACTGTGCATGTCATTTGTTTACATTTGATTTGGCAGAACATTTCATGATAAGCACCAAGGCCTCCGGCGACTTTGAACTGGGGGGTGACTGGGCAGGGGCACGGCAGGATGGGGAGCGAGGGAGAAGGTCTGCATCCATCTTCTGCTGGTTGCCCACCAGATGAGCAAAGGGAGCTGCTGCCTGGGACCTTGTCATCGTAGTTTCCAGGAAAATAGGAACAGGGGAAATAAGTGTTGATTGTCATATTAATATCGATAACAGCGTACGTGAACTCTCAGGTGGCTTCTTGCAGTTTGACCCACGGAGTGTGAAGGTTATTTCACAGCCTGTTGCGGCCAAGGTTGACACAGCTAGGTAATTTCTGTGATCCTGCCAAATTCCCAACAACCAGATCTTGATTGTTTTCATGTGTTAGTCAGTGATGGGAAGAGATGAATCTTTACAGGCAAAGACCCATAATTTGAAACAAATCTGTGACAGACTTTCCTGAGGACTTTCCCCAAGTAAAAAGAATACCAAGGCTTGGCCCAGAGCCAGGGAGAAAATATGTCTGAAAGAAAATCTGCAAAGACTGGAGTAGTATGTGAACTCCCGACTCTGTGCTAAAGCAATTCAAGAAAAGTAGATGGAAAACTAATTTTTCAAAATTCCATCAATGACAGTGGATTGATTGATTTTTGTTGTTGTTGTTGTTGCTGGGGTTTTTCTGTAAACAGAAGCAATCTGGGAAGAGGTTGGTAAAGCATGAGAGATTTTTCTCCAAAGTACTTCTGACTATTTGGCAGGGATGTTTTTCTCCCATATTTGTTACCTGATCAGGAGTGGTAAATTTTCAATTTCCTTCTCAGTGCTGTTCTTTGCCTTCTGAATGTGAAATGCATTGTTGGTGCTATGGGTGGGAAACACATTCAAGATGCCAGTGCTGGGAAGCTGGAGAGGTGATGAAATTCCCCCCTTCCTTCTAAAAAGAAAGAGATTTAATTTACTGTACACTAATATGAAAAGCCAAGCTCGCCTCCCTGGTGGCTCCACGGGTGAGGGCAGGGGACAGCACAAAGTCTGGGATCCAGACTTTGTCCCTCCTCTGGGAGCTGGGTGAATCACGGCCTGCTCTGGCAGGCTGCCTTCTGGGGGGATTTTGCTTTCAAGAGAGAGAAAATACCCTTCATCTGCAATTAATGTCCAAACCGCCGAGCACCACCTGAAAGACCGCGGTGCCGGGAGTGTAGGAGAAATGAGCTGTGGGCCGGCGATGTGTCCCCCCACTTTGATCTCCGTCACTCTGCTCATTGCTCTGGCTTGATTTTTACATACCTGTGTGTGATAGCTTGGTCCTGAGCTCACCAAGTTGTCTTCTTGGGGCAAGCTCACCCACGTGCCCTTTGGTGACAGCGGCTGCCTGAGCACTGCTGCCTCCCTTCCCCATCTTACCGCCCTGGTGCATCAGAGCCGTCTACCCTCCCGTGATCCACTGAGAATTTGCATCAGCTTGTCATAAGCAGCAGGGGAATCTGGGGTTTGGGGCAGAGGCTGGTTAAAACAGCAGTGCCACCAGGAGGAGATGTGTCTGGAAACCACAGCCCCCACAGCAGCCAGGCTGGGGCTGTGCTTCCCCGAGCTTTGCACGGAGGTGAGACTCCAACTCTGCAGGTGGTACTTGCTCTTGATGTCTGACTAGAGCTGCACAGGAGTTGCCTGTAATGGTACCTTCTTTGTTATTCATCTCTGTTCATCAGGATGTCTTCCTCCAATCCAGAACAGTTAAGCTCCTGGTTGGGATGCAAGGGAAGGTGGGGAGTTTGATAGAATGGCCAGCGTTGGAGCAGGGGTAGAATTCCTGTTTTCTTTTTTGTCTTGAATGATCTGGAGGGATCACATCTAGGTAAAGAGCTAAGCCAACCTATGACTCTCTTGGCTTTGGCTTTCTAGGGCTGCCCAACTGTGCTACCAGAAGTGACTGTTCTTGTAAGGTTGGTCCAGCCCTTGGCCGTTGAACAGCCATTTGTTGATCTCCATTCATTCAGGTCTTGAAACCAAGCACTGAAGAATAAAGCCTGTCAGGTGCTACCAAAATGTGTAGGGTTCAGTCTGGATTCCAGCTTGTGTTCGGTTTTTATTGGGCACCAGTGATAATATGGTGTGCTCCAGTTCTTGCTTTTTAATTTTCTACTCAAGGGCGAGACTAGGTGCTTTCTTCAGAACATGAGATTCTTTAATTTTAGACACGAGGTCTGGCACCCTTTGTGGCAGCCAGCTGTCTTCTCATTTTCTTAGCAGTGCTTTCATTCTTCTGCATTGCAAGCCAGCTCTTTTTCTGTGTGGGATCCTTCTCACCTCAGCCCTTTCCCAGTTACATAAAGGAAAAATGCTAAAAGACTGGTAGCACAAAAATTTAAAAAATAAAATTAAAATTGTTGAGGCCCTTTCTGACGTGTTGCTACACGCCAGATGCCTGCCTATGGATATTTATGAATACAAACCCTGCCCATGGAGCAGGCATAGAACTATAGCATTATCTGTAATAAAAAACAGTATGTGGGATAACAGTATGGAGTACAGTTAACAGCAAAGTAACACATCTTGGGCTTGAATCAATGATCACCAGAGACAGGATGTTGCTTTGTAAATATTTCAGTTGTTACATTGTTTTGTAACCTTTTTCTCTCTCTCATTTTGAAGTTGTTATTTGCAAAAAATCTAACACCCAGTGCCTGGAAGAAGCATGTGGAGATAACTTGTACAAGCCCTTCCTTCAGGCTCAGTGATGGTGTCAGCTGTAAGAGATGCCAGTAAGGGATGCAAGGTGTTCTGCTCCGTTCTTTCCTGATCTCCAGCTCCTTGGAGACTCATGGTTCCTGTGCTAAGAGCAAGGACATGTTGTTTCAGTATTTATTGGGCAAGACAGATGCCCTCGTTCCTTTGCCATTTCTAGCAGATGAGCTTTCCAGCTGGGAACCTCATTTTCAAATAGTTCTTCAACAAAAAATCACATTCCTTGGACTGCTTGTTCTCAAAAAGTGCACCAAGTGACCTTAATGCGTTCTCAGCTGTCCTTTACAGCTGAGAAGTATTTCTGAATGCAAGGTCACCAATTGCAGTGATATTCACTACCATTAAACTTGGCACTTGTATCCAAAGATGATCTTTTGGCTAACATACAAGGCTGGGACAAAGGAAGTTGTTTTCTTGTTCATCTCTGTGAACTTGTAATTATTTTTTTGCTACATCTCATAGGCTTCCCAGCCATAAAGTGGGATTAATAAATTGCATTTGCCTTACCTGGGTATATTCAAGTTTAAAAACAGAATCCAACAGCTGTCTTCATGGAAATGGAAAATGCTTGAGTTTTTCCGATAGCACCCACACCCTAAGGGCTGACCTGCTGTTTTGCTTCTCACAGATAGAGTCAAATGGATCCTCATTCTGCTTGCAGGCAGCTATGGTAGTTACCAGCAGCTCTGAGAGCACCCTTGATCTAGACCCTGCTCCAAGGGGCCAGACAACAAATGTGTCAGAGTAAAATTTTCATTCTGTTCATTGTCTTCAACACTCTTGGTTGAAATACTTCTTCCCCTAGTCAGTGTTGTACCTGGGGACCTGTTGATTGCCAGCAGCAATTAATGCAGGGCTGCTAGCAGTGCTGGGAAGGAATGGAAGTGATTGACTTTCAAATTCAGGGTTTCTGTTTGCAGGCCCCTGCTTTGGGGAAAACCTGAAACAAGGCTTCTGTCTAGAAGCTAAGTATATCTGATATGAAATACTAAACAGAGAAATAATGTACAGGAAAGCTGACTCTATTCCTTTAAGTGACCAGAGTTGTACTTCTAAGTCCACTTTAGAATTAGGTTTTGCAAGACAGAGCCTTAGATACTTAAGAGGGCAATCCTCTCAGCATCCCAAAGAGAACATTGCAGCCTCTAATTAAGCCAGGTATTAACTACCTTATCTCCTTGATGAAACTTGGTAAACTCTGCCCTGACAGACGTGCACACATGGCTTTCTCCCTGGAAATTTGGAAGCTAAGACATGCTTTCTCTATCATCTATATGATTTATTTTTCCCCTGGCTATTCCTCTGGAGTTGCAGTAAGGCACTGAACCAAGTGCAGCTGTCTTTGCATTGAGCTGTATTTGCATAGAGCTCTATTTGCATGTTGGCTTGTGCTGCTGTATAATATTAATAAGGTATTAAAGGAGAGCAGGGAAGGGGGAGGGGCACATTAAGATTTCAGTCTTGTCTAAGCAGGGCCATGCAAATATGTTTCCTTTTATCCAGAATTAATGACTAATATGTTAACGGGCCTCAGACTGGGGTTTTGCTTTCTTGGGAAAGATGTCTGCAGCAAGAGGCTGTGTTTCCTCTCTCTGTCTACCACGCCCTTGGAGACTTGAGTGAGTTTGTCCATTTTGGATGGAAGCTTCAAGACTGCTCAAGCAAGGAAATCTCTCTGCTTACAAGCATGCATGTCTCTGGAAATTAATGCAGCCAGTAGAAAGCCACAGCGTGGGAATGGGTGAGAAGGAAGAAAGGGGAAAGGGGTGGGGGCTGGAAACAAAGGAAAAAGTGGTGGCAGCTATCTTGACATCTGGATCTGTCCTTGTCCCAGAGTTAGCCTGGCCTAGGCATCTGTTCTGTCTGGTATGCTGGGCTCAGCAGCAGCATGTGCTAACTGAGGAGATGAGCCAGCATCTCACTTTGCACTGCTGGCTGGGGCATTGTGGAGAGTGGGCAGGGAGCAGCAGTGGAGGTGGATCCCCTGTCCAGTGTGTTCCCAACAGGGGTGTGCCACTGTGACCAGGAGGGCCAGCTGGGGACCTTGGAAACTCAGTGTTTGCACATAATTAGCTCTTAGTGATGATAGTCTGGCTGCAGGACCCTGGGAGCCCAAGCAGTAATGGCTCCTGTAGGGTGATAGGGGGGTCTCCAGGCAGGAGTCCCCTTCAGTCTGCAGGGGAAGGAGGACTTGTGGAGCTGCCACACGTGGTTCATTTTTATCAACAACCTGAAGAAGAAAGGGAGCTGTTCTAGAAGGACCTGTTTATAATCAGGGCTTTATTAAGTTACCCTGTTCCGAATATATGGATGATTACAGGGGGGACAGAATTCCCATGTGTAGGAAGAGAGGTGCCTTAGCCCCAAGCAGGTTTTGCATTACCTGTCCTTGGGTTTGGTGGGCCAGAAGTTTTCCAAACCTAGCTTGTCACTTGTGTAATTGCCTCCTGTGGTAAGTCTGAGTCAGCTTTCCTCAGGGTGCTGTCCAGCTGAACCAGGTTGGCTTATCCCAAAGCCTTGGTATTTTAACTCAGAATGGAAGGATAGGCAAGGTGGGGGTGCCATGCTCCTGTCTCCATGGTCAGTTCATGCTGTGAACATTTTGGTATTAACTTGATATTCCCACAAGTCTCTTGGTGGAACAGTTTGATCTTGCTCTGGGGATTGTGCCACATTATGGGGGAAGCTCTGTTCTTAATCAGTGCAGAAGCCGTGAGGGGAAAAACAAGTCTGCAACATCACTTGGCAACACAATTATTATAATAGGGTTTGCTTCTTCCTACACTGCCCAACTGAATTATTTTCTCCATATGGTGGAGCTACTCTGTTTTTAACTGGTTCTTCCTGCCCCTTCACCAGATGGCTGTTTTTCTGCAGGACCTCTCAGCTCTTGCGCATTGTGCCTGCCTTGCTGAGCTGAGAGCAGGGGAGGAATGCTGGTGAAAGCAGGCTCAGGACAGGTCCTGCCAGCTCTGCCTGGTCAGGGAGAAGGAATATATCTGGTGCAGGACCTTAGGCATCAGTGAGATGAATATTCAGTGTTACCTAACAGGATAACTCAGAGCAAGCATCCTGTTTATATTTGGTGGTGGTGAGATTTTGATGAGAGCAGGGAGTTGAAGGAGCTGTAAATGGGCTACACATGGGAGTCTTTCCCTTCTTGGTTTCCAGCTCATTTCAGGCCTGACCTGTAACAGCTCATTGTTGTCCTTGTCTTGGGTGTTAAGCATAGCTTGACTAATACATTGCAATCCCGTCTGTCTTCTTGCTATTTTTGTCTTCCTAGGGCAGGGCACCCTACCTGTAAGCTTCCTGTTGCTCTCCACCTGCCAGGGGATCCTAGTCCTCCCCACAGCAAGCCTCTCCTGCTTGAGTGCGTCCTTGTGATGCCACAGAGAGGAAAAAAAATAGAGACACACAGATATTCCAACAGGAGGTACAAAGTGTTTAAGAAAGATAAATCACTACTGTAATTTACACTTCAGGAAAAAATAGCCCACCTGGGCTCCGGGTAGCTGGACCTTCTGCATCTGTATTCAAGGGCCTGCCTCATTTGCTTTTAGTCTGCTTCTCTACAAAAACGAGGTGTGTGAGTGTGTGATCACACAGCTACTTTGTTCCCCTTAAGTTTTGAATCTGGTGAACAAGTTCAGCAAATTTGATGCAGGGGGAGAGTCTCAGTGGCATTGAGTTCTACATGTTCCATGAAAGTAGGCAGCTGTGCAGAGCCCCTGTTAATGGATGGCCCAGAGGAAGGGCTGTGGTGTTGGCTTGCAGGTTAATATATGGTTTTGGAGGAGTGTTTCTGTACAGGAGCTCAGTCCTGAGACCTCCCTCTGTAGGAAACAGCAGAAGTCTTTCTCTGGCATTTTCTTTTTTGATTTTTTTTTCACTCGGTGAGACTTGAAAACAAAAATAACGCTTTTCATCTTCAAAGAGCTTTAGAAACATCAGCTAATTAATCCTTTCCTCGTCTAGTGTGCTGCTTCAAGGAAAAGTGGGAAAGGAGGGATTTTTCTAAAAGTGAGTGAGACAGATCCTCAGAGGACCCATTTCAGTTCTGAAGGGTCTGTGGCTGTTGCTCCACTCCAAAGCATGTGGCTCTGTACCATGTTGTTGATTGTTCTTTGTTTCTGTAACAAATAAGTAAACAATGGAATTCAAAGAAACAGCCAAGAAGTGTCCTCAAGTACATATGCCCCAGCTTATGGATAAACCTAAAAGAACTGTAAGTGGGCTTAATCAGGAGGGCAAGAAAATTCCCATCATTAAATTTTAGATTTTTTTAAATGACCATACATGAGATAGTAACATTTTCTCATAAATTTTCTCGCAATTAAGGCATTTCCTGTTCTTGTCTTGATGTCCCTGAGCATCTCACAGGCAGTGTCAAAACCAGAAGCCTTAGGTAATCTCCTGGTGACTCTTGAGGGTTCTCTTCCCTCTCAGTCCAACAAACCATATGTGGGCACAGTGTCAGTCCTGACACTCATGTGACAAGTCGGTGTTGCCTTATGGATTCAGGGGCTGATGAGCACTGCACTGACATTGTCCCCCACCATGGGAAGAAGGAAGATCACTATAAACCAGGATCTGCCTGGTTTCTTCCAGCCTGACTGGAGAAGTCAGCACAAGGGGAATGGATGGAGGCTGTAGGTGGCTTTCACTCTCTTTAAATGAGCTCTGTGATCCATGTTTTCTGAAGATAGTCATTCTGACTTCTGGTCAGGAGCAACACATGCCTAGTCTGTGTGTGGGATGGGCATCAGTGCAAAAAGCCAGTGCTTCTGGTGGGTTTTCCCTTGCTTTCAGCCATCAGCCAAGTCTGGCAGAGGTGCCTGGATCACATCCAGTCTCAGGGATGTGTTATGGAGCACATTTGACACAGTGAGTCAGCCTCAAAAGGCAGCAGGTCAGCAGATGCCATGCTTTTGGTTTTTCTTGGCAGCGTGAAGGAGGACTACACCTCCTTGGTTCATCTGAATCCTACTTGTGCTGAGTACTTTGCTGTCAGGATCCTAAGGTGAGCATCTCCAAGCTCAACAGCGTCAAAGACACTGCAGAAGCTTTCGATCTAGGTTTCTTTCTCAAGAGAAATTCTGTAGTTCATTTCCTCTTGAGTCTACTCCTACTGTTTTTCCAGGGTGTTTCTTTTTTCATTACCATTCAGCGGGTGTGAACTTCTCTGTGGTCCAAAACAGGACATGCACGCAGCTCTGTGTCGTTGTGCTGGCTTTTGTCATGCAATCTTTTTGCTTTTGTCAGCAATTTCTTTTCTATTCCACTTTGCATCCACCCTGAGCTCTCTTGTGGAAATGATTACAACTAGAAAATAATGATTTTAGAATTGTTAGAACATAAATTAATTGTAGTTTCTGGTGGGACAGGAAAAAAGCAAGAACAGAAAATACTTCTCACTCAAGCAGAAGTTTTCCCTATTTTATACATATTTACTATTATTCTACAACTGAAAAGCCTGGATCCAGAAATACTGCAGGAGGATGAATTGGTGATTACAGAATGCATGTTCTCAAAGGAAGCTATTTTAGGTTTTCTCAAAGCAAAAAAATAATAAAAACCCTCAGGCTCCCCTGAATCAGGAATTTGATGCTGTACTTTGAGTAGAAACTTTTCGGGTTCCATGCAAATTTGTTGTCTTCAAATCATTGTCTTGCGCTTCCCTTGCTCATCTCTGCATAGCTCTGAATTTGGCTGCTCGTGTTTGTTTGCATAAATATGCAAGAAATGAGTCCAGAGTGGCTCTTGAAGCCGTGGTTGGGTTTGCTGGACTGGTAGATAAAAAAATTCCTTTTTTTTTCCTCTTTTTCCTTTTAAACTGATACATTCAGATCGGGCATCAGGAAGACACAGTAAACAAGGAGCCTGGCGTTGCTGTTTTTAGACAGGCACTGTTCGGAGTAGGATTGCACTTTAGGAGGTGCTAAGTATGTTCAGCAATATTGGCATTTTGTTTCAGTTGGATGAAGATCCAAGAGAAATCTGAGCCCTTCATGAATGGAAGCAGTCTTCCCTCATATGCCCCTACATTGCTTCTCCCTCTCGCTGGGCAGATGTAAAGAGCTGCATCCCTCCCACCTCCATCCCACCTCAACTGCATGTGGAGCTGGTTATTTCCCCTCTCTGGTGAAGGAAAAACGGGAGAGCCCTGCAGCTCCCTTTCCCTGGCCACGCCGCCCTGCGGAGATCACAGAAGTTGTACCGCTTAATCCTGTCGCTGCCGCAGCATCTTGTGGGGCGGCGACAATGGGCATGAGCAAAATACATAATTAATAAAGCAGCGGTGGTTGGCATTTGCTGCCTGGCGATGGGTGGGATGCGAGGAGAAGCAGGGTAATTATAGATGTGAAAAATGAGGCAGGAACACGGGGTAACCTTTCTAGGGTAGCTGTCCTGGTGATCGATGGGCCTACATTGTTTTCTCGCTAACCTTTTGGTGAACCTCCCCGTAGAACAACAGGGGAAATACAGTTATTCCCTTCCCCGTCTTGTTTCTTGGTAAAGCACTCGTGTACCACCTTATTATTGCACCCTAAATATTGCTGTGTGCTGGTAGTAAATCACAGGTGGGCAGTGAGCTGCCCCTCAGGCAGGGCCCTTCTATCCTGCCCCCATCCAGCTGGAGGCTCCTGCCGGGTGTGCTGCAGGCACCAGCTCTGTCACAGTCCCAGATAAACTAAAATGACGGCTTTCCACAGCTAAAATGGGTGTTGAGGGAGCTGCAGGGATAGAGCTGGGAAAGGGTGCAGTCAATGTAATGAAACAAACACTAAGGTTTTTTGATGGAGGGATAGGGAAGCTCCAAGACGTTGGGGCAATAAATTTGCGGGTTTAGAACTGGATGAAAGTGTCTTTAAAGAGAGGCTTTGGTCCATTTGCATCCCCTGCTGCTTGAGCTCTTACCTATCGAAGGCAAACCTGCTCTGTTTTCAGTAATTTCTAACACAGCTCTCATGTGGTGAGGTTTCTGAGAGCTGCAGTCAAGTTTATGAAGGCTGAACTCTGTCAGGAGGAAGAGGGTTTGGTTCAGGCATTTCGGGGGGAAGCCTATGATACACACCAGATAAAATTGCAACATGTAAAAAAAATGTGAAGAATGCCAGGAAATGTTCTTGAACCCTGCAGTTGACTTAACAGAGAGCTAAATGTTACAGGCAGTCACAATAATTGAAGATAGGAATGTATACATAGGACAGCCCCTTCTTTCAAGAAAGGGTGGATCTTTGCCTTCATGTCCTGGGAAATACTCTGGATTGTTGTATTTATTTATCTGGAATAATTGCTAAACTTCCTGTCAGCCAAAAGCATTCCTGATATATGGGGATTTCTTCGCCCTTTACAAGGACAGTACCAGCTACTTACAAAACAGTGAAATTAAGAAATGACATCCGTACTGCAGTGAGATCCAAGGACAAATTAGAAGTTAAAGTTAATCAGATGGGAATCAGATCAGATTCCCCTGTGTACAGTGAAAAGTTTCTTTTGCATGATTTATTTTTTCCCTGCAAGATTTGTCTTTCCAAAATTTCTGTCATAGCCACCTTAGATTTTAACATGCAGAAAATGTTTATGTTTTTTCAGAGCATTGGGATAGCTTTAAGAATTTGTTTTGGCAAGAAAAAAATGAAACAGTAAAAGGAGACATTTGAAGAGTCCTAGAAACAAATATATGACTATGTGTTGACATGTTATGAAGGTGTTGGGAGCGACTCCTTACTTAAAATTGTGTTGAAATTTGCACTTACTATGGATTTAAATTCATCAGCTTCACACTTTAATGATTGAATTTAGGTCCCTGATTTGGTACAGAGATGCGTTAGAGAACAATTGAATTTTCTATGTGATGGTTTTAAATAAAGAATGAACTCAACTTTACAGAAGACTTTGTCTTAAAAGTCTCTCCTCTGAAGAGGTGCCTTTCTTCCCACAAGCATCATGGTTCCTTCAGGACTATTTGCACGCCACCCTTGCATTGTTGATTGTATCCTAATTTTCTGTCTGGCTCCACTAAGATGTGTGACATTAACAAAGTCTTAACAGAGTTGTTCTTCTGCTACAGCTACAAGGGCCCTCTTCCATCTCTGGACAAGGGAGCAATTGCAGTCTTTGGCCCTAAAATATGGTAGCTGCAGGACTCATAGTGGTCACCCCAGTGCGTCAGGAATTGCGTTTTGTTCAGGTTTGATTGCAGCTCCTGTCTTAGCAGGTGCTGAGCAGCAAGTCCCAGAGCTTTTATTTCCAGGATGATGAGGGATCCCAAATTAGGCTGCAAGTTTTTTAGTGCAAAGACTGTTTTCTTCCATTTTTTTTACATCATCTAGTACAGTAGGGCTCTACTTAACACTTCCAGATGTTAGCCCTAATGTAAATGTAATAAAAATAAATTAAATTCAGAGTGGATTTGCGTTTCTGCAATCTGTGTTGTGCCCTGCTGCTTGTACAGGGGGCTGTTGTCACCCGTTCCACCAGCTGTGCTGACTCAAGTAGGGCTTGGGTTGAAAGTGGGAATTTCCAACCCTTTGCAGCAGGAATAGCCAACTGGGGCAGCTCCAAGGTGTCCCTGCTGTTCCCTGCCACGCAGGTCTCCATGTACAGATGAGCAGGCATTCCCAGGCTTTTCCTTAAACTCCTGCCTGGACCAGGCACGTTCTCAGAGCATAGGCAGGGTGCTGTGACTCACCAGGCGGGGCTTAAAAGTAGGCCTTGGATTTCATGTGCTGTTCCCAGCATGGCTGCTGTCTTGCTGGGTGATATCTACAGGTCATTTTGACCTAAAATTTGCCTTACCTCAGTAATACCCATCTGTTTCAAAAGAGCCATGTATTATTATTATTAAATCCATGTATTATTATTATTAATATTATTATTGTTGTTGTTCCCTGCTATAAAAAGTAGGAGTCGTGGTCTGACAGAGCATGCTGTTCACAAGGACCCCGCTTCTTTTCTTGGCTTTGCTGTGCTCTCACTGTATGATCTTGGGCGAACTGCTCCACCAATCTGTTCCCCTGTCACCACACATTGTCTTAGGTCATCAATCCTCTGGAGCAGACACAGTCCCTTAGCACGTTTTAGCATCTAGCATTGTGAGGCTCCGGGCTCTGCCGAAATACAAATAGCTGTGGCTAATAATAATAATAATAATAATAATAATAATAATAATATTAAATCTGTGTGGCTCTTCAGAGATAAGTAAAGGGCAATGCTCCTTTCTCCAAAGAGCAGGCAGGATAAGTACTTTATTTTTGTCTTTGTCTTTTTCTAATTATAAAAAAAGAAGGCAGCCAGTAGACATGACTAAAAAAAGAGAAAAAAATAAAAGAAGGCTGCAATAATTTGATATTTTTAGCCTCAGACCTGCTACTTGTTCTGTGAAGCCAATCTTAGGATCATGGCCTGAGTCTGGTTTGTGTCTGTGTTTGCCAGGGATAGAAATCTTTTGGAGCCTTATATTGACAGTTGGCTGAGTATTCAGGCTAATCCTATAAAACCACCATGCAGCTTGGTGCAACTTTCAGTATTTGCTGTGAACAAAAGTGTCAGGAGCGTTGCAGATCAGACATGAGAAGCTTCACTTGGCCAACACGTGGCAAGGCTCTGGGCTGGGACGATAAGGGCTTGGGATGGAACTGAGCGTGGCAGAATGGCTGGAGAGAGGAGAAGTCAACTTTTATTTGTTTCTGTGTGCTGTGGGATTTTTTCAATTATTATTTCATTTCCAAAGAAATGCAACAGCAACAACAAAAGGTCTTAAATATTCAGCAGTGAAAACAATAGGTTTGAAAAGGAAAACAAAAAGTTAGAGCCAGCTCTGGCATTGGTGGACACTTGGCTCTGAGGGAAGCGAGAACAGCTTGGATTTGCATAAATTGCATACTGCGGGTCAGAAAGCAGAGTCAGAATTATGCTTTCATTGCAGTGGCATGAATGGGAGCACATAATTGGCGTTCTTCCCCTCTTGATCAGATGCCTCCTTCAGGGGATTTCTGCACCCAATACATTGAGGCCCATCCATTCACTGCCTGGCATGGATAGGGCTTTTGTTTTCAAATTATGATTTTTCTATTCTCTGATTTCTTCCATAACCTGGGGAAGCCCCAGCCCTCCCCCCATGCATGGCCCTTTGTTTGGGAGAACAACCAGAGGTCACGCTGTGCTGAATGTAGCTGTTGTTGCATCACCCCCTGTGCGTGTTTTTGTGCTTCTGGCTCAGCGTGCAGCTCTCGACCCCCTGGGGGATGGTCCTGGTGCTCCGTGTTGGGCACCTCCTCTCAAGTTTATGGAGTCCTGCATTTCTGAGTGCACAGAGGTGAATATGATTGTGGTCAGTCAATGTACAAAGATGCTTGGCTGGGACAAGCTTATCAGGCTCTTGGTCATACCCAGGGCCTGGCTCTCTCTTCTGATATTGAGCTTTTTAGCACTTTTTTGCCTTTTATGATTTCCAGCTCAATCACAGCAAGGACTTGCTAGGGGATTCAGGTTCAGCAAAACACGAGTGCATGTTTAACCTGAGCTGCAGCCAGGCCCTTGCCAGGATTCAGGCATGTATTTGCTTCAGATGATGCACTTGGTAAATGCTTCCAGCAAGTGCACGTGGTGCTGCTAAAAACTCACAGAATCACTCGGTCCATCCAGACCCTGGCAGCCACATGGAAGCCTTTCCAGCAGGATGTCAAGTCCTGGTTATCCCCCCTGTGTGGTTCCTTCTCAGCACGGCTCACCCAGGGCTTCCTGTCTCACTCTGAATGCATGGTTGCAGTTTTCTTCTCCACAGAGCCACTGGCCAGACCAGATGCCTCGTGCCCCTTTGTTCTGTCCTTTCCTGGGACCATGCCCACCCTGCTGTTGATCTCAGATCTGTTCAGCAGCAGTGGCAAAGAGCAAACAGCAACTAACAGGTATTGATGGCTGAGGCCTGCTTCTTCATTTATTCACAGACAAATGTTTTAACCTGTCAGTGTTAAGAAATCATATTGATTGCAGAGATTTTGTTTTATTCCTTAGGTCTGTTAGTCAAAAGGGCAATTCCTCCTTTAATGTCTTCCTGCCATGGGCTTGTTTCCACTGCACCTTGTCCAGAAAATATTTTCTTTTCAAGGCTCAGGGAAAATGATCTTTATGAAATATAAACTATGGGAATTTTCATTCCCCTCTGGCTTTAGGAGGAGGAGAGCAGCTGGTAGAGAGTGGATGAGAAAGGCTTTATCTGCTATATTTTGGTTACTGCACTTTGAGTGATGGGTTTAATAATTGATAGAGCAATTTAGCAATGATCCATAATCCTGAAAGAAGCCTACGCTCCCCTCCCTTTCTGTCTCCCTCCCTTTCTCCTTCCCTTCGAGACTGACAGGCTGCTCTCAGTGGTTTTGTCTGCAAAATTTCATCCCTTGGTTTCTGTAAACAGCCTGACATGGGAGAGGGGGGGAAAAAAGCAAGTGTTTCTAAATCTTTTGTCTTGTTTCCACAAACAGCTGCACTGCTTTCTCCAGCTCTGAGCTTCAGTCATTGATTTGCTCCCATGCTCTTGCTGAAGGGAGCAGGAGGTTTTCTTTAGGGCCCTAACCTAAATGAAGTGTGTATGTACAATGTAGATAGGAGAGTAGGGAGGTGCAGAGCCTCCCAGCAGGGACCCCTCCCTCCCCATTTAAACCCAGGCTTTGTTCATGGCTGAATCCAGTTTGCTTAATCCCAGGAAAGGTGCATAGGGATGGCAAGTGCTTGATGTGTAAGTGTGGTTTACTTGAAAGTCTTCCAGGATTAAGCTATGGAGATTGCTTTTTCCAAGAGCCTCCTGTGGGTGGTGGCAGCAAGCAGGGGGATCCTGTTGGGGGGCTTGATAGGTGTCTTTGTGAGTCCCCATTCTTCAAGATGGATGCATAGGGTTGTGCTTCCAGGTGCAGGGTGTGCACCCCTTCACAAGGGTGGGGGGTTCCTGTATGGGATGTCCACATTAAGGGTGGGAAGAGAGGAAAAGATGAAGGAGGAAAAGGAGACAGACATAGTGAGCAGGAGGGAAAAAGAGACAAGGTTATAGGTGCTGAGTGTGTGTTGAGGCCGAGGCAGAGTGAGGAGAGGGAGGGGGTGCAGCCTGGCAGAAAGCCAGGTGTAAGCAAAGTCAAGTGAGATGTATTAAATTATGTTTTTCCATATGTATTGCATAGATGCCAGATTGACAACAAGTTGTAATTAAGCATGACATAAAGTCAGCTATGCACAGCTGTATTATTCCTTAGAATTACGAGGGGTGAGCTCCCTTGGGGCACAGCAGAGTTCATGGATGCTCCACCATGGGAGGTCTCTAAGGCTAGCTGAATGCTTGCCAGGAGTGACACAGGCATTGCTGGGATGGCCCAGGATTGGGGCAGGGAGGGAGTGGGTGACTTCCCTGAGGTTCAGGCTAGCCCTGTCTGCCTCTGACACCATCCTCTGGAGTATTTTAACCCTTCCCAGTCAGCACCCTGGTAGAACATGAGCAGTGGGCCAGGGGTGGGTAGTCTAGTCTGCTTCTATGAGTTATTTGCTATTAAATACCCTTAGCTAGCAATGAGAGGCTCACAGGGCTTGAAAGAAATTGTTGTGTAACTTGCTCTCTGTTTTCAAAAGACACAACTGTGTGCATGTACACTTGATTAAATACCTGGGGACGTGCACCTGTACCACAGGAAACACTCCCAGCTGTGTAGGGCTTCCCCTGTGTGTAGGAGGATCTTGGTGACTTTCCTTTTGAGAAATATATGATTACTGGACCTCATACAGTTAGAGAAGTTCAGGTGACAGGAGGCCCTGGGAGGTCATTTAGTCCAACTTGATGGTCAGGGTAGAGTCTGCCATGAGATCAAGATCAGGACTTCATCTTGCTGGGTCTTAAAAGCCTCCAAGGTTAGCAATTGCAGAGTCCCTCAGGGCAGCCTGTGCTGGTGGTTCATTTATCTGCACAGTGGAGGTGTTTTCCCCATTCCATCCCCAGAGGGGTCCTCTCCTGTTTCAGTTTGTCTGTCATCTCTGCCTTCTGCTGCCCACTTGAGGGAAGAGCCTGGCACCATTTACTCCATGTGGCAGAGGAGGAGGAGCAGGCTGCTGGCATGGACACCGTGGTTCCCCCTCCCCACACTGAGGTTGCTCCAGTTCACCCTCCCACTGGGATCCCCATACCAAGCGTGGTGTCCAGATGTGGCTGGAGGTGGGTTACCACATTCCTTGGTCAGCTGGCCCTGTTTCAGGGATGCTGTTGGTCCTGCTGCTGCCAGGGTCTTCCCTTTAGCCCACTGCCCCTTGAGCCAAGGTGCTCATGGCCATTCCAGCTGAGCAGTTCCCCCCTTGTCACAGCACTCGTCTGTCCCAGGGGCCAGACCTGGCATTTCTCCTGGCTGTATTTCAGAAGGTCCCTACAGAAGGTCCCTATCAGGCCATGCCTCCCACCTGTTCAGCCCCTCTGGGTGGCAGCCCTGCCCTCACGTGCATGGCCAGTACCCACAAACTGGGTGAGAATGACTCTGCCTCCTCCTCAGGTCTGGGATAAAGATGTTAAATGAGACCAGTCTGGGATAAACCCCTGCAGTGCCTCCCTGGAGGTTACCAGCCTCCAGTTTATATTTATGTTCTGTAGCATAAACCATCACTGAGGGCTGAGTGGATCCAGCTTCCAGTCTTTTGAGCTGATATTTGAGATATTTTTTGAAGTGTTGCAGACTAATCTGGACGGATGGGCAAGAGCAATGTGAGCAGTGCAGTGTTTGAGTTCCCTTCTAGTGGTGGTTGTACAGGTGGCCTGGCAGCCCTGGAAATGGCTCTGGCTACACCCACAGTCCTTCCCAGGAGCCAGTGTACCTGTGTTTGACCTGTGAAATACAGAGCCTGCTAGGAGGCCCTGTAGTGGCACTGTCCTTCCTTATCACTCAAACCAAGACATCTCTGTGGGCGAACAAGCATACTGTGACCAACTGGGTGGCATTCCTCTGGGGTCCTTTCCCTCCCTCAGGAATAACCCTGTGCTGACTGACCTCTCTGTGGTTGGAACTTTATGCTGGAATCTGAAAGGCATCGTGTGCCTGCATATTCTGGGATGAGTCTTGACTAGCAGGGCTGTCCCTTGCTCATGCAGGAGAAATGCAGAAATCCAGCAATGAGGGTGAGCCCAGCATTTCCCCGCTGAGTGACACGAGTGGGGCCAGGAGCTGCTCTCCTGTCTGCTGCATGGGATGGGGAGTGAGCAAGCAGGAGCTGTTGGGGCTTGTAGGTGTGTTATGCTCTGGCCCTGGTGGCTGCCTTTATCACAGACACAAAAGTCTGCAGATGCCCAGCCCTGGAGGAGAGGATGGCCTTAGTCTGGGGGCCATCCATATTTGATGTCTGCATCCCTTCCAGGTGTCTCTATGAGTGGAGAGGTGGAGGGGTGAGGGAGATAGCAACTGTAACATTTTACTTCCAGAATATGAGCCTGTCTCCTTTTACATCGGTTCACTTAAGAAATGATTTGGAGTCTGAGAAGTACAGAGGAACAAAAAAAAAGGTTCTCTGTGCATTCCACCTCCATTACCTAAGAGTTAAAGGTACTCTGCATTCTACCATACATGGCAATAAAAGGTGGACACCTCCACAAAATACAGATGAGTCAAGTGAGCAAGTATGAGAAAGAGTCCATAAAGATGCTAAAGAAAGGGTTCATCTGAGAGGAGGGTAGAGCTCCATCACTTGGATAAAAACACCTTTGTAAGACACACAAAGGATGCAGTTCCTTGTCCTCACGGGAGGTATCTTGGTGCATGGGAGAGCATGAGCTGTGAGTGGGGTGAAGCATCCCTGCTTGGGCAGAGGAGCTCAGCTTCTGCCTCTCTGCCTCTGCCCAGGGCTTCCTGAGTGGAGATGTGAAAGCTGCTGCTTCCCAGAATTCAGGCTGTAGTGAGTGAGACGGGAGCTGTGTGTACCAGCTCAGAGACACCTTCACTGCAGGTCTGTCTGCACTGCCTGCAGCTGCCCCCAGCCTTCTTCTGGGAGCAGGAACACTCTCTGCTCAAGGTGCCAGCAAGTATCAAGCTTTGAGTTATATTTTCATCTGAGGTGTACACTTGTCCATGAAGGACTCTGCTGAGACTATCACGCTTGGCCATGGGATCTTACCAGAGGTGGTAAATTATCCCTGAAGAGGGCAGTTTGCAGGGAAGTTTTAAAATTCAGAAAGAGCCCAGCTCTCTGAATCCGAGTCTGTGGAAATGAATTTTTTTGGCATCTGTTTTTAATGTCCTGTGATGTGTGGGTGAAAAAGCCAGCAAGCTAGACTGGTAATTAATTTTCCTGACAGAAACACCAGACAATGAAATTACCCTGCCACAAAGCAGGGTTGCTAAAGTAAATACTCTGCCAGCAGCAGGCCTGAGAGCAGGATGGGGTCGTGTGTGAGGTGCAAGCAAATGATGAGGTGGCACTGCTGCCTCTGGGGACCTGCAGGTGCTGCCAGCATGGGGACCCTGCTGCCCAGGGCACCAGCACCAGCAGCTCTCTGGTGTATGCAGGCACATTCAGGCTGGGATCCAAAGGATGGGGGACTGACTGGACTCACTGCTGAGCCGAGGAGCAGGTCACCCTTTGCTGTCCAGGCAAGTAATTTGGTTGGAAATGGGTAGGGATGTGGGAAGTGAGCATGGGATGGCTGCTTTTGTCCTGGAGACAGAGGCTTTTGGCAGGGCTCTTCAGTCTTTCCCAGGCTGGTGGCAAGTGGTTTCTAAACCTTTGGTCTGTGCTGGTGTGATTTGTGTGAGCTGTAGAACAGGTTGTGCCTGTGCATGTAGAAGGGGAGTGCCTTTTGTTGGAAGACATTGAGGGCAGCTCATGGGAGAGGAAGGACAGGAGGGCAAAGTTTTCTGTTTTCCTTCTGTGTGTCTTGTACTGGAGGCAGGAGTTACCGTGCCAGGAGTGCGGCAGATGCACAGCCAAGGAACGGGCGGAGAGCGGGAACTGGGGATGTTCCTGCATGCATGGAGGTATCTGGCAGCTGGCTCCACTGTGTGCTGTCAGACAAGATCCCTCACCACAATCAAAAGGTTTGGTGAGTCTGTGTTAAAAACCTGTATTGTTGGTACAGAAAATACTTCTCTGTGCAGTCATGGAGAGATCTGCTGAAGATTTCAGTGCTGTTTGGGAGGATCTGCTGCCGTGTGAATCGTCCTTCCGATTTATGATTGCAATACTCGGATGTGCACATTTTCATAGGGCATTTTCCCTTGTTATACAGTGCTAGCAGCTGCAGAATGCACAAATCCCACACAAGAATTGTTTAAGACGTGGAAACAGTTTTCTGTCCCTTTGGGATAGAGAATTACACTGTTCCTATTGCTGAGCTAAATCTGAGTGCTTTTAGGAAAACAAGGGTCAGTTGTGGAGTGGACTGCATGTGCATTTTAGGACCAGAGTTATTTAATGTATTCATTATCTGCAAAAAGTGCTGGAGCAGTAGTGAAGTGTTCAAGCATGCAGATACCACATACTGTCTTAGGTTAGGCTACAGAAAAGAGCGAGGAGCATTTAAGGGACTTGATCTAGATTACAGAAAACATTATGCTAGATCAGTGCAGTACCGAAAGGCAGTAAACATTGGAAGAGAAAAAATGAACTATTTCTGCATAATTCTATGTCCTAAATTAACTGCAGCTTCTCTGGAGAAAGGACTGCGTGTCTCAGAGGATCTCCCAGATAAAACATCTGCTGAAATGCCTCGTGTCACTCCAAAAGCAAACAAAATATTAAGCTTAGGGAAGACTGGAATGCAAAAGCATTCTGCAAATAGTGTAAAATAAGCCTGGGGAATATCCTTGTGTTTAACTCTTTTTAGGTCTATTCAGCTTGTCTCCAAGCAATCATGTCAGGAAGAGTTACAGGTTCAGGCAGTGAAAGTGGATTGAAACATCCATGGGATGGTACACTGAGAAGGCAGAAGCTGCTGCAGACCTGGGAGAACAGGGCAAAGATATAAAAACACTTGTGGTAAAGGACAGGTGATTCAATCATTTCCATCTTCACCTCTAAACCAATCTATGTGAACACAAAGTGAGACTTGACGAATTTAAACCTGATGAAGGAAAATCAAGCTTTAAACAGCTGAGCTAAGATGCTATTGAAAGCAGAAGGTTGCCTGTGGAACTCTGTGCCATAACATGTGATGGAAGTCAAGATCTCACCTTGTCTTAAAAAACTGACATGTTAAGAAAGAGAGGAGCTGCCTGTTAGATACCATGTGCAGAAGGATGTATGCATCTTTAACTGAGCATAAAGAGCAATATACACAGCAATATACAGGGGAGATTCAAAGGTATTCTGTCAGTGGTTATTTCATTACAGAGCTCATAGCATGCTGCCCCAAAATGCCCAAAATGGCACTGGCCATTTCAAGCAGGCAGAGCACTGTTCCTGGTGACTGCAGCTCCCTCTTTCCCACAGCAAACAGGAGGTATCTGCTGGCTAAAAATCTGGAATCTTGTGTGGTGTCCACTACCTGTTGTTCTTGAGGTGTCTTAATGACTATTTAATTAAGTTAACAAGACTTTTTTGTCTTAGGGCCACTCCCTCTCCATGGAAAAATCACAATGATTACATGAAGGCTGGGAGAAAAGCACAGCAAGTGGTGGCTGTGGTGTGTGTAAGGCACCATATCACCTCGATGCAGCCCCTTCTCACAGGCATTCTCACCATTGTTAGAATTCATGGAATGAGTCATGTTCTGTTTAGTGGCACTCCTTGTGTTTAAATAATATGGACATAGATTTGTGCTTTTCTCACCAATAGCAAAGATGGAAAACTTCTTCTGCATGTAAAAAAGAAATTCTCTCCTTACTACTCCAGAAAGTGGGGCTTTCAGGTAAACCCACTTGACAGCCAAAGACTCAGGAGAAAAAAAAAAATAAGAGATTTTTGGAACCTCAAATTCTAGGTCATCCCTTCTTGCAGGGGTCTGAAGGTGTTGGCAGCCTAAGTGTGGGGGGAGAGGAGGGGAGGTGTGTGCTGCATATGACAGCAGTGCAAGTGTTTTTCTATGCACAGGGAGTTTTCCACACAAAATCGTGTTGGGAATATCCCTATAGTCCACCCCTCCACTTGAGTTAGTGGGAGGGATTTGAAGTTGAGGGGATTCGTGGCTGAGCTCTCATTAGTGACCAGGGACATTTCCTTCACAATGTGGAAGGCAGGCAGGGAGAGGCAGATGGCTTTGAATGCAGGATTTACATAGTAATGAGATTCAGGTCACCATAGCTGTCTTTTTCTCTCTGCATTTTGTCTAGGTGTCAGGAGTGTGTAGGGATGACAGGGATGATGGAATAGGGAGGAAAAGAGGAAAATTAACCCCTTGTTCATGAGGAGAGGTTGCTGTTAGAATAAAAAGTTTGTCACAGTGGGCTAAATAGCAGTAGGGTGTGACAATGACAAGCACAGATGAAGCTCAAATGGCTAAAGGTAGCCACTTTTTAAGTTTCTGACTTGTTTTTTGTGGGAATGGCACAAAGAATTCTAACTTTAAAATCCCAGAATTTCCTGTAATTTTTACATTCTGTATTGTTGGTTTAAGAAGAGGTAGTTTGAGACTTTTATCATTACAAGTCCCCCAGAATTGGGGAAGCTTGTGGACTGAAGACAGGGCATAGATTCCTGCTACAGAGTCTTTGCTTCTTTGGAAAAAAATTACCATTTTGCTTGGTTTCTTGGCTAAAGACTTGTCTTGACATGACTATGTAATGGTGTGATTAAAACATAATATTTTCCACTGCAATTGGTAATCCTTAGTATGATCTCACTAGTGTCAGATCTTATCCTGATGACAAATGGGGAACTGGGAACCATGGGTCCTATTTCGAGCTTTGGATGGTGGCACTTGATTTGCTCAATAGCCAACCCCAGGCATTTCCAAAATATGCATAAGGGCCTGAGAAATCCCAAGGCTATATTTAAAATGATGAAAGTTTTAAAGCAGTGTGTGTTTGTTTTATCTGTCTTCTGCTTTTTCTTTCTTTATCGTTAGAGGAGTATGGGTGAGTTATTCTTCGTGCTGTACATCCCATGACACCAGAAGCTGGGGCTTTAGAAGCATTGCAAGAACAGGAGAGAAGCTTTAGGTGATCCTTGTATAAAGAGGAACTGTGTCATATAACTGCATGGGGACATCTAGGCAGAGGTGGGATAAGTAAAGTGTTTGTGTGTATAAGGTTTTCAGTATTTGGAAAATATTTTTGGTTCTTTCACACAGAAGTTTTTGAAATGCAGAATGTTTGGGGCACATAGGTCAGGATTCATCTCGTCTCACCTTGGCCACTGGAGTTGAGCAAGTTCATTTAACCTCATCTTGCAGACCTTTTCAGCATCAGTGGAGAAGGATTCCAACCACCCCAAGGCAGTGGGACAGATTCTCCCTGGAAGGGGAGGGAGCGGAGGTGCTTTGGTGGCATCTCCTGGAGCTGGCAATAAATGCATAGCCAGAGAGCTGCTGCATTTTGGCTGGTTGGGCTGAAAGGGAAAAGGAAATCTAATCAGGCACCTGGGACAGACTGGGAAAGGAAGGCTTCTTGGCTACTTCCTCCTGAGGAAAAGGCTTAGGTCTAATAGTTCTAATTACATTATTTCTTTGTTTTATTGTTACAGCCATTTGTTTAAAAAGTCAGTAATCCTTTTATACCAGTCCTGCAATGATTATTTAATGTCTGGCTGTTTGTGAACCCACGGAGCTGTGTGAACAGAGGATGCTTCACTGCAGGGGATCTGCACAGTTCTCCACAGGACAGCGAGCTGGGCCTGAGAGCCTCGAGTGGGGGCCTTGATTGGGTGCCTTCATATTTCCACTTGCTGGATGAAAGCAGTGGTAGTTCCCTCCTTTACAAAATGCTGCCAGATGTAAGGCTGACTCTTGGCTCTATATGGCCACAGTGCCCTTCTGTAAGGCTAAATATTCACCGACTAATGTTTGGTTAGCAGGCACTGTGCCAGTGACCAGTGAGTCCCTCAGCTCTGCCAGAGCAGTGACACTTGTTGGTGGCAGCTCTGTGAGTGTCACGATGGGCACCAGCTGCCCAACGCCAGCTGAGCAGCTCTGCTCCCCTTGCTGATGTTTTCTGACCTCTTTTTTTGCAGAGCCCCTGAAATCATCCTCGGTTTACCCTTTTGTGAAGCAATCGATATGTGGTCATTGGGATGTGTCATTGCAGAGCTGTTCTTGGGCTGGCCCTTGTACCCAGGAGCTTCAGAGTACGATCAGGTGGGTGTGGAAATTGCCCTGGGTGCTGGTAAGTGCGCACATCTTTTTCCCTTCTCCTGTCAGAGTGAGCAGATGCCAACTTTTTCACTTTGGCTAATGATGCATCTGTATTTCTTGCTCTCTCAAGTCAACATTGTCATTATGCACCTGGGTATTTGTTCCAGGTAACCAGTGTGCAGCTTGGTATGCTGCCTGTTAAGACCTGGCTGCCTGAGTGAAATCTCAATCAAGAGTCAATGCTGCCATTGACTGGAGAGCTCAGTGCATGTCCCTCCTCACTGAGCAGAGCAGGCACCCGTTCTCTGCTGTAACAGCAAGTGCAGTATAAAGCCTTATTTGTTAGAAGAAACTGCATGAACTCAGCTGCATTTCATAACCCCTTTTATGAGAGTGCATATTAAAAGCAATGACAAGAAGGAGAACGTTGGCAGTGATGTAGGTTTCCAGTTAATATAAGCTGTCGTGCCTTTTCTCCCTATAGGCTTTCATGCCCTTTCTGTAGTCCTAAAACCAATAATGCAGCAGCAGCTAGAGCCAGGGCTGTAGAATACTTTGCATTCCCATAGTATTCAGGCTGATCTTAGCTGTCTGAAAATGCAGCCTGAAAAGGGTCTTTTTTCTTTTAGGAAATAAATTTTTAAAAAAGAAAAAAAAAAAGGCAGGAAAATAAATAAGTTTTTCACATACTGAAATGTTTTCTTGACTTTTCTTTTGAAACCAGTATTTTTTTAATCAGAGCTCTAAAGGTAAAATTTGGCAGGGGAAATAACTTGCAGCAAAGAGCAGGGCTATTAGTGACTCTAAAGGAAATCAAATGTAGCTGAGAAACTTACAAGCGTTTGAAAATCACATACCAAGCATGAAAAGTAGATTTCTTTCTCTTCCCTGTTGCACCCCAAAAGCCATAAAACACACAGCTGGAAAAGAAATCACCATACCTTACTGGCCAGCTTAACTGCCCAGCACAAAGCTTCCTCTGGTAAAGTGTGACCAGGGCTCCTGGGGAGCTAGGAAAAGGGGTAGGGGCTGATCCTGGTACTGGGTGCAGGCAGGATCCAGGTGCCTCTGAGGTGTGTGAGCTCTCATGGACCTGAGGAGCTGCAGAGCTGAGCAAGCCATGCACAGTGAACCAGAGCCTGAGTGCTTGGAAGTGACTGAAAGCACGGCTGCTTTTTATGTCTTTATGTATTTAATGTTTTTATCCCTCTCTGTTTCTTCTCTCAAAAACACTTTCCATTCTTCCCTAGAATTTTTGAGAGTAGGTGACTGGTTTTAGTAGTTTTGCAGAGTTTGCAGCAATTTTGCAGAATGAAGCCGTGCAGGAGACGGGAGGTGCCAAAGTTAAGGTTTTGTGTGGCACCTCAGGCATGTGTGACATTGGTCTTTAATTGTGTAATCACAATTTCTCCTTTATAAATAAATAAAAGTTTGAGATCCTGGAAACACAAATAGAGTGTCTTTTAGCTGTGTGGGTGCCAATGAGGTCATGCTTGTGGATGCAACCCAAATAACGTCATGTAGTCAGGAGAGACAAGTACTTTCCATACCATGAGGGCGTCAGTTGGGTTGAGTGTATATTTCACCTTAGTTCAAAGGCAGTCACTTCATAATCCTCTGTTTGGAACTTCAGACTGCTCCTAGGCCATGCTGTGTGCTCAGGTGGAAGAAAAACAGCAGAAATTAGAGAGCAAATATCAAATTGCTGAAATGACTTCCTAGAGAGGAGAGGGTGCAGAGTGTTGAGACATCCCATTGAAATCACTGTGTGGGTCCTTCTCTTTGAACTTAAAAAATTTAGGAACTTCCCTCTCTTCATCCTTAGGCCTTGTGGGAATGCACTCTAAGGGTGTTTCCAGTGATGTATGCGATAAATGGAGGGAATTCCATTCAGAAATTCTCTTCCTCTCATTCCTTCACTGAGTTTTTCAATGCGAAGTTTCTCTACATGCTGCATCTTCTGTTTTTGTCTGTTCTGTTGGTTCAAATGCCTCCTGAACTCCTTCAAGGAAGACCTCCAGAGATCTCCACAGGATGAGCAGTGACCTCTCATCCTTCTCTTGCAGATTCGCTACATTTCACAGACGCAGGGCTTACCAGCAGAGTATTTGTTAAGTGCAGGGACAAAGACGACGAGGTTTTTCAACAGGGATACAGACTCACCATATCCCTTGTGGAGGCTGAAGGTAGGAAGACATTCCTTTGTTTCTTTTACCATGGAGTTGTTGGTTGGAAGTGAGGAGACTCTCAGGTCACCTCAGAGTCTAAGTTTCTGCTTTTTGCAGTGCAGCACACACATTGGGGGGGTACTGCCCGAGGTTAAACTGCCATCCCCAAAATTTGGAGCCTATAATACACCTGGTTGGCATTGCAATGTAGGAAATTTAAGTCCAGAGTTGACCTGGAGATCTCCCTCTACGTAGTCAATGATGGGCACAATGGTGTGTAGTGGGCAGACCTTGCTCTAATATCTATCTCATTGTGGGGGAAAAGAAAGGCAAGCATTTTAATTCTACAGTCAAAAGCTCTAGTAAAGCAGGTGAGCCTCGAGTGTCCTGTGCCCGTGGGTTTGGCTGCATGCTGTCCCCAAGGAGAGAGGCCAAGGGACTTCTGGCTGGGATGGGATGCTGTACCTCAACACCAGGGTGGATGTAAGAGACACACCATAGTTGGGAGGACCCTCAGAAGTGAAACAGAAGAGATAAATCACCTTGTGACATGAAAGATGTCACATAACCGTGGTGGAGATGGTGTAAATGGTGTCTGGTCAGGCAAGAGAGGCATGATGGTCCCTGGTGAGGACAGGGTGAGGCACATGTGGGAAGTGGCACATAATCTGCAGCTGGTTGCAGGGCAGTGTTGGTCAGTGCCTGTGTCCTGTTTTGAGCAGACGCCAGATGATCATGAGGCAGAGACGGGGATTAAGTCAAAGGAAGCAAGAAAGTATATTTTCAACTGTTTGGATGATATGGCACAGGTAAGAGCATTGGTGAGTAACCAGCAAGACTGTTCACATGCTTTCCAGCAACACTAACAAAAGGGAATTCTGGAAGTTCTCTGTGTATCCTATTCTGGGGCCAGCTCCTGAAAAATACCGGGATTATGCCTATCAAATTTGCTGTTACCTGCTGCTTTGTAGGAGTGACTGCACACAGGGGTATGTGTGCTGTAGTAAAGCAGCCTCGGAAAGTGGCTAAGGCACGTTTCTGAGTGTTGAAATCCTGCATTTTCTCTTGTCTCTCCAGTGCTCTTCTGTATGACCGCTGGCAAGTCACTTGCTTTCTCTGTGCTTTAATAGTTCCATTTGTTAAAGGGTGACAGTGGAAATATTCACCATGGCCACAGAAGAGTGTGCTCACTGTAAAACATGGTTGGCTGGGGGAAGAATGGGAAGTACTAATTCCCTATGTCAGTTCCATGTCGTTGTGAGAGCTAATCCCAGCATAACCACTCCTGTGACAGGAGTTTGTGCTGACAAACCAGTGTGCAAAACTGGCCCAACACTAGCACCAAACTGGAGTTCGTGCTAGCAAGGTCTAGACACTGCAGCAAGTAAAACATGTAAGCATGCAGGAATGGAGGACTGGAATCTGAGGAGACTGGATAATTAATGAAATAATATAAAAAGTCTTTATTTCCCGGCACCTGATACATGAATGGGATGTTTCTCATAAACCTACTGACAATTTTTATACATTTTATATATTTTTTGCTCATAGGACACATAGATAAGTATCTGATGGCACAGTATATGATAAATACTGTGATTATCAGAGCCTGCCTGCTACCACATGGAAGCTGTTCATCTTCAGTGGAGGGTGATTAAGTGTTTCATTAGCCGCTGACCCAGGCGAGCTGAACACTTAACAGACTGTCTGGAGCTGTGACATGCACAAGCCAGATGAGTGGCCACCACGGAGTCTGGCGTGGCTCTTCAGCAGCCACCCCTTTGCACAGGGAGGCTGGCAGGGCGTGTGCACCAACCAGGAGTAAACACAGTTTGCTGGAGACCCGACCATCTGCTCTTCCCCTTGAGCACTCACTCCTGCCCCTTCTCCTTTAGGTAAACATGACAACGGATTTGGAGGGCAGCGATATGTTGGTGGAAAAGGCAGACCGGCGGGAGTTCATAGATCTGCTGAAGAAGATGTTGACGATAGACGCGGATAAGAGGATAACCCCCATTGAAACTCTGAGCCACCCTTTTGTCACCATGACACACTTGCTCGACTTCCCTCACAGCACACAGTACGTGGCTTTTGTTCCCCTTGGGTTTTGAATTGAGGGGTGAAAAGGAGAGCTGGTTGTGGTGGAGACCGAGTGTATCTGAGGGGTTTTGTTAAGATGTTTAATCCCTAAGTTTAAGTTTTTAATCCTTTCCTGCTTAAAAGGAAAAGATGATTGCCAACTCAAGGTTGCAAGAATTGTGTTGTAGGTGCTTGGCATTTAAAACGCTGCAGCGTGTGCTACATTAATTATGTAAATATTCAGTAATTACATATTTTTGCATTAAAATGCAGGAGAAATTATGCAATTAGTGCTGAAAGTATCAGTCTATTTCAAAGTAATATAGTCCTGATTGTTACTGGAGTAATCAACCTTATCTGCAGTGGGAAGCCGACCCTTCCTCCCAGAACCTGTCCATCGTGCCAGGAGTCAGCTTGGGGCTGTTCTCTTTTTAAGGGAAGAGCTGTTCTGCAGCAGGCTGTTTTACAGGCATAGGCACCAGGATGAGGAGTTCAATTTTCAGCTTGGTTGTTGTCCACCTGTGTCACCTTAAATACCACGTTCTGACCTCATCTGACACATGTAGAATCAGGACGGCCTCCACTGCCTGATGGAGATGAGAAGTCACATCTTCAAGCCTGACTGCCCTTCTCCTAAGGCTGCACCACAGAGCACAGCAGCCTGAAATGCAGGATACCTGTCCCCAGCCCATTGCCCATGTCCAGTTCACATAGGGACAGGTTTCTCAGGTGTAAGTAGAGAAAGTAGACACATAGTGGGAGTTTTACAACGCATTCAGGACACTTAGCTTTGAACATCCTGCTTTACAGCACCTGGCAGTTCAGGTGCTTTCACAGCCTGTCCCTCCCCCTTGACAGGAGAACAATTATTGGCACAGTGCTGTACTTTCATTGGATGCTATTTGCATGAGTGTTTTAAAGGCTGTCAGGAGCTCAGGTACAAAATTAAAGGGGGCTGCTTGAAGAGCTGCAGAGCAACAGGTAACTGTGTCAGCTCCCCTGCCTGTATGGGTGGCTGCAGTATTTTGAGTTTGTTTAAGGTAGCTTTCCCCCTTTGAAGGAGCTGTAGCTGCCTTTTTGTTACATTTATCACAAGATAAGAGCATCTGCTTACCAGAAGGTAGTGGGTGCACGATCTGTGTAGACCCAGACTTAGCCTGTACAGCCATCTTTGAGCATTGTTACCTAGAAATAGACAGTAAGTGATAAATGAAAACAAGATGGGGCATGATTGTGCTAAACAGGAAAAACGTGAAGTTTCATATTTAAAAAAATCATGAATAAAATGCAACAGCAAAAATACTGAGTGAGCATCATAGACAAAAGTCGTTTAATTTGCAACAGTTCTTCTGACTGTGCAACAACTGATTGTGTAAGATAGGAGAGATTTGTGACCTAATGCACTGCCGTCAGAAATCTTTCCACTAACGCAACAGTCCGTAACCACATCTTCATTTTTGAAGTGCTCACTTGTGGCTACTCAGGCAAAGCCCCAGAAAGATTGAAAATATCATTGGGGCCAACAGCAGTGAGAATTTTAGCCAAATAAAGAATTCAGCATCATGTCTCTGAATACCAAGTGTGTGCCAGCCGGGTGTGTGACCCCACAAGCCCTTCCACGCTGGAAACAGTGACTGGCAAAGAGAGCAATAAGCTGTAACCAGCATGGCAAGTGGATGGAGATTTTGTCTGTGATTACTTGTGCTTTGGAGAATAGAAACTTCAAAGCCATGAAAGATGCAGGGAGCTATAATCTCTCTTGGAAATAAATTGGGCAGCAGAAGAAGTGAGAATATATGGATGCTGTAGCTTTTGGAAGGAATCTCTGCTGTGGCACGTTTCAGAGAGGCTGCAAGTTCAAGCAGTGCAAGAGGGGCTGTTCTGCTTTCTTACAAGCAGACAGCAAAGAGAGCTTAGCTTCCCATTTCACGTATTTAACTTCCTGGCTCTTAAATTGCTGAGTACTCCTCAGACTTTCTGTCTGTTTTGCTTTGTCCCTGCTGGACTTTTCTCCCACCTTTTTTTAAAGTAAAGCCAGAGAACTTGGTATTGCATTTGTAGAGCTTACATCTTGTTAGATAAAACCATTTGGTGACGCACACTATTCACCATGTACAGAACTTATACTCCTCCCAGTGCTTTCTTCTTTGTGCAGGGAGAATTGTATTCACACTTGACTGAAAAGAAGTGATCCAATAGCCTTCTGTATTTATTTGATAAGTGTTTGATTTTGCTGGATGTTCTGTGGCCAACAGGTATAGTTCTGGAAGTGAATGCATATAATGGGCAGCTGTGCACAGTGTCCTGAGCCTGGCTTGTCTGCAGGTTGTTTTTGGCCCAGATCCACCAAGATATTACTTGTAGGATAAGAGAGGTGACCATTTGAGTAAGAGACAAGACTGGGATAAAAACATCTAGGTCCTCTTCATCAACCTCAGGGATCATATAAGGTTGTTCCTTTGGAAGGGACACTGTTTCTTAAAAGTGATGTGAGGATATCCAAGAGTTTAGCTCATTACAAAACAGTCAGTGTGCAGCTGATTTTCACTGCTTGGAATTTCTCTTTCTCCATGTTGGGATAATGGAAATAAAATAAATGCCTTTATAGTTTCTGAGGTTGTGTTTCAGACTCTGAGGTCACATTTGTAAAAACAGTTATTGTGGAACAATTGTGGAAAACCTGTATTGGTTTTCAGATATCAAAAGTGAGATTGTACTAAAAATACAATGTTATCCAGATTCCCTGTGTTGTTGTCTCTTAACCTCTGTATGCTTCGGTATTCTAATTAATGAAATATGGACAGTTTAATCTACCAGATGCCTACTGTGCTCTAGCAATGTAGAGAGTATTTAATCTCCTTTACTGGGCACAAAGTAGGATACTTCTCAAAATTTCCATTGCTATATCAATAACATTTAAGGGCAAGTCAGTGTAGAGGAGGAAGCTGTAATCATTCCCCCAGAGATCCAGTTCTCAGTGTGAGATAACCTCAGAACCAGATTCCCTCAGGGTATTGAGGAATTTGCTTTGGAATAACTTTTTGATATTAATTGTCCCATTGACTGCAAGAGGAGATGTCATGCTTCAAGATAAGAATCTGCACGGGCAATTAGCAAGAGAGGGGCAATGTTTTAACTGCTTAGCTGGACTCAGCTCTTGGTGAACAGCTGCTTAAAAGGAAAAAGGATGACTTTTTTAGGGGGTCTCAGTGATCAAGAACAGTAAAATTCTTCCTTGCAAAAGACACATAAAACTATCTTTCTGCTTACACTGAGACAAAAAGCATGAGTTTTCTTTTCCTCTCAGGGGAAAAAAAAGTTTCTTTCTTTCTTGCTCTGTCTCTTTCAGTCTTTTAATATAGCCACTTCGTATTTCTTGCCCTGTCCCCTAAAGAGCAACCAATTTGCTTGCTTTTGTGACTTGTATTGCAGTGCAGAGACCCGTGGGAGCACCCAGGAGTCTCAGGGCAGCTGCTCTCATCTTGGCCTTCTCCAGTGCACTGTTAATCTGACTCTCACCGGTTAAGAGAGACCTGCATAAAATAGCAAAGGGCTTTAAGAGCCTAGAAAGTGCTAAGCCTGCCGTGGAGACCTATTGCAGGGCCACTGAGATGAACTGTAACCTGTGTGAGTCGCTTGATTGATTTTCCTGTGCCTTCCTTGCCCCCCTTTCCCTGCACAGTGTCAAGTCCTGCTTCCAGAACATGGAGATTTGCAAGCGGCGGGTGAACATGTACGACACGGTGAACCAGAGCAAGACACCATTCATCACCCACGTGGCCCCAAGTACATCGACCAACCTGACCATGACTTTTAACAACCAGCTCAACACAGTCCACAACCAGGTGAGGGCATCAATCACAAGCAGCCAGTGCTTGAAACATTTATGTCAGGAGGGCCTAGAAGATGAAAAGCAAAGTAGCATCCCATTTAGCATGCCTGCCAAGAGATGGTGCCTTTCTACTCTCCTTCCTCTGCTCTTCTCCTCATTCTCTTTTCTTCAGGCAAGCAGTAATCTTGTGACATTTTGTGTGACGGTGAAATGTTGCCCTCGTTGTTTATGTTGTTGTTGGGGTGATAAATCCTGCTTACTTGGGAGGTTGCTATGGGGAAAAGCTCATTAGTCCCTTAATGCAGCAAGCGGTACTTCACTCCCTGGGTCAGGCAGAAGTATTTGTGATCTTACAGCTCTTCTTCAAATTGGCATTGAAGTAAAATGAATTTAAACCCTCTGTAACAGATACAGCACTGTAACTGATTAACAGGAAAGAAGAGTTTAGTGATAGTATTTATTCTTATCTCTCATTGCTTTTACTCCAGGGACCATAGTTGATGTGGGGACCGTGTGCATGTGCCCCCACTGTGAACACATTGCACTCCAGTTTGGGGGGCTCTGGCTTTATAATCATGCTTTGTGTTAGTTTTACTAGCCCCACTGTTGGGGGGTGCTGCGTTAGCAAATTTTATGTGACTAACAGGCTAAGTTGTTTGCTGTGGTACTGTAATACAGCAGTGAAAGGAAACTCTCCAGGGAGAGCACTCTAGGAGCCTGAAGCTCAAGAAGTAGCTGCTGCTTTGAAGCCTTTTGGGAACAGGCTGCTCAAGATTCACTCTAGAGATTGCAGGTGGCATTGTGGAAATGGTGTTTGGAAAGCAAGGGAGCTAAAGGAGTCTATGTAGATGTGCAGGATGCTCCTGTGTCAGTGAGAAAACCAGACTTCTTGACTCAGGTCTTGATACATGTGATCACAGAAGGTCTACTGAAACAATTCAGACAGGCACAGACAGTGATAGGTCATGACTTGGTGTGAGAAGGTACTAGTTACAAACACCAGTTCCCTTTCTGGGCTGTTTCTGAGATGTTGACTAAATAAATGCATGCTACGTGCTCCCCTAGGCCCCAGCTGCAGGGCAGAAACAATGCTTGTGCCACAGTTTCTTGTAGGAAAGGCAGACTTGCTTTAATTTCCTCGCATTTCTCTTGACATTAAGATCAGCTGTTGGCTGGGGAGATCCATGGTCATTTCTGAATTCTCATAAGGGATGTGTGTTCTGAGCAGAACCAGTATGCCCGATGTTCCTAGAAGAACTGGCAGAAATATTTCCAGGAAGGGTGTTTTAATTTGAACAAGGTCTAAGCCTTCAACAATTCTCTTCAACATACCACTTGTCTTGGCTTTCTTTTGTTTCCTGTCTCTGCAAAATATCTGGGGATTGCCTCCTTCTATGGCTTCTGAGATTACAAGTTTGGGAGCTGCTGTGGTTGCTTCTCAGTGTGTTGCACAGGGGAGCAGATTGCACTGCACAGCCCCTGCCCTGAGAGGAGATGAGGAGAAGGAGGAGGTATTTTCTTGTCACATCCTTCATGGCTGTGGCTGTGGCAATTCAGTATAGGTCCAGTGGCAACCAGTGCAGTGCAAAATGCTTGGTCTGCTCTCTCCTGCACCTTAATCAAGGCCTCCTCCTGGGCTCATACATACAACATGAGAAAGTGTTGTCTGACCTAGTTCCAGCAGTGTTGGTGGCATGTTTGGACAAAGGGGAAGGATGGGCTCTGCTCTGGTAGTGTCTGGCTCCCTAGGCATGCATGCTAAGAACATATATTTGGAGCAGTGGCAGAGTTGCCTGCAACTGTTTAGTTGCCTGCAACTGTTAGACTCAGTCTCAAAAAAAACCAAAAGTCTTCGGGTTTCTAGATTTTTGCAGAACTCTGGGCTGATTTTCTTGGCTTTGAAATATCCCCAAATGGAGTTTCTGCTCTAAGATATTTTAAAGACAATTCGAGCGAAGTTTGGACTTTGCAAGTATTAGAATTACCTCCTGTTATGCTTTCTGATTACTTCAAATTCCAAACATAATCCAAGGGGCGTGTGCCATCTTAGATACAAGGTATCTAAGGGGAAAGGCCAGAATGGATTTTCCCTCTCAGGATGAGATTTCACAGGGCGTGGAGGTGCTGAGTCTATTTTACCTGAGAAATGTGAGTAGCTTCTAGAGCTATGTACATGACAACTGAACAGTGATTTGTGCATAGCAACATTTTCTGATCCCATCTTCCTCATGCTAAAAATCAGGGGCAGTTGGGTGATAAATGAGGCTGCAGTTCTGCTGTAGGGGATGTGCTGTGTCTCTGGGCAGTGTGGCTGGAGGCCCCATGGCATGGTACAGCAGTGGCACACTTGGGCAGATTGTGATCCTTCCCCCAGCGCTGCTTTGTCTCTTTACTCCTCAGTGTCCTGTTCTACCCCTTGTTTGCTGTTTTGGTTTGGTTTTTATTTTATCTTACACTACTTTACTTCATTATTTTTTTTGGATTTTGCTTCTTCCAGCCTACCCATCTCCCTCATTTTTTTGTTTGTTTTTTGTTTTAATTCCCGTCATTCCTTTAGACCACCAACCTGGCTCCCACCTCCTCCAGTGCCACTATTTCCTTAGCCAACCCCGAGGTCTCCATACTAAATTACCAATCTGCACTCTACCAGCCCTCAGCGGCGTCCATGGCTGCGGTGGCCCAGCGGAGCATGCCCCTGCAGACGGGAACAGCGCAGATCTGCGCCCGGCCAGACCCCTTACAGCAAGCCCTCATCGTCTGCCCTCCAGGCTTCCAAGGTAAGGGACAGCCTCACCAGGCCTGGCTCTGCTGCTTCACCTGCTCACCAGGTCTGCTGCTTCATCCAGCTCTTGCTGGAAATGAGTTTCATCAGTGCAGGTCGTATGGCAGAAAAAAGGGCTGGCCCAGTAAATCAGAGCAGCGAGGTTGTTGTCGTGTTGGCAGAGGATCTTGCAGGCACCTCTGACATCCTGAGTTGGAGGCAGCTGAAACTGAGAAGGGGCTGGGGGAGAATATGTGGTACTTGTCGTTCTTTGCTCTGAACAAAGTTTAAGGGTCTTCTGCCATACTTTGGTAAACTTGAAAGCTTTCCCAGACAATACCAGTGAATCAGTCCATATGTAGGTAATGGGTCACACTGTCACTTCTCAGTGACTCCATTGCTGAAAGGGGAGCTCGGGAGGGTAATGCAGCAGGGAGTGTGGTGCTGGTGGATATGAGGGTTCTTCCCCATAACAGATGCCATGACCATTTATGAGGACAGTTCCCTCAGCTCCAGCCCCGCTGCAAACAGCTCTGCCTGTGTGTACTAGTGGTTGGAACTATTGTCAGACAACTTGGGAGATGCTCAGTTTTAACCACTTGTCCTTCTGTTAACTTTACATGCTGTTGCAATTTGGGAAAACTTGCCAAGTGTCTGTAGGAAGTGGTCTAAATAGACCTCAGTTCAGCTGGTGCAACTTCTGCTCTTCATATCTACAAGCCTGTCTGTGCATTAGTCTCCAGGCACTCGTTAAATGTTCTGCAAGATTATCAAAGCTCTTTTGAACTAGATAAGTTTGGCTAGACCTCTTCAGCATAGTTAAAATGCATCTCAAGGGTTTGACTTCAGAAGTGGAGTATGTAAGTGACCATCCTCAGCTTGCAGCTTTGAGAAGGCTCCAAAGTAGAGCAGGCAGCACAGGCTGTGCCATGCACTGAGGTGCTGGAGAGGGAAGCTTCCTCCAGCTTGTTTAGGCTAATGTGGGGCTCAGCCAACAGTGTTTGGAGTTTGGGGTATGCTAGGGCCTTTGAAATATGAGTCCCAAGAAACTGTGCTAGAGAAAATCAGCTGTCCCCATCAAGGCTGAGGGAGTCTGGAGTTCTGGATTCCCATCCCACTTTGGTGTAAAGAGAGCATTCTCATATAACGATGGGTTTTGGCTGATAAAGACCATTTCTTTTTGTAAACCAGAGAATATGGGGAAGAGAAGCCATTCACTCCCCTCTTTTCCTTTTTGCCTCTGCACATTGTTTTGCAATATTTCCCATGCACTTGAGGTTCCCTAAAACACAAACTCAGCTAATTTCTTATTTTCTTTGGAAATGTCTTTTCTGCATTTCTACACCCGTATCATGCTTGTGAGCATTGGATGGACATCTTTGGGCCAGGGTGGAACAGGTGGCACTCTGGTAGCTGATTATTCAGAGGGCCTGAACATTGCAATTTAAGTGGACATCAGTGAGTGCCTTTAGGCTGCTCTGAGAGCCAGCCCTGTTCCTGGCAGTGCTGCTGGTGGCTCATGCTGTCCCTTCTGTGCTGGTGGAACAGGGTTACAAGCGTCCCCTTCGAAGCACGCTGGGTACTCGGTCCGGATGGAGAACGCTGTCCCCATTGTCACCCAGGCTCCTGGGGCCCAGCCTCTTCAGATCCAGCCAGGACTCCTCGCACAGGTAAGAAATTCTAAAGGCACCAAGCTCAGCAGGTATTTACTGTGTTGTTTAGCTCTTGGAGGCTGAGGAGAGAAGCTTTCTCTGAGGGCCTTCTGTGGTGCAGTTTGGAGACTTGGGCAACTGTATATGGGTCTGCAGCTTTCTCTGAAGTGTCAAAATCTCCCCCAGCTCATTGTTCAACTCAAAGACTATGTCAGAGTTGCAAAAGCCACTGGAAAAACCCTTTTTCTTTCTGCTTTTCAACTGAAATCAGTGGGAAAGCCTCAGGGAAAACAATGCCAGGCCTCTGCTGAGAAGGAACCGATAATAACTTCCTGCATCCTCCTGAACTCGAAATCTTGGGGGTAGTTTGCAGCCAGGAGTTGCACTGGTGAATGGCATGCTGCTGATAAATACATTTCATGCTTTAACTTTTCACCATTCTGTTTTATGAGGACCTCTGCTCGTGAGGTATGAGAGAGATGTAGGAGGCAGAGGCAAGGGCCCCACATTCAAGGAGCTCTCCTTGTCAGCAGTTGTTATTGGCACAATTCTCTGAAATGTTCTCACAGGAAAAGCATGGTTCCTCCTAAAAAAAACCCAAAACAACAGGAATGGGTATTTCTGATTACATGCACATCCTCAAGAGGTACCCCAGCTTCTCAAACCAGAGGAGCAGTTTATTCCTCCTTGTGCAGGCTTCAGTGAATCTGCCTAAACTGTTTTTGACCTGGCACCATGGCACCTCTGCTGATACCAGCTAGGGAAAAAACCACCTAGTATACTTAAAAATAAGTTGTGCAAGCTGGAAAAGATGACCAGCTAGTTACAAAGGCACGTCTCTGTCTCAGGCTTGTTTGATCTGCCAGGCCAGCGCGTTCATATGCAGTCAGGAACCAGCAGACTTCAGGGTTTACACCTGTGTGTTGCACTGCTGGGGCAAGACTGTTGGTGCTTTTGCCTTCCTTTGCCAGCTGCCAGTCACACTTATCTGGTAAAGACAGATCAAAATGCAACTTGCAGCCTGTGTGATTTCCATCAGCCCTGCCCCTTCCCAATAGCAGAGCCTTTGTCAGAGAGCTGTCTGAAACATCAGACTGATCTCTGCTGCTGCCTGTTGTAACAACTGACATGGGCCACTTCCCTTGTTTGGTGGGAAAGAAGAGCCTAAGAGGCAGGGAAACAAAAGCCATGGCAAAGCAAGGAGCAGTCTGTGCAGGCTCGGTGGCTGGCACCTCTTGCTTGTGCAAGAAGTCAGCCAAGGCAGTGAGTGAAGGAGGTCACAGAGCTAGCTTTACACGCCCCACCATTCTGCCAGGCCTCCTCTGGTGTGCTGTCCTTTGGGGCTTGAAGGGCTGAGGGCTGGATCCGAAACATCTCAAAGACAGCAGGATCCTGAAAGATCTCAGTACCTCCTTCTCCTTCTTTCCTCTTGTGGGGCTTTGCTGGGCTCTATGCAAGTGAGGAATGTTTGGTAGTAAAGCTCCTCCTGAGCACCCTCCTGCCCACAGGTCACCAATTTCAGTGCTGCCTCTGCCACGTGAACACCTGTTTCATGGGCTTCCCATTTCATACTTTCTACTGACACACCATTCACTGTCACTTCCAAAGGGGAATCTGGCTGTTTGTGAGAAACACTCCTCATTTGCACAGACTTTTAATTTTTGATGTAATAAAGGAGAGGAGATGTGCCTGTTGCTGTTCGCGCAGTAAGAAGTGCGAGCTGTCCCTGATGGCAGGGTGCTCTGATTGATGCTGGTGGCATCTGGTGTCCGTGGGCCTCGCTCAGTTCGGGCTGAGCAGCTGGTCTGATGAACAAATCTGTACCCAATTCCAGTTTCCTGAATGGAAAAACACAGTTTCTTTGTGATGCACTGTAGTCACATCTGATCTTGGCGGCTGCATGTCTCTCTCCCAGCAGAGAGCTGTTCCTCTCATGCACAGCTGCTTAGCTAATGCTCTTCAGCCTGGGCCATGCAACTGCGAGAGGGACTGGCCCCAGCAGAGAGTGCAGCGCCTCCAGAGCCTACTTCTGTCTGTCCCCTGTCCCACTGTGAGGCATGGTGCTGCTCCTTGTGCTCCCAGAACTGGGGAGTGCTGTCAGGCTTTCTCCCCACGTGCCCAGCACGTGGCACAGGTTTCTGTGTTTGCACTCCTCAGAATGCCTGTGGCTGGTAAAGCCTTACTGCATCCCAGTGCAGCTGGCATCCAGTTCCCTGTGCACTTGTACAGGACCAGATGTCCCAGATGAGGGACAGGGGGATCCAGGGCAGGAGGCACTGACAGAGTTTGAGCATCATATCCGGCAGCTGTGTGTCTACAGCCTGTGGCATGGAGCAAGGCAGAGCAAGCAGCCTGCGAGATGCAGGGTCAGTGGCTAAAGTAACTTGTTTGTAACTTCTCTGGGTCTCTTTTTATCTTCTCAAGCAAGTGTGGTCCATATAATATATGCATAGAGACCAGTAAAAGGAGGCTGATCCTGTTTTCACTCACAGCTCCACTGCAGCTTCACATCTCAAAAAAGGAAAAGCTGTACAGTTTTCCAGCAGGCTTCCATGGTGTGACCCACAACTGTCCCCTGCCCTTGAATAGCACCCTGGATTCTTGATTTTCTCTCCTTTTAACTCCTTCCCAGCAACACTTCCTACAGAGGTCCTGCCACTGGCTTTCAAAAGGTTACTCCATTAGTTGTTCCTGCTCTATGTCTGGAGTACAATCTTGTTTCCTCCAAGGGACCCACCAGCTCCTGAGGACAAGGGCCAGAGCATTGCTTCACCACCCCACCAAAATTTCATAGTAATGCACTGACTGGGAACAGGCTGCAGCTGCCAGGACAAGCCTTCTGTGTGTAAGCACAGCACACAGTGCTGGTGGATCAGCCTAGACAAGTCTTATCTGCAGATTAAATGATTCAGTGGTCCTTACCTAATAAGTGAGGAATTTGTGCCTAGGCCCTGACATTGCATCTAAATTTATGCACTGCAGTCGGACAAGGAGCTTAGATTTGTTCCATTCCCTTCCTGAAAAGGAGGAAGCAGTTCTGTCTGCAAGTAAATCCAGGTAGTCCCCTGGGATTGACTTCAACAGTAGCTCAGTCTCCTCTTTTAAAGCAAAGCTGAGGTAAAAAAAGAAAAGAAAATAATAAAAAGGCTTTTTTTCTCCCTGATCTTTCTGTGCCTTTGCCTCATCCTTTTACCTGCTCCAAGCATCACCAGTCCATGGTTGTGGCTCCCTAGATGAAGGGCTCTCAGGAGCCTTGTGACTCTCCATCCTTTGCAGATGTGGCCAAGAGGCCTCACTATAGCAGCCTTTTCATGTAACTCAGCAACACAAAAAGTTATAAGATGATCAAACTTAGGAGTAGAATTGGGAAAAAATGGTTTTTTGCAGGCTGTATTGTTTTGGGGTTTGTGTTACTGGGGGATAGGAGGGAATCATGGGGGCAGTTAACATGATCTTTGTGAGGGTGGGGAAGGGGATAAATGCATGCCTGGAAGAAGCCTCCCCTCAAATTCAGCCTCCTTGTAGCAGTGAGATAAAACAACACAGGTCCAGTACAGCAGTGCAGGTTGGGACTCAGGTGGGCTGTAGTTGGTACCCCTGAGTTCCTCCAAGCTGCCAGAGCCACATTCAGGCAGCACATAGCTAAGAAAGTTTCCCATGTCCAAAAAGCAATCATCTGACTTGTGTGGAGTCACTGGAGCAGGACAACCTGAGTCATGCCTGTGGCAGCACAGCTGGAAGGGTGATTGCATAGCAGAATGATGGCTCAACTCAAAGGGCAGAGATTTTCCATCCTCTAAAGCGGGGGGGGGGAAAGTTGGAGAACACGTGGAGAGTACAGGTATGCAATATTTAGCTGTGCATTACTTGAGAAAGTAAGCTGGCTGCAGAAAGGGGAAATTAACAATGGAGCCATAGTGTCCAGCTGGTCTGGAGAGTCAAAATTAGAAGGTGCTAAAAAATTTGATGATCGGTTAGAAATGCCAAGAAGTTTTGATCCCTTCCATTCCCTGTTTAACCTAAAGCACAGCTGCTGCTTTGTATGGCAAGGATATTTTTTTTGCCCCCTCCTTTGCATTCTCTATATTTATAACTATTCCTGCTTATACTGTGGTTTCCTGACAGTGTTTGTCTTCTGTGACTGAAAGGTGGTCAGAGCTGTGTAGTATGACCACGATCACTATTAGAGGCCCAGTGTGGACCATCGCTCATGTCCAGTGCTCAATGCCTTTTGCTAAGGAATTGCTTTCCCTCTGTCTGACAGCAAGCATGGCCCAGTGGCACTCAGCAGATCCTGCTCCCTCCTGCCTGGCAGCAGCTGACCGGGGTGGCCACCCACACTTCTGTCCAGCACGCGACCGTCATCCCGGAGTCCATGGCAGGCACCCAGCCGCTGGCAGACTGGAGGTAAACTGGGCAGGCTTGGAGGAGCCCTGAAGTATCCACAGGTGCTGGAGGAGCCATGAGGGCTGGGGTCTTGCTAGGCTACAGGGCTGAGGGGAGAAGGGTGGCAGCCTGTGACACCACTGTCTGACAGCTGTGGGAGACTTCTCTTCTCCATGCCCTTGGAGTGGAATGCTGTGCCCACACCACTCCTTCAGTCTGTTCCCTGGGGAACACGCTCCGTCCTGGGAAGGCTCGGCGCCCAACAGTCCCTGGAGGAGAGGGCACCTCAGCGAAGGGTGGTGGGAGGCTGCGCGGAGGAGCCTGCTGTGTGCCTGTTGCATTCTCACCGTGTGCCTGTGTCCCCGCTGTGCAGGAACACGCACGCCCACGGCAGCCACTACAACCCCATCATGCAGCAGCCCACGCTGCTGGCCAGCCACGTGGCCCTGCCCGCCGCCCAGCCCGTCAACGTGGGTGTCGCTCACGTCATGCGCCAGCCGCCTGCCGCTGCCTCCGCCAGGAAGAGCAAGCAGCACCAGTCGGCTCCGCGGTGAGTGCCGGCGCTCCCAGCCCGGCTGCTTCTGACCACGGCCCTGCCACACTGCTGGGCTGGCAAGGAGGGTGCTCACTGACACCTGTGAGGTAAAACAGGTTTAGTTCTACAGCCAGAGATTAGATCACACATTCCGTGATGGGGCTCTCGGCTGCCTCGCCTCTTTGGTACCCAGGAGGTAGTCAGGGGTGTTTTATGCCCAGCAAGCATTGTTTTTTGTGGGAGGTAGCGGCCAGAGAAGATGCAGAATGGGAGGCTCAGGCCCTGTTCCTACAGCTTGTTACACTGCTGCAATTACCCAGAGCCTCGTAGTCACGATGATTTAAAAACAACCATATTCTCAGGTCACTGTGATGCAGTGCCCAGTTGCCACACCTTTTCTTCCCACATCCTCTGGAAGAAGTGCTCCTGAGGTGCAGCACATGCACCTTGAGGAGGCTGCATCTTCAGGAGCATGCGCCTGATGTGCGCACACGAGATCTGCCCTTTCAAAAGCAGTGGGGTGATGCCAGTCTTCTGAGCTTTACTGCCACGGGCAGTGGGGCACTGGAGTGGCTTTAGGCCACCTGAGCTCTCTAGCTCCTAACATGGGTCGTTAGCCCCTGCCTTCAACAGTCCACACCAGCAACATACACCCATTATTATACCCTGGCCTTATTACAATTATGGCAGCGTGAAACAGGGAGCATTTTATAAGGGTCTCTCATACGGAGCAGTCCATAACATCTGTCGTCTCTCAGTAGGATCATTTGGCTCTGGAAGGAGGAGAAACTCTGGGGTTTCTTGCACAGCTCGGATGGTAGGATGGTTGCAGTGCCTGTTACAGCACTGTAATCCTGTTCAGAGGACGAGGCTCTTCAAGATATATGTGCAGTTGCTCTGGAGAAGGTCCTCTGGGCTATGCAACTAACACACTTCTTTTTTAAAAGAAAAAACACAAAACAGTGCAGGGAAGAGAACCAAAATGAGTCACCACTTGTGCAGCGGCAAAGCTGGAGCTTGTGGTTTTCCTGGGTGACTGGACTGGTGCCAGACTGGCTCTGAGTTCACAACCAGTTCAACTCAAGTTAAGAGGCCACTTTTTAAATCCTTCCCATTTATCTGCTCTCTAATGTTGGATTTACTTTGGGTGGGCTCCAGCTGTCTTAGTCTATTCATAACATAGAGAGGCAGCTCTGTCCCCGGCTAGCCAGCAAAAGAGAGTGCCTGTTGCAGCCAGTGTGCCTGTGCAGGGCCTCCCCTCTCCTGTCACTTCAGGGTGGGGTGGCTGTGTCCAGGAGGAATGGGGCACTCTCACAGCAAAGGGTTTCTACAGCTTCATTGACTGTGACTCTTTTTGTGCCAAATGAAGAACCGTGCTCCTTTGGAGAGGAGGGTACTCCACGCTGCTCATTGGTATTCAAAAAGCACTTTGAATGCTACTGTGCAGCCATTTGTGATGCAAAAGAGCCTGTGTAAGTTGGTGTAGTGTGATATACTGCCAGGGTGACTTCCTTTTGATGGATGCCACCTATTCCTTTTGTTAGCTTTCGGGCCAGGCTGAACATGCAGCCCAGGCCCCACAGTAGAACAAAACCAGAACTTTGGGGTTTTCTTCCTTTTTGAATCTCCAGATGTTCTGCAATAGCAAAAAGAAACACGACCAAGAAAGGAAGTGTGGGAAATGAGTGAAATGGGCTTTAGTCAGTGTGCTTTGGTAAATAACCCCATCTGTAGATCCACACTGCACTGTTTGGCTGATAGTTTTGTGTTAGGATCCCTGATCCAAGTGTCACTTTTCCAACCGGTCAGGCAGGGAAGCTGAAGGAGAAAGACTCGGAATGTTTCTCTACTGTGTAATAAATATATTGTTTATTTCTTTCTGATTTGTATATGTTGCATGCTGCTTCACACAGGAATGAAACTATGTCCTCCCATCTGCCTGCTCTAATCTGTGGGACACCACTGTCGTAAAGGATAAAGTATTGAGCAGGAAATGTTAATTGAAAAAGATTCTTAAACAGCAATTAATCTCTGTTTAAAAAAATAGTTTTCCTGATAAGTGTTTGTAGTTTTCCACAAAAAAAATTCTAATTTTATCTCTATCTTTTTCTGGCCAAAAAGTATCTGGTCATGATGCATCCATGCAGGATGCAGGAGGAAGGGATTATCATTTGGGTGGCTCTTCCTCCTGTGTCAGCCATGCTGTGCCTGCCTTTGTTCTGTATGTCTGGGCTTTGAGGCTGGCCTTTACCCTCCCAGCGCAAACTCCTGAGAGGCAGCAGTTCTTATCTGGAAATTTCCAGGGAAAACAAATTTGAATTTTTTATTAAAAGAAACTACTTTTCAGCCAATTACATGAATAAGTGATGCAAGGCACTGTCTTCTTTGAAGAAATCACTGTGCCAATTTTGCAGTTTCCCTAGACTCCGTAAATCAGCACTACTGAATCAGAGACCAGGACTCACAAACCACAGCAACGGGAGACTCAAGCATGCACAGTTTTAACCAACTAACACTTTTCCCCGTTTCCAGCAATGCATCCACCTATGAAGTTTCATCCTCCCAGTCCATCAGCTCGCCCCAGCGGTCGAAACGAGTGAAGGAGAACACCCCTCCGCGCTGTGCCATGGTGCACACCAGCCCTGCCTGCAGCACCTCGCTGACGTGCGGCTGGGGCGACGCGGCCGGCGGCAGCGCGCGGGAGCGGCAGCGGCAGACCATCGTCATCCCCGACACCCCCAGCCCCGCCGTCAGCGTCATCACCATCAGCAGCGACACGGATGAGGAGGAAGAGCAGAAGCACGCACCCACCAGGTGAGCTGCTGTTCTCTGCTCTTCTCTGTGTGCAGGGGCAGGAGAGAGGGGTACAGAAGTGCCGGGTTTGTTGTCGGAATGACTCCTGAGGTATTAAAAGTCTCTTTTTACAGCCCCACACTTGAAGAAGTAGTTGGGATTCCTTGGCTCTGGTTGTCAAGGTTGTCTATTTTCTCTTATCTAATACATGCTGTTTCAGACCTGCAGAGGTCTGTTCAGCAGGTTGGTTTGAGGCACACTGACTGCCCTCAGGGCGGGTGTTATCTTTTTATACTAAAAACTATGAGTACTTTATTTACAATCATTTCCCAATACCTGTCACCTATATTAGACAGTTTGTCTCTACCCTAAACCAATCCAGAAGTGTCACCATCCAATACCTATCACCTATGTTAGACAGTTTGTCTCTACCCTAAACCAATCCAGAAGTGTCACCATCACAGCAGAAGATGGAGGACAAGAACAAGAAGGAGAAAGAAGTACACACCCAGATTCCTCCATCTTGCCTCCTGAATCCCCATTCTAAAAACCCCAAAATTCTACTTTTTCACCTGTTGATAAATTCGCTATCATTCTATTCAAACTCTTGTGGCTTGTAACTCTTCACACAAAGTTGGTAATTGTTTCCATGGGTTAAAATTGAAGGCACAGGTGTCTTTGACTCCGTACCAAGGTCTCTGAGCCCCCTGCCAGGGTCTTGAGTCCTCCAGGGCAGTCAGAGGAATGTCCTGGGTTCCGACATAGAAGTGGTTCCAGGAGCTGTTTGCGTCACATCAGCCAGGTTGTCTTTGATTTGTGAGGAAAATGACTAGCTAAGGACTCTGCAGATTCAGGTGATGCTCCCTTCTGTGCTGTACATCTGCTGTGTTGCCTTGGAGAAGTGTAGTAGTCTCTCCTTACCATAGTGTCTCACCTGTAAGAGGCAAGATCCGTTTTCTCTGTCTCCTTTTTGTGGAAAGAAGACTTTAGATAGCCTGTGGTGATGAGCCTCTCGTAAGTTAGACATCTGTTTGAAACAAGGACAGAAAGAAGGGCTTGGAAGGAAGGGATCTTAAATTTGCCTTTTCTCTTTCTAAGTGATCCAGGCATCTGTAAAGAGCATTAAATGACATCTTCCATATGTTTCTTCCATCTTTTAAAAGCTGTCAAAAACAGTGGTTCTGTCATAAATACCCAATAATGATAAATATATTGCAAGAGAGTTGCTCAATCTTGACCGTGTTGCCAAAATATTCTTGAACTATAGTAAAAGTGGCAGAAACTGCTTTCTGTCTGACTCTGCAGACAGGCACAGATGAGGCTAGAAAGTGGGGGCTGAGTTTGCTCCCACTCAGAGAATTAACTCATCCAAGTGAACAGCACGGCCCAGGACTGCTGCCATTGTTGATCATCCCTTGTGGATCAGAAAGAACTTAATTTTCTAGGACTGTCCTTTCAGCACCTTTCATCACATGCAAGTGCTCTTGGTTTCCCATCTGATGCCAGTCACAAGATGTCACTCTGCTTTATAAGATGTAGAGAAGTAGCTTTGCAAACAGCTAAATAATTATACTGTCTCTATATTGGTAACTGAGATAGGAACTTTTAACCTTATCCTTCCAGTGTTGTCAAGAGAGGATTATTTTTTACTTATTTAGAGCACACTCCATGGCAGATTTTCCTTTAATCACCTCTCTGTATCTCTGCATCTTGAAGTGTGGTGATAAGTGAAGCCTGCAACACATTTGGCCTCCAGGAGCTAAAAATCTGTAAAGAAAAGCCATATGATTCAGGCTGGAATTTCAACATGTTTCCCAACAGCCACCACTATTTCCCATTCCTCTCTCTGTGCTAGTGAATGCCACTGGGCAGCAAGGGCTCAGTGCCTCTCAAAATCAGCCTTGCCATGAATGCAGTGGTTCACAGGGCAGTGTAATATATTTCACTTCAAAAATAAAGTACAAAAAATTTAAAATTGCTGCAACATTCCTTGCTTGGATGGGGAAGAAAGCGTTTTTCTAGAAAGAGTTGCATGAAGACCGATGTGTAAGTCAAGGGGACTATAAATAAGGAGCCCCTACTTCCAGGGCTCTTCTGGGAAAGGAAGGGCAAGACAAAAGAGATGCTGGAAACTCAAGGGTCATGGGAGCTCTTTTAAAGCATGTTTACTCGTAGTGCTGATTCCAGGCTTTGGGACATTTTGTGCAAATCCTTAAACTTACCATCTGGGTGTCATTCTTGGGTCTAGAGAGGGGTGAAGGAAAGAGCTGGGATACTGCAGCCCCTTCAGCCAATGGTTGTCTTCTCTGCTTCAACTTTGCTGCCATCTGACTAGTTTCTTTACTCAGCACCTCTCCAGAAAGACAGACAAGAAATTGAGTTGGGAGTTTGAGGTATTAAAAGATTTGAGTCTGCTGAAGGGCTTGGAAAGTTGTCCTGGGAGCCAGACATACATAAACAAACTGGCTTTGATATGACTAAAGCATATTCCGGACACGTTCCTGCCTGGGATCAGATCCCTGGCTACTTTTTGTATCCATATGGCATATCTATAGAGGGCCAGGGTGCCAGCATTCCAGAAAGGCTAGAGCTTAAGAGCTAGATTTAATTTCTGAGCCACATAGAGACACTTTGCATGGACATGAGCGAGTTAAATTTCCTGTGCAGATGTAACTAGAGCAAATGGAGAATCAAGAGGTAGAGACACAGGTGGAAAACAGCATGGCCAGGATGAGAATTTTTTGGTTAAAGTGTCCAGGAGAGCAAAATCAATTTGCTCAGTACCTTTTGACATGGATAGATGTAAGACCAGGTTCTCAGCTGGAGTGAGAGTGTAACTTCCAGTCAAGGAAGGTGTATCAGCATTTAATGCCAATGAACTTTGTCCCTGCTGAAGTTGTTTCTCATTGAAAGTTTGTCTCATTCAGGAAAATGCCTCTAAGTTTTCTTGCCTATTTTTTTGGTTCCAAGAAAAATGGGAGTGACAGTGAAGTATGTGCTTAATGTAATCAGGGCCCAAAGGTTCAGGATCTGAGTAGAAAATGAAACCATGCAAAGAATGCATTGTCTGGCTCATATATGCAAATATTACCATATTGGGTAATAGCTGTGGTGTGGGGATGAAAATTTTCAAGGAATCACTTGAAACGTGCTATTTTTCACATCCTAGAAATCTTAACTTTTTCTAGGTTAGAATATAGAAATCAAATGGCATTTGACAGATCAAAGGTAGTTGCCTGATCACATCTTATTGATAGCAGTGGTAACTTTGCATTACCTTCCCTGTCATGAATCAGCTCCTGAATTTGCTACAGCACCTCTTTCTTTTACTTCTTCCAGGGCTAGAAATTGCCCTCTGACCCATGAGACTAAAAATGATTATTTTGTTGATTCCTCAGTGAAGAGAGATTGGTTGTGAGAAGTAGTAGATCCTTTGACGATGTAAGAGTTTGTCAGTCTCGCTTTAAGAAGTACTGGTAATGTTGCTAAAATATGATACTGCTGATGCAGTAAAGTAAATCCTTACAGCTTGGATTTACTCAGACAGAAAAGCCTTTCTGTAATACCACAGAAGCAGAGAGAGCTTTTCTCATACAGGGAATGCACATTTTTTATTGGTGAAAGAAAAATCTGAAAAATTGTGATGTGGGTAGGATTTTCCTTTCCCTACTGAAGGGTAGGAAGTATTATGTGTTTATGAAATACCAGCTGATCTGGAAGGCAGGACAGCACATTTTTCATTTTGCACTGTTGGTGAGTGTAGCTTGGTGTAATCTTTATAAAATCGATAGTCATCTCAAAATGTTGGGCTCCTGTTGGGTAGAGGTGCAGGGGAGGAGGTGTGAGATGAGCTCTGGAGGACCTGCTCGGTGCAGCCTTGTCAAAGGGGGCCATCTGCTGGGCCCTAGCCCTGTGCCTAAGGCACAGTCACCAAGGAGGAACCTTAGCTACAGTTCAGCAGGGCCCATCCTCACAAAGATGGCCAGAAATTTTCAGGGGCAAATTCCTGATTAGAAAAATCATTTTATCAAAAACAAAGCATTCTTGCTGGCTACACTGAGGTGTTTTTTCTAGTAATACCCTCAACACAGTGAAATCTGGAAGAGCTTCAAGACTACAAAAAGTTTTGACCTTTGTTTAAGGGAAGAAAGTGCCAGGAAATTGACTAATTAAGTAGCAGACTTCTCCTTTCAGGTTTAATGAAGGGTTTTGTTCCTGCAAAATATAAGCAAATAATATGAAAATTAAATTGAAATGGTCAATATAAAAAGGGAACATTTTTACCAAATGGAACTGTTTTTACCTGGTTTCTGCTGCTCGCAAAGTTTTGCATGTGATATTTTGTTCTATAGAACAGCAGGGGAATAACGGTTTATAAAGAGCATGATAAGAACAGGAAACAGTTCTGTCACCCTGTTTGTTTAATGAGTGTGTGCACTCTCAGCTCAGAATACTTTACAGAGAGCTTCCATAGGGCAAAGAGATTTTCAGTGCTCTGCTGTGTGATAATAACTCCAACTGTTTTTTATCCTGAATGGAAGATATGAGGTCTAACCATTACTTGTAAAGCACTGTGAATAGAGTGAGACAGAAAGCAGACTGATATTTGTTTTTTCAAATTTACTCCTTTCTAGTTTCTCTACTTGCTCTTGCAAGAAAGTCTAGTGGACAGGGCAGCTGACTGATGGTGCAAGTGCAGTCACAGTGGTCGGGGCACACACTCAGCAAGTAGCACATAGTAGGGGTTAACTGCTCCCCAGCATGCAGCTTCACCTGCTGCACTGGTTTAAATGTAAATCCTCCCTTGATTAAATATTTCTGAAGCTTAGAAGGGGAGAGAAAGCAAGAGCTGAGACATGGAACAGAGAGGCACAAAGGCACCTTGGAACTGTGGCAGCGAGGGAGAGCACACAAGGTCCTGGGGAGGGATGCAGTGGGCTGTGCTGGTGGTCCAGGAAGGGATATTTCTGCATCCATGCATTGCAGAGCACGGCAGGAGGAAGGGGTGGAAAGAAGGGGAGTGGGCGTGGCTGTTGTGACATGCCCCGATGACCTCCCCTCCAAGCAATGAGTGCAGCAGCCAAGGAAACATGACTCTCCTTGAAATAACACAATGATGGCCTTCAGCTGGGTGGTTTCGGGGATGCTGCCAAAGAGGCAGGAGAGCCCTCAGTACCCCACTGCCTGTGCTGGTGTCATAGGTAACATCACTCCAGCTTGGTTTTCCATGGGATCCTGACAGTAATCGCTGTTTTTCTGGACAAGGCTGACTGACTGCTGCTGTTGTGTTGGCATACTGGCAAACTGCCTCGTTGACCATCTTCACTGACACAAAATCCTAGTGGGCTAATGGGATTTTCCCCTCCCTCTTAAGATGGGAAGCTCTGTGATGTAGTTTCTGTGTGAGTCTCACCTCTGTAACAGAGCATAAGCAAGTTTTTATTCACCTTTTTCACGTCGTAGTGCAGTGGTGGTGGAGCTCACTTCAGAAGCCTTACACACAGAAATTGCTGGCAGGCACAAACCAGGTGTTTTTGTCAACTTGCTGATGTGCATGTGTGAGGAGCAAAACGCCATTTGTAATTCTCTTTTGACATCTAGCCTATTGTGGCTGTGTTCTGCTGTGCATAGCAATGCACTGACTCTGCATAGCAATACACTGACTAACCACAGTCATTTGGTTAAAAGATTGCTGCCTTCCATCTCCAGAACACACCGACATGCAGCTAATACTTCAAATTACAGAAATAGACAGTAGCTCTGTCAGCAGACCTTCAGCAGCAGGACCTTTACAACCTGCTCAGCAATTCAGTTTATATAGCTTAAATAGCAATGACACATGCTGTATAGCCTAATAAAATGGCCTCAGTGTAGTACTCGATAAATATTTCTTACCATCACAAATTCACAAAGAAGGTGAGAGCAGATTAACAGGTCAGGATGGAGGTTGAGCTGAAGAGAGAGGGCATGTTCCCAGCACTGAGCTATGCGTGGCATAAGATTTCAACGTGAGGAGACTGATTGCAGTTGTGGTGTGCGTTTCTGTTGGCTGACTCCATGCTTTCCTAGAATAGGTGGATTATTCTGAAGCAGCAAACTAAAAGGGTTGCATGTCATTAAGTTTTCAGAGACCTAGAACAGAGTTTTTGTGATGTGAGGTAAAGCTAACATGCCCTGTTGTATATGCACACCAGTTCAAAGGTACAGTTGTGCTGTGGCTGCCTTCATCCCCAAAGGCTGGTGACCTTGAGAGCTAAAAGACTCTGTTGCTACAGTGTCAGCAGCACTGAAAGGTTTGTAGCTCTTGGAGTGAACCACTTGCTGAAGAATTGCTCCCACTAGACACCATTTGGTTTTTCTGTGATTCTGCTGTAACTCAAGGTATTCAGGGGAAAAAGGATCCTGTTACTACAATGCTGCTGCATACCAAGCTGCTGGGCTGGGTGGGCCTTCAGCAAGTAAAAATCATCTCAGGAGTTGTTGCCTCAATCCTTGTCTTTGGCTATTGAGATGGAGTCAGCATTTTTGTAGCACCTGGTTCAGCATCTTCCTTTCCTTAATTTCTACTCACTTCTTGTTCTAAATATCTGTCCTCAGCACCTTTCCATAACAGTATCTCAGGTGACCACCTTAGATTCTTGCTGGGTGCCTGTGCATGGACTGTCTTCCTTCCTTTTCCTCTATCAGGCTTCTCCTTGCTGGACAGAATAGGTTCCCTCATCCATCTCTGCTGGGCACTCCCAAGGGTGGTATATGTTAGAGAGCTGTCTCCAAGACCTGCTTCCACTCAAAAGGCATGGTCGTGCTCTGTGTCTTCACGTTGGACAGACATGAACTGGTTTGGGTCCAAGTCTGAGGATAAGCTCTTTAGGACCAGGTGAGAATGGGATACTACTCACAAACTAATAATAAATGTACAAAGCAATGCTCATTTGATCTGTGTTACCCCAAAAGGGGGGACACAAACCCTGGCAGTAAGGGTTAAAAAGCCTACCTGGCTCAGTGCTTTTCATTCTGTGTGGATGGATTCGCTGTCACTTCACCAGTCTTCCCCCCTCCCTCCTCTGGAGAATTAAAATACACCTTCCTACACAATGCAGGCAGGCACATGAGCTGCTCAGGACCACAGACCAACTCTCCAAACTACTAAATCATGTTTGCTGCTGCTTCTGTGCATGCAGGAGGGAAAGCAATTACCAAGTTTGGAGAAAGCTTAATAGGAAGGGGGCAAGACTTTTTTAATAGTATTTTTCTGTGTAAGCACAAACATCCCCAAAAGCTGTGGCTGAGTTATAGGAATACAGTAAGCTTGCTGAGTAGGCAAGTGCTGTGTCAACAGGTAAAAGCTCTCAGTCCTGATAGTTTGTGAGCAGGGAAGGCAATCCATCAGCCTGGGCCTCATACAGATAACTCCTGGGTTACTGCAGGGTGGGAAGAGCAGTTGAGAGGGGGCTGGAAGGGGAAAAGCTGCTGGCTACCAAGAAGACTTTGAGTAGGGGGAATGCTAACTGCTGGGCTGAATTTTCAAAAGCCTCCATTTTGGATTAAAGTGTATCTTTAAGCCTGTGAATCGGCTGATTTTCAGCATGAGTTGGGTCTTTGATGTTTTTGAAATTCCCACCCTTAATCTCTGGGGAAGGCTCTGGTACAGCAGGTGCTGAGCTCTGGGCATGTGTGATTAGTTCAGACTGAGGACTTCTCTGCCTGCTGTAACATCCACCACAGTTGTTACCTTTCCTAGAGACAGAAATCCAGCTGCTTTTGGTGGAGACTCCTCATGTGCTTGAAATGATGCAGCCTGCTGAATTGAGAGGCTGATCACTTGGGCCCTAATCCTGCAAATATTTACTCATGGGCTTTAGCTCTGTTACAGGAATAGTCCAGTTGACTTTGGGAAATGACACGTATTAGCAGTGCTGAGCGCTTGCATGAGGCCTGGCAGAACCATAGCTCTGGTCCTTTTCAGATCCATGAAATGAGTTCATACCCTGATATGGTCCCTTTCTCTGGAAAGGTTTGGGTTTGGGGTCACTTACTTATTTATTCAAACAGTTATACTTGAATTTTTTATTGTAACCAAGAAGCTTTAACACTTTGAAGGAGAAAGATCTCATGATCCCTGCTTTGACAAGCCCTCAATCAAACTGGTGAAAAATATGCCCATGCTAAAACAATAAATAGCACAGATTACACAGAAAATTACCTTCCAGTTCTACAGCTCAACCTTCTCATGTCAATTGTCAGCTGAGAGCAAGTATTTCCAGTTCAGCAGCTCAGCCACTTAGATCAGGAAGGGACTGTAAAAGAACAGTTAGACCTTATCAGTTGTCAGAAAACTCTTTAGTGACTTGATTTTTCTTTATAAAATGTAATAACTGTCAGAGATAAAGAATATATCTCTCTTCCCAACTGGCAGCCAAGGGTAGCTGCAAAGGGCAAGCAGCGTGGATACTCATAAATGTGTGATTACAGGCCTTCCTACTGATGGAGAGGGGAATATTGATGCAATATTAGTCATTTTTATTGGCTTAATATTCTTCTTTCATAGCAGCATATCCAAACTGCTACATCTTTCTTCACACACAGTCATTGTCCATCCAAGATGCACTGCTGCTCTTTCCATTTCTAACCCAGTGCTCTCCAGCTCCTTGTGAAAAGCCAGAATATGAGGGTTTGCTGTTGTACATTTTCCTTGTCAATCCATCCCTGCCCCTGAAAGGATTTCTTTCCAACTGTGCAATAGCTCCCTCTCCTTCTCTATCATCTGCCCTGTTTCAAGTTACAGTCTTTTAGGATGGCAGGGGCCTCTCAAAACATGTTTTTCACTGTGAGTAGAACAACGTGGTCTTTTGTCCTCCTCGGGGCACACTAGGACCCTGTGATGATAGCCCAGGGAACATCTGTGTGATGGGAACTTGTTTGTGAGTGCAGCAACCCAAGGTGTTCTTTAAAGGAAAAGAAAATAGATTTCCACCCCTGAGTCTTGGGATATGGGGGGTGAGTTGCAGGTTGTTAATCTGACAGAGAGACTTTGGGCATGGGCAAGTTGATGGAACCCACCAGTGCTCCTTTAGGACTGTGAAAAATAAATAAGGCCAACAATATCCTTGGAAGGAAACTGTTCTCAGTGTCTGCTCCACCTTCCTTTGGGAAAGAAGCAATGCTAAGACCAGGGAACAAACAGCTTCATCACAGACTGAGACCAGATTAATCAGCTGTTCCCTGGACTGGACTAGCCAGCCTGAGAAAATGGAGAGGATGCTTCATGGGAAAGAGATCTCTCTCTGTTTAAAGTGCACACTCATGAAGTTAAGATTCCTTTTTCTCCATGGCATTTCTGTTCCTGTTGGGGCTGTTTCCACCATTAAGCCTAATTACTTAGCTTTTTATGTGCTATCCATTTCTTTTCATCATTTTAAAAACTTCAGTTGCCATAACAACATAATGCAATCAGTGAAACATAACAGCTATTTTCTGTAGTCAAGGTCTGTGCACTGTCAAGGATGTGAGCCATTTAAGCAAATCTTCAACATCCCCCTTCCTCCCTCCTCTTTCTCACTCTCTCTTTTTCTCCCTAAACAAGCTCATAACAGGAAGGAGAAACCATGAGGAATAATTAGACACAATAGCCTGAGCAAATCCCAATCGTACTCATGCAGTCTAGTCTAATGAACTTCCAGCACTAATCTTGGAAGTGTTGATGTGCCTTTTTAATCACTTTTTTGATGTCATAGATAGATTAGTTGCAGCAGGTCCTTGATAATCTACACTGGAGTCAGGAGACCCAGAGCCTGTTCAGAGAAATGGAAGAAAATCAAAAGTATTGCACACTTTGTTCATTTCTTTCTCATTTGTTCCTTATTTCCAAATGCTTATTGAGAATATGTGTCCACTGTACCATCTTAGTAAGTAGAATGGTGTGTGTTTTGTAGATTCATGGAATTTAAGCATGAAAAGTCATAGCATCTATTATTAAATCATTGCTGAAAGGCTGGGAGAAACCGCCACGTTTTTGTGTGGGTGGTGAGACTTGCAACAAAGCATAGTATAACTGCTGGGCTTCTACTGCACACATACATAAAAAGCAGTCTGAAAATAAATCTGGCAGTCTGGTTCAGTGCTATTCTAAGCAGCATGAATATAAGATCTATCCACAACATCTTACTCACTCCTTGACCTCCACGAAGGCTTTCCTGGAATAGTAACGAGGGAGTTTTGAAGCCCGGGATTTGGCTTAAGCAGCCTCTCTCCGGCAGAGGACTGAAGGCTGGGCTTTGTCCTTACAGAGCTCATCTGCCACAGGCAGAGCCTCCTGATGGTGTCGAGTCGATCACTGCCCGCTCACTCTTTCCACTTGTCTGCTTGTGTTGCAGCACCTTGTCCAAGCAAAGGAAGAATGTCATCAGCTGTGTCACCGTGCATGACTCCCCCTACTCCGATTCCTCCAGCAACAACAGCCCCTACGCCGTGCAACACCGCACAGGGCAGAATAATGGGAACAGCTACGACACCAAAGGGGTTCCAGAGACTCACTGCAGTGGGAACCCCCGAACGATCATCGTGCCACCACTGAAAACCCAGGCCAGTGAGGTGTTGGTAGAGTGCGATAGCCTGGCACCAGGTAAATTGCACCTCTTCCGTCAAGAAAATTAGTAAGAAATAAATGATTTATCTTGGAAGAATCTCATTGTTCAGTTTCATTTTGTTTGTTTGGTTGGTTTGTTTCCCAAAGAAACTGTGCTCCTGCACTTCTCTCAAGTGACACATCTGTTCTTGGTAGCCATATTGCATTATTTATGTGCCCTGGTTCACTCAGGAGTCGTGGGTCAAGTGTCAGTCCCAGTTAGTTCTGTACAAACCCGAGAACAGAATGCAGCCTTTAGCTCAACATTTGACATGAAAGGCACCCAAATGCAAGTGTGAACCTTTGCTGCCTTGCCTTTCTGTTAAAAGAGGTCATTAAAACGGGTAAGAGATCGAAAACGGGTAAGAGATTGGAAACATGAATTTTCATCCAGACTTGTTGATGTTTCTGGGAAGAACATTTCCCCAGGATCTTCACTGTGGACTGATGAGGTTTGCTCATCCGGAACCTCTGCAATGCTAGATAGTGCGATGTGTTGAAAAGGGCTTCATGGTGGAAGTCTGGCCCGAAGCTGTTGGCTTTGAGCTAACTGGCAGTCCTTGCTTTGGATGCACTGCTGGTGAACACAAAGGCTCGAAGGGCGAGCTCCCCACCAGCTCCTTCTCCCTCCCTTCCCTCTCACCTGACGTTAGGCAAACCAGGGCTTTTTTAAGCTGTGCACACCATACCTTCCTTCCTCTCCTTGGGATTTGTACCTGCGTTGTACAGTTCTGCTGGCAGAACATTGTCTCATGGTTCTGAAGGATCTATAACGCCTGCTCCAGACCTGCTCTGGATCCAGTTAATCAGGTCTGTTTGTCTGCCTCTAGGATAACAGGCCTGTCATGTATATCAAGCCCTACTGAGGTATTCTGTTAATTGAGAGAAACAGTTTTCTTAACCTGCTTCTGTTGTATGTCTCCTCCCAAAAGCCACTCTGGAGGAGACTCAGTGAGGAAAAGGTAGGGTGAGCAATTAAACAATGTCATGTAAGCTACAAATGTGTTTCCTTTCCTGGCACAGTCACCACCAGTCACCACTCATCCTCCTACAAGTCCAAGTCCTCCAGCACCGTGACCTCCACCAGCGGTCACTCTTCAGGGAGCTCGTCTGGAGCCGTTGCCTATAGGCAGCAGCGACCAGGAGCACATTTCCAGCAGCAGCAGCCTCTAAATCTAAGTCAGGTAAGTCAACCAATGCTGATTTTGGTGGTGCATCATCCAGCTATTACTTACCACTCCTCCATCGTGGGCTGTCCTGTTCCAGTCTAGTGACAGTAGGACCCCGTGTTGAGTTTGATCAATTTGTTTCTACTTGACTGCAGACCTTGATCTTCCAGCTCAGGCAGCAGATGTAGTGCAGATCACACCCCTGAGCGGGCTGGGGGTGTTCTTCCTGTGTGTTCTGAAGCCTGATGGTATAAAAGAGTGAGGGGGAATAACATGAGAGGGGAAATGCAGCCACAAAGGACTCAGCCACAAAGGAATGGAGCAGGAGCATGTAGGAAGGACTGAATTCTCCTTAGCTGTAAGTAACCATGGGGAGAATGTCTTCCAAGTGAAGAGAGTGCATAAGCCTGGCTGGGAGACTGAGAGAGAAGTCCCCATCAGGTGGGACAAGGCAAACCAGAGCCTCTATGTATATAGGTGACCTCATGTAATGAGTTTGATCCATCCTGTCATAAAGCTGGGCTGAGATCTGGACAAATCCCATTTCTTGGCAGCATGTAGTTCTTGAGATGTTTCCCAATCTGTGATAAGAACTCTCAGGGAGCTTCCCAGGAGCTGCAGGAAATAATGCCCTTTTCACTTCCTGCACCTGGGGCCTCTCTCTTCCCTGGGGTGAGTTGAGAAGAGTAGGGAAGTTACAGCTCAGTTGCCAGTGTTTCAAGAGGAGAAAGTCTGGAGAGCTCAGAGGATGGTGCTGGAATGCATCCAGAGCTGGATATTAGCAGAACTGTTTTTTAAAAAGAAAAATAAGAATTAATAAGAATGTCTGTTCTCCTTGAATATGCAGAGGAAATTTAAAAATGTGAACAAATTTTAAATAAAAGTGTGTGAAAAAGGAGGAAGCGGGCAAGATGCTCTTTGCAAGAGTTGGGGAGGAGTGTGGCTATCATATTCCCACAGTAACGGCACAGAGAGTGCTTACAAAAAGGATGAAAAGGTTTGGAAGAATACAAGGAAATAGCATGGAGCATTTTTCTTCTTGTCTTCGAATTCCTGCTTATTGGTAATTTAATACTCTGACTACAAATGACTGAGAAAACTCCCTACATTTTTGTGTAATGCAAGAAAGCTTTAAAAATCCCTGTAAAAAAAAGTACATTGGTTCCTTCCCACTGCTAGAAGTTTCCTGTGCTCAAGTAATTTTAGCTAAGGACAATGAGGGCACCAGGTATCTGCAGGATCTAATCAAGCTGGGAGTTTTCTCCTTAAAAAATAACGTGGTTATTTTTGCTAACCAAGGAAATCATTAACTGCAAATACCCAAACGGAACAAGAATAAATTGCCTTTTCCAGGCATAGTTAGGCAATCTCATTCCCCTGAGCTATCTGTAGACCACAATTTGTCATCAGAGAGTTCACCAACAAAAAACACTTGTTGCCTGAGCAACTGGACTTGAGGAAGATGTTCCTGGGAGCTGGACGTCCAAGGTCGTGTTGTTCGGTAGCTGTGTTGGCAGGTTGTAGCTCCAGCTGGGGGACTCGCTTACCTTCTGGGGGTCATTTTGGTCAATTCATGAAACTACAGGCTTTTCCTGGTCTTGTGAGGGACCCACTGCTGTCGCCCGATTTCAAGGGAAGACTGGCAATGCTGAGGGTTTCAGGAGGAGATCGGGAGACTTTTCTAAGGTTGTCCTGGTGTTGCAGGGAGGCTCCCAGACACTGCTGGGGAGGTAAAGAGCCATCTCTTGTCTTGTAACCACCTATCACTCTTGCTGTCTTTATCCAGGGCCAGCAGCACATCTCGACTGACCGCACAGGGAGCCACCGGAGACAGCAAGCCTACATCACTCCGACGATAGCTCAGGCCCCGTACTCTTTCCCGCACAATAGCCCCAGCCACGGTACGGTCCATCCCCACCTGGCCGCGGCTGCCGCCGCTCACCTGCCCACCCAGCCCCACCTGTACACATACACCGCCCCCGCCGCCCTGGGCTCCACGGGCACCGTCGCGCACCTGGTGGCCTCGCAAGGCTCCGCCCGGCACGCGGTGCAGCACACCACCTACCCCGCCAGCATCGTGCACCAGGTCCCCGTCAGCATGGGCCCGCGCGTCCTGCCCTCGCCCACCATCCACCCGAGTCAGTACCAGGCTCAGTTTGCCCATCAGACCTATATCAGTGCTTCTCCAGCCTCCACAGTCTACACTGGATACCCACTGAGCCCCACCAAGGTCAACCAGTACCCTTACATCTAAACACTGGAATAAAGAGCGAGAGACGCACCCAGCCCGGGGGGAGTGAGGCAGCCGCTTTTGTATTGAAGAACGTGACAAACTAACAATGCAATGGGAGGCTCGTGTGAAACTTGAACGAAGGAGACTTTAGGAAGAAAAGAAAAGGAGGAAAGAAGGGGGAAAAACCAATTCTACAATTTTTATTTAAAAAAAAAAAAAGAAAATGGAAAAAAAGAACGGAAAAAAAATAAACCACAAAAAAAACCAACCATTCTGCACCAAACTAGAGAGAAAGAGAGAAGGAGAAGGACCCTCCAGCGGGTCCTGTCTTTTGAAGAACTTCACCAACAGACTTTTAAAGGTTATTTTCATCCAATAGTGAGCTACATTTAGAAATTTGTTGTTCAGAACACCTAAAATGAAATCCATTAGGTTTTTAATCCTGTAGGTGTATGGATTAGGGATTTATCCAGCATTTCAAAGGGTTTATACAGCAGGTTTTGTATCCCAGAATATACATAGGTTTGGGGGGATTTTTAACAGAAAAAGAAAATGGGTAAGGGAGGCTGAGGGTGGAGGACAAAACGTTGTCCCAGTGCTCTAAATTTGGGCCTAACACTGCTACACTTAAACACACCTGGGCAAACAGGCCATGCAGCGCTGGTTGAGAGCAGAAGCAATGGGGGTGTTTCTCCCTCTTCTCGAACACACTGGATAAATCCCTGAGAAATGCTATTCCTAAACAAGATCTCTAATAATGTATGTTGGATTTCAGTTGCATTTTTTTTTTTTTAGGTTTTTGTTTTGTTTTGTTTTTTTTGGAAGTGTTCCTTTTCAATCCCTAGCAATTTTAGTAGAGGAGGAGACATTTTAGCTGCCCCCAAACCCCTGCCCCCAGCCCCGGTAGAATGTAGCACTATACAGGTCATACCCCTTTTTACTCTTTTGTGTTGAACTTCAACGATACCAATAGACTATTCCTCAATGTGATTGCACAAAGAAAAGTGATATAACATAGGCATGTAACAATGTGATTGTCCAGGTGTGTGTGTGTGTGTGTGTGAGTGCAGATGCTGCCTTCTCTCTGTGATGTGTTCCTCGGCACAGCCATTACAACTGTCACAGTCTTAGTTTTACATCATTCCCTCGTAGTGCCTTACCAAACTACAGACGCGGTTTAAGGGTTTACTTCCACTGGTACTCCTAGAAACTGACTGAGGCTAGTTGGAATTTACTCTCAGCTCTTTTTCTTGCTTTTTCTTCTTCTTTTTTTTTTTTTTTTTTTTTGGGGGGGGGGGTGTTACTGCCGATTTTCTCCTGCTGGTGGTGTTGGGTATTTTTTCCCACGTCGTCAATCGTAGCTCACTTGGCGAGGTGTTGTGGTGGCTCCTTGGGGTCAGAAGTGCATATAACTGGGTGTTTTGTCAAGCACTGGATGGGCTAGAAGCAACCAGCTCAGTTGTGAGGACCTAGAGGGTCTGGGGACTCATTTGTGGACTGGTCTGTTTCTGTCCTGTTGAAATACCATGTTTCCTCCCTGGAAACTGAATTCTCATTCTGCTGTTTGCCTATGTTCTCGATTAAGTGGGAGGACAGTGTCCACCCTCATCATCAGGTTGTCCTGGTCACGTGTTTGAAATGGGAACAAAAATTTAGTCCTTGATAGGGGGAAACACTAGTTGTTGCCAACATCTCTCACTGTTTCTGTTGATGAGAAAGGGTCAGGAAAGGGCTGGAGTCCCAAAGCAAGCATGAGAAAATCCAGTTGAGAGAGTCAATCTCAGGTTTCTTAAGTGAAAAGAGTATTGTAATACATAGAGCCTTACCCACTCTAACATAGCTGTGACACTGTGTGCCTCCCCTGCTCTCTTTTCACCTACACCCCGAAAAACTGCCTGCAATGGCAGAGTGACCCTGGAACTGGAGAGTGGGTTGGTCCTCCACACCAAGGAATGCTACATGGTTGTTTTGTTTTCCAACAGTTTCTAAAGAGAGCCTTTCCTGTCATTGGTTTGGTTCAGTGGGGAGTTTCCCTGGTAATGGCACTTGCACTGGTGCATCAGTACCATCATGCCTGTGGATGTCCTGAGGAGGAAGGAGAAAAAGGAGTTTGGTAGAACGTTTCCATGAAAGCTGAAGTCTATGGGGCTGCTCAGTTCCACTCTACATTTCCTTGTAACTAGAGCATGGAGTAGTCAGGTGTTTTGCAAGATGCTGGAAAATAGCAGGTTTGTTGGCAGGGTGGTGAGGGATGGGTTCCCTGAGTGGCAGTGAGGAAGGAGGCTCTCTCAGGTTGGAAAAGCTGACAGAAAGACAAGCACAAATATATTGTTTTGTGGTAAGTGCTTGGCTGGCCTAGAAGATGAAGGGATCCTGCTATGCCTAGGCTGTTCAACAAGGCTATTGTCTTCTGGCAAACCACCAAATAACCTTCCTGGTTGCTAGCTCTGGTTCCTGGGCTACTCTTGCACAGTTTTCTTCTCCTGCCTGTCCTTCATTCCAGCTCACTACACTGTAGATGAGGATGCAATCTCCCAGCAGCCTATGCACCTTACCCTTGCTCTTGTTTTGGAAAGACATGTCCCCTTTCGTCTGAGGCAGGAAAATAAAGCCCTGCTCTCTCTCTTGCATTCCTCTCCTCTCTCACCAGTTCGGGAGCGAGAGTGTCATGCTGCTTATGTCATGAAAAGGAAAGATAATGTTATTTTATTGTATGGTTGTTATGATTATGATTATTATTTTATTATTATTATATTTTACTCTGGGTTTTAATTGCACACGCATTCCTTAAGCTTTGTGGGGTTTTTTTTTCCTCTTATTGTTGTTATTGTTGTTAATTTTATTTCTCTTCATCAGTGGCATTGGAAGGGTTACTGTGATTATGAGAACTGCAGGAGGAAGGAGAAACAAGATTATTCCGATGACAAAAACTCTGCCACTAATCTGGGGGAGTGGGACCACTCAGTGAGAGTGGTTACGGCCTTGAGGAACAGGAGTTATCCTCTGGGTCACATCTGCATTTCAGGCTAAGTCCAGAAACATTCATTCAGAGGCCAACACCTGCTAGCAGCTAGCATAATGATCTGTCAGGAGAGCTGGATCAAAGGAGGGTAAGGACCTTGGTGCCCCAGGGTCCAGCTCACTATCCCTTCGTTTGAAAGGACATTTATATAAGATTAAGACTTATTTGTGCTCCAAGCCATGATCATTGAGCCCTTGCAAAGAACACAAGGCCACACTACATATCAAGGGCTTGGTTTTCCCAGAGGAGGATACGGTTGGATGGCTCTCCAGAAACAGGGCTATTGAAGGAGCCACAGCAGAGCTGCAAGGGTGGCTCTCTGTCCCATCACTGGATAAAGAACACTGGCACACACAGATGGCATTAGCTGGGTAAAGCATGGCTGCAGACAAGGCAGTGTTCCTCATCTGCTCTTCCACTCTCACTGAAGACTAATTAGGTGTCCACAGGCCAGGTTGCTTGGTTTGTTTTTTTTCTTTGTTTGTTCCTGATGTAGATTTTCCCTTCTTTTACAATCATTGTTGTGGAATTTTGTTATGCTGTTCTGGTTGCTACAGTTTAGGTATTTATGGTTTGATTTGCATCACCTGCTCTTTTAGAATAGAGGGAAGCAGTGACTGAATTTGGATTCCATTAAAACTTTATAGGACTTCAGCGAAGACTAAAAGTTAATCATGCACTTGAGTGCTTTGCTAAAGAACTTCAAGTTAAATACTTGTTTACGTGCTCCTCTGGCCTAAGATTAGCGAAGCATGGAAGGTTGCAGTCTCAATCACAGTAGTGTTTCACTTGTATTGATTGCAGTTTCCCTGTGTACCCATCTGGCCTGCTCTCCCACATGGGCTCAGATCTGATTTTGGGGGGTGTTTGGCAGTGGAACTGTTACATCAGCACAGACTGGCAGAGAGAAGGGTTACAGTGCATGTCAGAGGAGCCACCTTTCACATTGTCCATCCTGGAGCAGCTGGTCTGCCAGGCAGTCGTGGTGATGGGATGCCGATTACAAGAGATGCACAGCACAGCCATCGGATTGCTTTGATGGTGCAGCACTGTGTGAGAGCTGTGTTTTCTGGTGGATAGAAGGGAGCTGAGCAACACCTCCTCCCTCACACTTGTATAAAGGAATTGTATGGATGAAGGGTTGGTTGGTGATAGGGGAAACACAGTCATTTCAGCAGAGGATGTAAAAGCTTTGCATGCTGTCAGTACCACACACGTAACAATAGCCAGCTGGTTTTGCTTGCAGAGTCCTTTGGAGAGGAAATGGGATTGGCATGGTTTGGTTCAGTTGGTGTTCCTTGTGTGCATGGAGTACATGGTGTGGAAACTTGAGGGGGTAGGAGAATGTTTAGGTACTGGAAGTTTTATGGGTGGCTTATGGCTGGCAGAGTGAAAAAGTGGTTCCTTTCCCCATTATGTCCTGTTGCATTCTGCCTGTGCAGGAAGCAGAAGGGAGCACAGACATTGTGTCTCCCCAGGAGGATGTTCTGTTGCCTGCCGTGAGGTCAGAATGCAGGAGGGAGGGTAGAGAACCACTAACATGAGCAGACTGGAAAACCCAAATGGAAGCAAATTTCACTTAGAGTGGTTAAATCCAGTCATTTGAGAGAGCAAATGCAATTGAATCTTCCTTGGCAGGTTTTACCTGCTTGTACCCAACAAATTGGCCTTTGGCAGGTCTCTAATTCTCTCTCTTTCTCTAGTAGTTTTGGTGTAATACACAAAACATTCCAAGAAAGGGATACTTTTGACTGTGACATTTTTCCTTTTTTTTAAATATTCAAGGGATTGTGTATTGTAATTTGGTTTGAAGGCAATTCCATTAGCAATTTGAAGGGCAATAAACCTGGCTTTTTCTTTAACCAAAGATACTTTTTTTTTTTTTTAAAGAGAGAAAGAGACTCCCATCTATTCCAGAAATTAAATGAAGCCACGAGTCATGAGCACCAGGCAATGAGGATACACCGTGGAACTCAATCTTTCCATTCATTTCTTTTTTTCTTTTTCTCTCTCTCTCTCTCAAGTTTCTGACATCTTTTTGAGTAGCTAGCTTGATGAGCAGAGAAATTCACACTAAATATTGCTGCTATCCTAAACTGTAGGGGATGTCAAAAACTTTTTTCTTCTCTTGTTATTGTTCACATTGATTTAAGTGTTTTAGTGGTGACGTTGCAGTGTGCAAATAGTGAGATGTGTAGTGGGGATAAGCCTCTGAATGCTCTGCGTGATTCTGTAGTGTCTCCTCTGGATTTAGGACATTGGTTTTGTTCTGTGGGTTCATAAAATCATAGAATATGCTGAGTTGGAAGGGACCTATCAAGATCGAGTCCAACTCCTGGCCCTGCACAGGACACCCCAAGAACGACACCATGTGCCTGAGAGCATTGTCCAAGCTTGGTGCTGTGACCACTTCCCTGGGTAGCCTGTTCCAGTGCCCAACCACCCTCAGGGTGAAAAACTTTTTCCTGATATCCCAAACAGTGATGCCGTGGTCAGGCCAGGCACAGATGGGTGTTGAACTTAGACTTGCGTTCTTCCATGGCTTTGCAATCATTAGAGATCTGCAGTGCTACTTGTGGGCCAAATCCTGGATACCTGTATGCATGGTCTGCCATGGGGAGGCAATACAGATGGGAAAGGTGTGGGAAGGGAATGTTTTCCCTCTTCCTTTTGACATAGCTATCCCTACTGTGGTCCCTTTTGCTCTGTGAGCTTCAAAGCAGTTGATCTGTGGTCCTGAGCACTTATCTACGTCACCCTCCTGGTGCTCCTGTGAGAAGGACCTGTGTCCAAAGTACCTGGAGCCCCCAGCTTATTTCTCACGGCCCACTTCTGTGCCTACAAATCGTTTTTCTCCCTCCAGACATAGGGAGGAGATGGTTCTCTGCTGCTGAGGTTCCCCCACTGCCGTACTCCAACAAAGCTGCCTCTGATGACAGTGACAATTTCACCCTGGGCTGCAGATGCTGAGTGAGATGCTTGAAGAAATGGTGCCAGTTCTGTTGTTCATGGCTGTGTGTAGACTCCTTTTAGGAGTACTGCACTGGGTAGGAGGAGCTGGGCTTTCCTCACTGGTCTCCATCCCTGCGGTCCATCCTCCCCACCACTACCTGTGTGCGTATTGCTGTGATGCCACCATGCTCACCAGGCACCTCAGGCACACAGCAAGACCCACGCAGGGGTGGCCCCTGGAAGGAAGGCCTGGCAGTGTGTGGAGAAGCTGCTCATAAAGGCTCTGTGCTCAAGGGCTCCTCGTCCCCTGTGACAAATGTGATTGCTGTGAGGGATCCCAGAGGCAGTGCTTACCTGTGAGGAGCTGCTGAAGTAGGTGGTGGTGTGAGACCACTCTGGAGGTAAACTGACCTGGGTTCTGCATGTGTCAAATGCTTTCAGTGGGAAGACATGATTTTAGAGCATTTGTGTGTTGAGAGTGAAATTTGAATGGTAGATTGGCTTGGTTCTTCAGAAGTCTTATGAAGCATACTAGGAGGTTTTGTGTTCGGCATTTGTGGTTTGAAACTCCTGTTTCTCATTTACGGGTTAGCTTTGTCCTTCCAGTTTTAGCAGTGCTGCTATAACAGACTATTCATGTGTGTTTGAAGATAAAGTTTTTGTTTTTAATCTTTTGCTTATCATAGTTAATCTAAGAAAGGCAATACTAAAGGTATATTTTTTTCCAAAAATGATATTTTTTACTGCACTGATAAATATTGTGACATCTCTGTTCTTAACTCTTTCGTTGTGAGGGGAACTGTGTGCAGATTCACACAAACCTTGTAAATACTTGTGTGTACTTCTGACAGCCAGGGATCTATCTATCTTCCTTCCTTCCTTCCTTCCTTCCTTCCTTCCTTCCTTCCTTCCTTCCTTCCTTCCTTCCTTCCTTCCTTCCTTCCTTCCTTCCTTCCTTCCTTCCTTCCTTCCTTCCTTCCTTCCTTCCTTCCTTCCTTCCTTCCTTCCTTCCTTCCTTCCTTCCTTCCTTCCTTCCTTCCTTCCTTCCTTCCTTCCTTCCTCCCTCCCTCCCTCCCTCCCTCCCTCCCTCCCTCCCTCCCTCCCTCCTTCCCTCCCCCCTTATTTCCATTCTCATTTCCTTCCTTCCTCATTTCCTTCTTCCTCTTCTTTCTTTCTTTCAAACAAGGTTTCCTCTATGAAACAGAAAGCAATGGGGCAACAATGCTCAGCAAAAGCAAAGCTTATCCCACTTTCAGAACGTAGCCAAGGAGTTTTTGCAGTGCTGGCATAGAATTAATATTTAAGCTGATGTATTTTGATTTTTCAGCAAATTGTTTGGAAAGGAATAAAATGGATAGAAAAGCTTTGGTCTGGAATTCTGATCAGAAGAGTTACCCTTCTATTTTATGGCTTTTTTTCTTATGGTTTCCTTTTCTTAAAAAAAAACTTAAAAATTAAAAAAGGCTTGTTGCAGGCTTGCTTGCCTGAGCTCTAGGCTGGTTGGTGGCTGTCCTGGGAGTGCCTTGTGCTCTGGGACCGCTGGCTCCTTTGGAAGCAAACCCACTGATCAGGATTCTGGATTCTGATGCTTCAATGGGTATCCCCTTGTACTGTGGGATACTTTTGCTTTTTTAAAAGAAGGATTTAAATACACTTACATTACGCAAACTGTGACCTAATGGCAATAATTACCTCATATGTGGGCATTCATCCTGGTTTTAGCCTTTCTGAAATCATGTAGCCAGCTTGAACTTTGATTCAAAGACTCTGAACTCCATAGGGGCAGAATAGCGATAAATGCCCACCCTGGTCATTGTTGCTTGAGTGAATTCTGAAGACAGTGAATCTTTAAAAAGAAAAAAAATTAAACCAAGGAATAGATTACTCTTTTATGTATTTTAATCAATTGTGATGTTAAAATGCACATGTAAGTATATATGTTTATAGCTACTGTAAAATGCTTTGGCCTTCTAGAAGATATTTAATGAGTCACATTTTAAACCAATATGAACTGAATAATAGACTGTGGCTACTTAAACAGTTTTCTGGCTACATTTTATAGTTACTACAGTGTTTTATAGTTTACATTTAAACTGGTACTTTTTAAGGGAAATCTTGTGTTTATAAGTGACACCTTCAAAAACTCAGTACAGCTGCCTCTTTTTTAATTTTGCCCGTTAAAAATAGAAAAGTACAAGTGTGTTTTTAATATGTATATTCTGTTTTGAGATATAACATAGTGTTGGAAAGTCAGTCCAGAGATGAAGTAATCCAATGTATTCCAAAATCTGATTGAAAAAACACTCCACCCGCTTTGAAGATTTAGTTCAACAGATAAGCTATTTGTTTGTTTGCTTGTTTTAATAACGTGCTTTATCAGGCCTCTCTGGTTTGAAGCAGGGAGCATGATACAAAATTCACTGTTCTATGTAAGATCCTCATTTGGATGAAGATACCCACATTAGGAGAATGAAGGATATTCATAAGAAGGATTGTATTGTACTGTTGATAAATCATTAGCCAAACAAATAATTCCTGAGTTAGTGAATGCTTGTTTTATTTGGGGGGTTGGGAGGGGGGTTGTTTGTCAGTGTGAGTGTGTGTGTGCGTGTGTTTGTGTGAGCCACTCAGAGGCAATGCTGTAATTTGGCTTTCATCTGTTCACCCCTTTCTTACAAATGATGCTCACCACCACAGAAATGTTTTAAACCAGTAAACAAAATACAAAGTTCACTTACCATCTCCTTGTCAACTCTGTTTTCTCAGCACATGCCAGTCCCCACTAATGCTGTTCCCCACTGCTGCTACCCTGTACTTTGCATTTTGATATATCACATTCCCTACTCCCTGGTCTCACTTAGCTGTCTAGTTTTTTCTGTTGTGTTCTCTCACTTGGGTAATCAATGAACATGGTATAAATGTCTGCTGGGCAAAATGGTACTTTGAGGTCCTGAAAGTACACGAATTGACATTTAAAAATATGTATATGTACATCTGGGCTTCAGCTGTGGAGCTGGGGTGCTCACGGGAGGGCTCCTTTCGTGTTTCCACCGTGCCTGAGGAGGCTGGATTTGTCAGCTCGCAGCAGAGGTGGTGGAAGGGAGCAATCGGCGACGCTTTGCAGCTGGGCACTGGGGCTGCTCCCAGTACAATCAGAGCCCTGGGGCCGGGGAGTTCAGCCCCCCTCCTCCTCCTCCTCAGCACGGTTCCGGTGGTTGCCATTCCTGCCTCGCCGGCCGAAGCCATCAGGTGTCACACGGCAAGCCAGGAGTGCCAGCAGCACTCGGGCCAGCTGGCAAACATCCACCCTCCCTCACTGTGCACCACCACTCAATCAACAGGCTTCACTGCCCGGCTCCTGCCTGGTCCCCTGCTCTCCTGGGCGGAGTCACTCACAAATAAATACCAGCACACTCCAGGAGCCACAGAGTCTTGTTGGATACCTTGGCTTACAGCTTGTTAAGCAAGAAGGGGTTTCCAACACTGGCAACGCACATCCCATAGGATCTGGGTGGTTGCATACAGCACCTCTGCCCTCAGCAAGAAAAGAAAGCGCTTCTGCAACGCTTCCACCTCACATGGTTACATACAACACTTCTGCCTTTTCTTTTCCCCTGTTATCCCTTGTGTGTTTGATTTTTTAATTTTCTCTATATATTTTTTACTCTGTATTCTTGAAACAAAACTTCCACAGCTATTCCAGGGCACAACCATTTCAGGTGTAAAAAAGGATCTCCACATCCCACGTTTCACCAACAAAGCAATCAAGGCGTTTTGGGTACCAGATTCTACTTGGGCAGAACCAGAATGTAGCCTGTATATTTCATACCAAATCCAATTTCTGAAAGGAGAGGAAGTGTCATTAATAGCTTTAATAAAGGAGTGTGTGTGAGAGAGAGAAAGAGAGGGAGTGAGAAAGAGAGAAGAACAAGGGGCATCTTGGAAGGTGAAAAGTCTAGATTTTGGGTAGTTAAAAATGAACCAATGGGTGAAACTTTTTTTCTTTTTTTAATGAGCTGTAAAATCCTTTTAAAAACAGAAGGGGTGAAATGGAGGGAACATTTTATGCCTTTCAACTACCCACAAGCCCAGCATACTCTGGATGGAAAGTGGAAGTCAATATACACTGCACCAAAATTATGAAGGGAAGGTGGGGGCAGAGCTGTGAAACGCTACTGCAGTTGCAAGGGAAAAGATGCCCCTGCCCCAGCTCTGGATCTCAAGTGGTTCTTTCTCTACAGTATCATCTCAGCCCAGTAACCCCACGAAAGCCCTGAGCCGTTGTGTTCCTTCACTGTACGGTTTCTGTAATAAGAGTGTTAATCCATGTTAATCTTTGTGAAAATTATTGTGTGCAACAGTATTTTCTTGTGTACTGCTTTTTACCTATGTGAATTGTCCCTTTCTGTTTTCTTTTTTTTCTTTCCTTCCTCTTTTTTCTTTTTTTTTTTCTTTTAGTAATATGTCTTTCTTCTTTTAAAAGAAAAAACAAAAACAAACTGATGTGTTGTAGACCTATATGTAACCTATTCCTTAGTCTCATATTATAGGTATGTTATAAGAATGGATATTTTACTTGGCTTTAGAATGTTTTACAAGAAAACTAATTCTTAACCAATCAAGTTCTTGCTACTAAAAAAAAATGCTTGTGTTTTTCATCATGACGTTGTGTGCTTCTAATTAATAATCATTTTCGTTGTAGAAAAATGGAGTGAATTTATATTAGTCTTGGAAACTAATAATAGCATTGTAAATTTATGAGATGATTTTAACAGAAAATACATTATAGAAGAATATAGTTATTTTAATTGTAATATTACTAACTGTAGGGTGAGAAAGGAGGTCCCGTTGTGGTGAACTATGTTATAGCTTGTTATTCACAGTTTCTTTTTGATCATTTTTTCGGTCTCTGAGGTGAAACGAGTTATTAATCAGAATTTGTCAACTCACATATGCATATTGTATATGTGTAGAAATGTAATCACACTTTGTCTTGGAATTACATTAAACTGTTTTAAGTCACTGCAAAGTTTATGCGTCTCTGTCTTCTTGCTAGTTAAAGTTTGGTCTGAACATTTGGTTAGTTTTCATATACTATTATTTAATCTCCTCAGCCAGTTGAAAAAAGAGCACTAATAGTACCATTAATAATACATACTCTTCTCTTTGAGATAACATGTTTAGATTTGTGAGATGTATTTTTTTCCCAGGGCAGAAGAGCATCTGCATTCAGATGCTTCACTGAAGCACAGGAGGCTGGTTGCTCAGAGCTGCTGTGTTCAGCTGAGTCAAGAGCTCCCTGCTATATCCCACTGTGCCAAATGGAGTGTGGTCATCAGCTGCAAGTACAGGTCTGGATTTTCTTTTAGCCTGAGCCCTCAGTTCATTTGCTTCCTATCCTCTCTTTGCCGAGTCCCAGCTGACCTTTCAAAGGCTTATATAACATTAAAATGCTGAAACCACCCTGTGTTGGTAATTGCCACACCTGCCCTTTTGGGCTGGGCTTGATTTTCACCAGGAGGTTTGCTCAGAGCAAGCTAGAGGCATCTGCAAAGGGTCTCCTATTATACCATACTGTCACCTTGGAGGAGGCCAAGGGCTCCTCAACAGCTCCTCTTAACAGAGGGAGAGTAAGACCAGCTTGGGTTTGTTGCTGGCCTTTCCTAACGTGGTGACTCCCGTGCCAGCCCACCGGGTTTCCAGCCCGTGGGGTTCGTCTTGTTAGGTCAGCTCCTCCCTTCTTAGGCATAGCCAGAGGGATGCTCCAGGAGCTGTACTGGCTGCCCGTGGTCCAGGGCCACACTCTGTGTTCAGTGTCTGGCAAATGGCTACTGCAAACACCATAATGGCTGGATGGCTCTGCACCGCACTGCCAGGCAAGGGGATTGCCTCAGGATGCAAACCTGGAGTCAGCACAGGAGGCTCATTTATCAGTGAGTATTGGCACCTCAGTTTTACAGCCTTCTGTCTCATGTTTCCTTGGAATAAGAAACTGTTCTAGGTGGAGATGAAACTTTTAGTAACAGGAGGTCATGGACACTTTCTCCCCACTGCCTTAAACTGGCTGAGACCCAACTGAGCAATAGCAGTTAAAACTGTGTGTGTCCAGCGAACCAATTAAGGCAGTGTTTAATTTAAAATCATGTGTCCTATTAAACAGCTAACAGGTAATTGCAGTGTTAAGTACTCTAAGGGAAATGAGGAGTTTACTGGGTCATGATATGAGAGCCATTAGTGATGATCTAACATCAGCAGCAGATGTAAATCCAGAGCAGATGGTTCAACTAATATAGTTGCTCCATGTGTGTGTTGTGTTATGGTGTCTTCTTTATTTGTTTCTTCTTTTTGTAAAACTTATCAATAAAACTGTAAAAATTATTTGTCACTCTGTTGTCCAAGACCAAAACACATTAAAATGCATTGTAGTTGGGAGAATGTACTTTCTGACCCTTTTTTCCCAGGAGAGGAGAGCAATTTCTCACTTGAAGCAGGGTTGCTTTTAGCAGAGCCTGCAGTGCCTTGTGAGAGGAAACAGCAAGGGGTTCAGCCACCATATCAGAGGCTGGGAAGGGTCTTCTCAAACCACTGGAGCTGCAGTAAATGTCAGCACCTGGAGACCACAATCCGGAGCAGCTGGTAAAAATTACCGCCAACAAACTTGAGCACATTCAGCTCTTTCTGGGCCACAAGGAATCTCTGCTGATGCTTTCAGTGTTCACCTTTGCCAACCCAGTTTATTCCAGGTGGGTATGGGTCTCTTAAAATTGGGAAGGTGGAGGGACTCATGATGTGGTGTATGCACAGTGGTGCTGCTGTTCTTGGCATGTGCTTCTTGTGCTTTCCAGTGCAGTGGCTATGTTTTAATTTACTGGAGTCCAAAATTTGGCACCTAAATTAATATTTATACACATGAAAAGAGCTTGGTTTATGTACAGTGCAGCTCTTCCCTCCTGATTGCCATTAATGTCAAATTAAACTGTTAATGGGGGTCTGGTAGAAGGAGAATGGTCCTGCTCTGTGAAACACAGGCTGCTGTCCTTTTGTTACCTGTGCATATGTTGAATCTCCACAGCAAACCTGTGCTGGAGCAGTGGATCTGCAGCCTGTAAATTCTCGTTCTCTGCTGGTCAGGCCAGGGCAAAGACACCTGCATCAGCATTTCCTGCAATGCGCTTTTTCCTTTATGTTTTCTCCTGCAAGGTGGCTGTGCAAATAATGAGCCATAAAGGCTGTTATTTAAAGGCCCCTGCACTGCACTATATATCAAAGGCTGTGCTGTCTGTGGCTTTTGCTCACAGGAAGACAGCCACAAGAGGGGCTTGATGCACAGATCCTCACTTAAATCCATTTGGCAGAGCAGCAGTTACAGGGATGGGAGCAGGCTTCTCCAGGCAGCCCTGGGGGCCCTGGGAACCCAGCACCAGCAGCACTCCATTCCCATGGGGACTCATCACCCCTGTGTTATTGGTGTAAGGAGGTCCAAAGAAAAGGCACACAGGGTGGCTTAAGTATACTTAACTGCAGCCTGCATTTGTGCACAGGCTTTTCTAGGCACATCCAGACATGTGTGTAAGGGGGGCAGGAGGCTGTAAGTCCAGGAGGCACCTGGAACGCTTCCCGTTTGGACTTGGACAGCATATTGCCTCGGGTGTGTGAACTCTTTAAATACAAAGTCATTTTATTCCCCTTTCTTTTTTCCAAGCTCGTGAAAAAAAAAAAAATTAAAACTTGAAGTAGTGTCACAGAGGGAAAAAAAAGGGGGAGAAGTGCAGTTTAAAAGAAGGACTTACTGTAATTCACAATACTGTGACTGGACCCTGCACTGAAAATTCTCATCCCCTCTTGACAATCAGTGCCAGTCTGAAAACCACAGAGAAAAATTCATGCTCCCAGAAAAAGAGGCTGCTACTGAATTGGGCTTCCAATGACCAGGGTTTGGGGCACAACTACCAGGCTGCTTGAGAAAAGCTTGCTTCAGTTCTCTTGAAGTTGTTTCTTCCATACCCAGATATCCTCGATCTGCCTCTCTCCTTCAGACGTCAGTAGGACTCCTCAGGAGTTTACAGAACAGGAGTGACAGGAACAACAAAGGCAGGCCTGCGAGGAGACTGCAGGAGGATCGCTGAAGGTTCAACCACATTTCACCTGCATATGCCAGATTATTTGTCTGTCCTGTACCCTGTTCTTCGTGATGTGGAAGTGCAGATGCCAGAACTCTGCTCTCCTCTATCAGTCCGCTGGTCACATTTCCCTGCTTTATCCCTGCTTTCCCTGGGTTAGGATTACCCCCGCCTCCTTTTTTAATGACCCCTGTCCTGCATGATCCCGTTTCCTCACCTCTCCCCTCGCCTGCTTTCCTGTCTCTCAATGTGGTGCTGGCCCCAGGAGCGCAGGGAGAGGGATCCGGCTTGCCAGAGGCAGCTCTGGGCAGGAGATGGGAACAGCAAGCGCCACAGGGCTGGGTTTGGGTTGTTTTAAGACTTCAAGATAATCTCAGGAATGACGGTGTTTGCAGATAGGTAAGGGCTGGAGACACTGCCTCTCTTGACAAGATGTGTGAGGGAGTCTGCAATTACTGAGAATGACGGATGAAGGGGATGAAATGCTTTGAGAGCAGATGCAAGGGGACATAAAACACACCCGAGCAGGCTATGGGCTGAGTAGAAGTAGAAAATCGATGGGGGAGTGAAAATTTTCAGACATCCCGAGTTTCCACGGCTGGGATGGGGGCTGCAGGGGAAGGTTGTGTGCTCAACCCCTTGGAAAAATTCATTCCTCTCGCCATCAGATTTCTCCATGCAGCCTATGGAGCAGCGGTCTCCCAAGCGGGCTGTGCACACAGCAGTTCACGGGAGTGCTGGAATGAAGTGTTTTTCTCCCAGCTGCTCACAGCGGAACCCCCGGGCACGGCCCCTCAGGGCCGCCACAGCCGGCGGGCACCGGGCCCTGACGAGGCGGAGGGACCCGCCGGCCGCCAGAGGGCGCCCGCACCTTCCCGCCGCTCGGCTCGGCTGGGCTCGGCTCGGCTCGGCTCGGCTCGGCTCGGCTCGGCTCGAGTGGGTGAGTCAGTGCAAGACACACGGTGTCAGCAGCAAGAAGTGAAGGGATTAAACAAGCCCTGCCTTGTTCCTTAGCTGTAATTAAGGGGCATGGGAAAGTCAGTCTTGGCCAGCGTGCTGTGCTGGGTGCTGTGCATCCGTATGGCACATCTGGTGCTGGATGACACTTTAAACAGCTGAGCACGGTGGGCCATGGGGAGTCAAGGACCTAGGGGTGAAAGAAAGCTAAACTGAGATTAAGACACCTTAAAAAATAAAGAAAACCCGAAGTGATGCAAGGTCACTCACCACCTCCCTACCAGCCAGGCAAATCTCAGCCAGTTCCTGGGCAACTTCCTTGGAATCTCCCCCTTCTTTATGTGTGATGTGACGTTCTGTGGTATGGAATATCTTTTGGTCAGCAGTCCCATCCCAGCCTCTTGCCCACCCCCAGACTTCTTGCTGAGGGTACAGAGGGAAAAACAGGGAAGGCCTTGACCCAGCACAAGCAATGTCCAGTAATAGTTAAAACACTTCCATGTTAGCACTGTTTTGGACACAAATCCAAAACATGGGACTGTATGGGCTGCTGTGAAGAAAATCAACTCCATCCCAGCCAAACTCTGTAGAGCCAGGCAACGTTGTGAAAGACATTATAATCCAGGGGCCTTGAAACAGAGCTAGCAAAAGAATTCAGAAAACAAAAAATGTACTCACAGATTTCAGTCAAAAAAATAGATGATACTAGAGGGAAAGCAAAAGTGAAGAGAATTTTCATTCAACACTCAAGTAAGGATATCACTGGTGCTTTTCTCTAGGAGTCAAACACATACCTTTGATCACAGGGCTTGCTTTTGATCACAAGCAACAGCATTGTGCCTGCACAGAGGATATATAATACCATAGCTGGGTATCAAATATTAAAAGTTCTGACACATCTAGTGCTGGAACCATTGATTGTGATATTCATGGCAAAATGATGGAACTGCCTGAGTGCAAAATCTGGATGGCAAAAGGTCACAGGGTTCCCTTCATCCATTCCAGTTGCCCTTCCTTTGAATTGGAATGGGAGTCCCTGGCTTCTTAAATCCATTGCTCCTAAGATGCTTTTGGCTACAGTAAGGAAGATGAAGAATGTAACTTCTGATGAAGGTGAGGAGCTCTTTGAATTTTATTTTTTTTCCCATTCCCCAGTATATTTCACCTCAACTGCAAAGGCAGCATCCAGATTTCAGCCCCATGAGAAAAAAAAAAAAAATGAGTGGAGAACTGTGTCTGTTTAGGATTTTTCTCATTACCACTTTCAAAATTTTCAAAGGAGACCAGGGTTTCACCAAGAAATGCTCTAAAGTTTTCAGCAACGTGAAAACACTTGAGAAGCCAATTATCTGCTTTGCAGAAAAAGTGTAACTTAAAAGGAGTCTCTGAGAAGCAAACTGCACTCAGTTTCCACCTAATGTTGAATGAAAATTTGGGGAAAATTTTTCAGAACCTATATGACCTTACTTTACCACAAGTAAAGGTAACAGAGAAAGGATCTGGGGTTTAAAAGAGATTTTTAATAAGGTATGTGTCTCCTTACCCTCTAACTATATGCAGACAGTGTCACAGGTCAATGCACACACTTACTATAAAGCTGAATTTTCTGTGACTTCCTTCTTTCTCACTTTTCTTTTTTCTTCTTTTATTTATTTTCTCCCATCATCGTGATTTTTCTCTTTGTGATAAGCAGAGTTATCAATGGTCTGTGCTGAGCTTTCTGTAATTGAACCATCTCGCTTCCTCGCCCAGGGCACTGTATTTACTCTCTGAACTGTGAAGCAGTTGCTCTTTAGTTTATTATGGCCTTTGTCTCCATTTATTAATAGGTTTTCTCAGCAAATGGCACTTGAAGTGCTTTGCTGAATACACTAACCTCATCTGAGACCAACTCTGCTGCCTCTGCCCTCTGTACAGTGCAATGCGTGTTTCTCCTGTGCTTCTTGTGGTCTGAAATATGCTCTTTATACAGGCTCATATGACAGGTTACCCAGGCAGGACAGCTGCATAATCTTGAGTCTGTTTCCTTGTGAATAAGCACTGATTTCTTTCAGGATTCATGGGGGAAATCTGTTTTAAATCTTCTGGTGAATCCTGAAATCAGAGCATCTAGCTTGGTGGAAAGGAGTCCCACCAGCAGCTCTGAAACTGCAGGCTGCATGAGAGAGGCCTGGTGAGTGGAAAGAAACCCTGTAACTCCTCTGGAAATGCAAATGCTGCTGCTGTTCTGCAGGACAGAACCACGCTGAACATCCAAAAAAGGAAGAGGAGTGCAAGCATCTTTTACACCTTCAAGGAAATGCAAGCATAAACTCTGATCTGATGCTAATGAAAGGACTCCAGCAGAATTTGGAATAGGCCTGCAGGTAAGGAGAAATTTGAACCTCACTTCTGCTAACAACCAAAAGGATTGCAACAACTAAAAGGATTCTGATAATAACCAAAAGACTATGCCATCATCAATCATGGCACTACTGTTAAACCTTTTGGACAAAGATTAGGAGAAATGTAAGCAGGGGCAGGAGAACTTCCCAGCTCCACCTTTCTCACTCATCCCTCTTTTCTGGGCAGTCTGGTCCCTCTTGTGACCAGGGCTGTCTCTGTGGATCAGACCAACACATTGTGGAGGTGCCAAGGTGGTTCTGTGGGCTTGCAGATCTCCACAGCTCTCTCCTTACAAGAATCCAAAGTTTGATACATGCAATAGCTCTGCAGTGTTCTGTAAGAGAGAGGAAAAAGCTTCAACCCGCTTCCCCTCAGCCTCCCAGGGGTGAAAGAGAACCTGCTACTCTGTGAAGGAGAGCAGGGATGGGACAGTCAGAGAAAGGTGGGGTCAGGGCACATTAAAGACATGGAACAGAAGAAAAAGACTAGTGATAATCTTGCCCCAGAGAATGAGTCCAGTAATTGGAGGCTGGCTGGACTTAGTCCTGGGAAAGTAAAGGAAAGGTTGTATGAATCAGTCAATAAAGAACTAAGTGAAAGAATACAAATAATCCCACTGACAGAGTTTATGGGACCTATAAGCAAACTTTCAAACAAACCTGATTTTTGTGCTTTGATGAGACTATGCATTTGGTTGACAAAGGAAACTGCATAGTGATAAGGTATATGAAACTCTGTCAGGCACATGAGTCAGCAATACACTCACTGCATTTTCAGTCTAAAAATGACATCAATACAGTTTGTGTGAACAGCACCAAGAGGAGGCCAAATGACACACCTCAGGATAGCCAGTGAGAAGCCCAGGAGAGGCTCATGCAGATTAGAGTGATAATGGAAGCTGTTTAATCCATTAATGTAACAATTTATTATTTAAATGCACATGAAATCCCTTGCTAACAGCAGGGGCTGGCAATGAGTAGCAGGACAGAAGACAGTGATGCAGACAGTCACGCAGAGTGATCAAGCATGGTCTGACAGCAAGGGGCTACTTAGGCTTGGAAAGCTGGGAGATGTGAGTGGGAGTAGAGAGGGAAGTTTTAGCATAGTGGTGGGTGTTGATGAGTCTGAAACATTCAAGATCTGAGAGGAGATTTACTGAAATGAGCAGGTTTTGATCCAGAGTGCATAAAGGGTCTGTCTTGGATCCAGAGGCAAGCTCCAGGACACAAGACCTCCATGATCAGGACCCTCTCTGACTCCCTCTCAAGCTTCCTAAGTAGCAGAGAGCCTTTTCCTCCCCAGTACATCTGCAGACAGGGATGTGAAGAGGACACTCCTACCTGCATCCCATTGCCAAGATGTCCTATAGTGCAAATGGGAGTTGAATAGTTGCAAGCCCATGTGGACAGAAAAAAGAAAGCACCTTCAGGTTCTGCCTCCTGCTGCCATTTGCTAAATTAACATGCTCAGGTCTGCCATAGGGGAAGATTGTGCTGTGTCTGTGAGGAGTAGGATCACTCTCTTTTTGCAAACTGATACCCTTTTCCCTGCCTTCAGCCTGGCAGGGGCAGGCAGCAGCAGGAGAGCGGTTGCCTGGGAAATATGCAGCACAACCCAGTGGGAGAAACAGTAGAGTCAAGTGACAGTAAACCTTTCTCAGGTTTACCTGTTTGTTGGGGGGTTTTCTTGGGTTTTGTTTTGTTTGCTCGCTTTGTTTTGTTGTTATGGAGTTGCTTCTCTTGTATGAGAATAATGAGCTCTCCCACTTGTGTACTGCTGCCTAGGGGAGGAAGCACAGCCTTGTGAGGCAGCTGGCATGCTAAGTCATGTCATGTCCCTGCCAGCCAGGGATGGTTTTTTCCCTCCACACAGTCCCCTCCAGGGTAGTTGAATACAGCACTCACCATGTGAATACAGAAGCCAGCAGTGCCTGCTTTGCACTGCACTGACCCAACACACTTGGGGGCTCACAGCACTGACCCAGCAGCTGATCCAGAGGGCTCAAGAATATCTTTTTTTTTACGGAAAAGATGTTTATTCAGCCAAAGGAAATCAGAAGATGAAGCATGAGATGAAACAAAGAGAGAGCATCTGTACATAAGTCTTACCAGAAAACACGCTTGTTTCAGCAGTTCCCACAGAGCATAAACACACCTGTTCAAGGTCAAGTGCCAAACCCAACTCTCTCTTAAAGACTGGCATTTTCTGACTCATGTCAACACTGCTGTTCATCCATTCCCTTTGTCTAACTGTGCTTTTCAGCAGTTCAATGTCTTCTTTATTCTCCCTGGACTCAGGAGAAATTAACACTCGCCTGCCTGAAGGTATGTGGGAAGATATTCCTCAATATACTACTCTTAACAGCGCTGTGATATTTGAAAACTGTATTGGTACATTGTTGTTGTTTTCTTCCTATTTGCTTCCCTGTAACATTCTTCTGTACAGCCTGACAGAAAAATAGCCAAAAAGAAAACTGAGATATTGTTGACGTTCATAAAAATAACTTGTCTTCTCCATCATTTTTTTTCACACAGAGATCTTTCTACTTCTGTTACAACCACCCCAAATCATTGGCAAGTGATTTCAGCAGAAAAATATTTCAGGGATTTTATATATGGTGCATCTTTCTGGGCTGCATTGTTTAAGCGCAGTGCCTTAAACAAATGGAGCCAAATGGCCAAAAAGTCCAGATTTCCCAGGCTTGTGGTCAGGAATGGCACAGCTCAGTCCTGAGGCATAACCTGGTGGTGGTCCCAGAAGAGGCACAATGGCTCTGGTGCCAGATCTACTGGACATTGCTTGGTGTTTCCATGGTGCTGATTGTATGAGAACACCCTCTGTGTATACATGCATGGTTTGGCCATCCTCAGAATCTTCCTGTTATGGCTCATACACACACAGAATAAAAAAAAAACCCTCAGCAAGCTCCAAAAATGAGTGTCTAGAAGAGGAAGGGCTGAAGCATCTCTCCCATTACCATAAACAGCAATTGTTTTATTAATGTGATCTACCTTGTTTCTCTCTCCCTAGAAGCATACTCTGAGGAATGTTTCAGTTTCTACATATCTGACTTTTCTTTGGTCATCCGATATTTCAAAGGTTTGCAAGGTAAGTCTGCTTGCCTTTAAGTGAGCTATTGTTAGGCTACTTATAAAAGCATGACAATTACCCTAAGTGGTGAATTATCAAAAGGCAACCCTCTTCCCCATAAGCTTTTTGTGGCTTTTCTTTCCCTTCCTGCAGATGCTGTGTTCATCCTCCCTCTTGGGCACACTGAGGAGCAGAATAGACTGATATAATTCCACTGAATTTGAGGGGAATACCTCAAATTACAAATTACACTGGTGAGTCACCCTTCTGTCCTTCACACAGTCACCCTGATCAGAGCTGTATTTAAAGTAATAAAATCAGCACAACTGTCAGAAGCTATGAACTATCCAGGTGGAACACATTAGACCTTAGGGGACCACGCAGATCTGTAACTTGCCTGAAGGTACCCAAGTTTAACCTCCTGAGACTTCAAAATTTTCTCTCTGAAAGGCTGTGACTTCATCTAATTTATTCTCTAGTTGATGTCGAGTTTTTGCCTTCTATCTTCCTCCTACATTGTTTCCCATCTTTTGCATCCTCCTTTTTTTTCCTCATTATTGCTTTTGCTCTTCAGCTGCATGTTATAATAAAGTGTGCTTTTTTCCTCAAAGCATTTCTGCATAAGGCTGTAGGGAAGCTAAGGCTGTGGTGAAAGAAAAGATACCACAAATGTATCAAGTGTTAATTTAAATTACACTGCTGAGTAATTTAAAAAATAATACGTCTTATGTTAGTCAAACAATAGAGCATTTGATAAGCTATCTGCAGCTAAGAGGATCATTTTCAAAGGGCTGTCCACCTGCAGCACAAAATTCAAGGATAGGAGGTAAACTTCAGACTGAACTCCCAGCCAAGGATCCCCAACAGCCTTTCCTTTTCTTTCTTTGTGGTGGAGGTCAGGATGCAAGAGCTGGAGACCAGAACATTTGACAAGATTCTTTTTATTGTAGCAAGAAACAGCAAAATGGGAAGGAGGCATAAGGATGGCGAGGGATGGAAAAGATTGATAATTGTTTCCTTGGCAACTGAAACTGTGGAGCCTTATGCAGGAATCCCTGAGAAAAATCCTAGATGATCATAATGATCTCTTCTGCCTTCAGACTCTGTTCCAGGCTAAGTTTACACATACCAGTGTGGTGCTGCATAAAGGGATCGAGTTAGTGCTAAATGGAAACCAGAAGCTTCATGGTTGTAAGAAATCCTTGCAAAGAAGAGAGGCACTGTTGTCTCCCTTTCATAAAATGGGGAATGCTTTATATTGCAAAAGATGAAAAGATTGAATAACTTGGCAAGGATTATTAAAAATGTCTTTTCAACACAGAGGACAGCGACATACAAGTCTCTGCTATCTCTCACATTACTGCAATGAGAACATAACCCCCCTCAACTTAGACTGCACTGTCCAAGGAATTAACAGAAGGGCTAAGGGAGCAGGAAGCAGGTGAAGTGGTTGCTGTTTAATAAATGCTGTTTGCCCATCATGGAGTTCAGTGCTACACAGGGCAGCACAAAAGTGTCCCAGTCCTGCAGTGTTCGGCTGCAGCAGCAGTGAATCTTCATTAGTGAGTTTAAATGTAAGAACTGGGGCATATATATGAATATTAATGAAAGAAAGATTGACTAACTTCATGCTATTAAAAGATTTCTAGTCTCAGAGAGTAGGTGGAGTCTTTTGAAAAATGTATAATTAAATACGATATGTGATACACAAGAAGCTCTAAAAATGTGGATTTTGATCTCTTCCAATTTTTGTTTATAGAGTGCTTTGGAAGTGGGAAATGGAAAGATGCCTTCATTTAAACATGTTTCTTTTTTCTCCCCTATATCCTACATGCAGATATTTGTTAATGCAGGATTTCATGGCCATACATTGTGGGGAGCCACTTGGCAGTGGGCAGCTAGTATTGATTTCTGCTCCCAAAATAGGGCATCAAATGCTTGTATATTTATAGATGTATGGGTGCATATATATATATATATATACATATATTAATAGGTATTGCAAAGATGTGGAAGACAGAGGAATGTTAAATCAGAATGGTAATTCATTACCTTGCCTGTTCCAATGCAAACTTTTGTGCTAACAATGCGCACAACAAATAAATGCTAGAAAGCTTTTATACAGTTCCATGCCTGTGAAAGGCATTCCTGAGGAGAGGCTGGTGTATTACTACACATTCACTAGAAACCAGAAATTCAGGGCAGCAGAATTTCCAGACAGTCATGTGAGAATGAAGTGCAGCAGCATCAAGGCAGCCAGTCCACTTATTTCTGTCTGTTCAAAATGTTAAATAATTGCCAAGGCCTGCATTGCTATCAGTTACTTCTTAGAGAGGCTTAATGAGAGGAAACCAGCTTTGTGAGTGATTCCCTGTGCAAGTGAGTGGAGATGTTACACGTGTCTGTCTCATGCTCTGCAAGGAACGAGCAATTGTGGCAGCTCTAACAAAGCAGACAGAGAAAATGAAAGGATCCTGAGAGAGCCAATATATATTTTTTTATTCTCTGACATCTGTGATGGGGATGGCTGGTGTATAGCACAAAATGAAATTTGTTTTCCCCAATACATTCTTCTGGGCTAACAGTAATTTCACAAATAAAATATTGTGCAAGTAAAATGCCGGAGTGGCCATGTTTGCAGGTTCAGTGACAAGGGACTAGTGTAGAGCATGCCAGCCAAAATAAGATGGGAGAGTCATGCCTTACTATCTGAAGGATTTCTTCAAGATAATTAACAACAAGGGTATCTATGTGTGTTTATCAGGGTGCATGATTATATAAGTAGTACATAAAAGGTGAAATGCAAAGGTAAAACCAGTGTGTTTGTTCTTTATTGCTCTCCTGCTTAAAAACTTACTGCTCTTTTTTTTTCCTTCCCTCTTTTTCTGATTATTTTCCCCCCTTTAATAACCAAAATATGATGTCTCCAATTCCTTTTCTTTGATGAAGGTCATTTGGAGACCAGAATAATGATATCAGATAAATGTGTAGCTTTTATAAGGAACAGAAATTGCACTGCCTGGAGAGGCAGCTGTTCCTTTAGGGCAAAAAAAGATGGAAGATATTTAAGGCAGCAAAAATGAAAAAGGAATTTAATTTTACTATTTTGAATTATGGCTATCCAAAATATGACATCAGGGTTGAGATTAATTTCATGTAACATTATCGATGTACAAAAAAAGCCCAGGTTATCGAAGCCTTCCTCTATAGACAAATGAGAGAGCCAGGCAAGGCCAGAGGCTGAAGTCTGCCCTATCTCATAAAGAAATGAATATTATTTCTTTCAATTCACAACAAAGGAATGGAGTTGAGAGACTGAATGTCAAAGAAATGTATGTAGGTAACTTCAGTTAAAAATTATCTATTACATCTGTCCTGGTTGAATCAAGCAAGGCTTGTTCCCTCCAAAGTGGATGTAAGAATGATTTCCTCCTACCCAATAGGTCTGTAATCAATCAAAAGCACAGTAAAAGAGCACAAATAAGGAAATGCAGGATAGGTATTTCAGAGGAACAGGAAGAGTGGGATGTCCTAGAACAGAACCAAACCTTGCAAAGCTTCAAGGAAGTACACCCTGTAGTATGATACTATCCACATTTTTCAAGGTGCATGTTTTCTTTCCAGAAAGGCAGGTCAGTTGACTAGGTTAATTCATTAACTTGATTTGGGCAATGTAGCACATTGTCCCTGGCTCTTAAAAGTTTCAGCTTCTTTGGTATTTTTCTTTAAGTCCTAGTTCCTGGAGTCATGTGATTTAAATCCTGGATTTTCCTTGAAAAAAGAAGCTCACTTTTTTTTTTTTTCTTTCATAGATTGTGGACTAAATCTCACAGATACAAACTGTAAAGGCCTCAAAAAGGTGAAAGTAAGTACTAAACCATCTATGAACCCTTAGCCAGCCTCAGGAATCTTAATACTCAGACCTGAGCACCAAGTTGACACTAATGGAGTCTTAACATCATCCACTGCTTGCCTTTCAAAACTGTGTTAGCTCTGTTATATATGTAAGGGAAAAAAAAGATGTAATTCTCTGCATGGCTTTCCTCTTTTCTTCTTTTCTTCCCCTTCCCCTGTATATTCACAAAGCCACACTTTGCCCCACATGTGCAGCTCAAGAGACATTTAGAGGTACAATTATGGTGCAAACACAACTGGCTCATTACCACAAAAACACAACAAACCGCTCTAGCTAAAGTATATGTATTGCAAGGATGTGATGTTAAAATCAGATTTCCTTCAAGTGCTTTTGGTTGCAGACAATGAAAACAGCCTGTATGACGGAAGACCACTGAAAATAACTTCTAAAGAAAGGTTACATTTTTTACAATAGCAGCGTTTCATCTGATGTGCACAGACCTTGGTTCATAATTGAAAGTGAGACAGCCAAGGGAACTAGTAGGATTAGGTTATGGGAATTCAACTGAACAACGTTTTGCATTCAGATAATTGCACGAAATTGGGCTATTAGTGTAAGTTTCGTAAATTGCAGTAAACATAAAACAAAGTGAAATATTCCCTGTGTATACATTCAACTAATATGCTGAAAGAGAACCCCAACTGACTTCAGACAGAGCACAGGGAACTTCCATTAACTCTTCAGAGCTGTGTCCAAATATTGTTCTGTTTCACAGGTTCCTCAAGTGGACCTTCAAAGGGAAACTCTTTTTATCAAACAGTAAGTAAATAAACATAATGTAGTAGTGAACTTGTGGTTTTCACTGGCAAGAACACTACTAATATGTCCTTTATCTGACCTTAATTTAACATTGCATAAAATATTGCTGAAAAGAACTGGAGGAGGAAAGAGTTTCGTCTCAAATTGCAGCTGCTTGCTCCAGTAGCTCTCCTAACGAGACTTTGGCAGCAGCTGCAGCTCGTGCCTTTTCAACTTCTTCCGTGGCACAGGATTATTTTGTCCTTCTTTGTCTTAACTTCTTGGGCTTTCCTTTTTGTGCTGCCTTTTCCCTTGGGATGGACTCAGCCTCAGTGTTTAGAAGGAGCATTTACAGAGGCCAGTTTTGGAAGCAGCTTTCACAATGCAGCTCCACTCCAGTAAAGTCATCACAGCAGAAAATACCGGCCCACCACTGACTCAGGCTAATTATTCTAATGCTTTAACCTCAGTCTGGGTGATACCTGCTGCCATGGCACCTGAGAAGGAAGACTGCAATTAGTTATGCATTTATCTTTATGGAAGACTTGGCTGCTCAGGAGCATGTGCCAGTGACATGTCTCACTGCACTGCTGAGACAAATGCCCATGTCACTGATGTCTCTGTGTGCTTCAGAGGCAATTTCACATTTGCCTATGTCTTCTCTCCCATTTTTGAAGGAAGGAAAATAATTTTAATGATTTCTGTGATGAACATAGAATATGATAATATTAAATAGCCAATTAATACATCTGTGCCAGTAATTCAATCTTGTTCACAGGGTTTTTCAGCTTAAAATCTGTATCAAAGTACAGAAGAAAACACCAGATCAGCATCCTGTAATGAATATTAAATGTAAAAGACAGTTGAGCTGTGAATAAGAGGTACCTTAGGAACACTGGCTTTCAGCTCATTTCTCTGTCTCTGAATTTAGCAGCAGAGCAAGCCTTTCATGGCATCTAATGTTTTCCCCTGGATTCTGCTCTGTGCACAGTCTATGTGAGCCTTAAAATTCCAAAGGAAGAGGGGATTATTACTGTTCTTGGAGGGTCATTTCCATTCTGGTTTATCCCACTGCCAGAAATTTTACACGGAGGTTCTGACTCAGGTCTGTTTTTTTTGGATTAAATTATTTCTCTTTCAAACATTGTCTTTACCAAACTCTTCTTTTTCTCAATGATTAAGGCTTTTCAAGTGTTTTATGCCTCTCTATTATGCCTGCCTGCCACAAGTCTGCACAATGGTCTTTTAAAGTTTACTTAGGGCACAGCTGCACTGTGACACACCATGGTGCAAATATCCCTGAGGCAAAGCTGAATGAGCTGGCTCCAAAACTGGGATTTGTACTCTGGATGTTTAATGGAGAGAGAGAGAGAGACAAGGACCATCTTTTCTTGTTCACTTTGCTCTGTGTCTGTTGAATTTGATACAAAGGGGTCGTGGTTTGCAGGCAGGGTTTGTAAGCTCTACTTTTGGAAGAGAAAAAAAGTAATGAGCGTAACAAGGAGTTGCACATCACCCCGACTGCGGTGTTCAATGCTCACCAAGGGTGTTCAGTGGGGAGGGACAATGCTGTCAGAGCAAATAATGTGAAACGTGGTTCAGGAATCACAGAATTTGGGTCTCAAGTATAGTAATAGAAAGTAAATTTCTTGCTTAACAAAGATTTGGATGGTGACATTTCACTGAAAGGTGGGAAAGCAACATGGGGAGAAAAGGTCTTCAGGGTGATATAAAGGTAGGGAAACTGTAGGAAGATGAATGTGAACAAAGAAAAAAGAGTAGAGAACAGAAGTATAGGTTTTGTGTGACGGCTATTGAATGGGAGGGAGCCTGGGGTTGGAACTTCTAGAGGGACCATAAACCATCAACAGTAGGAAACCAAAGTAGATTTGAGGGAAGGGAAAAAGGCTGCTAAAACATTTCTCTTAGGAAGATCAAGCTAGTAGCAACAGTCAGCAGGTGCAAAAGCTCACTAGAGGGGAATGTCATGGACAAGATTTTGAAAATGTTCCTTCCAGCTGTTCCTGCTAAAATCAACCAATTGCCTGATTTAGTTATTCTTACTTTCCAAAAGATGCTGTTCCTTGACTCTGGTAAAACTTATTGATCTGCTCTGTTCATTATATAAATTAGGATAGCATTTGATTAATCTCTGGTATAAACTATATCTGGGCCAGACGGGAGAAAGCCTTATCGTTTATATGAAGTTCAAAATGGTTTCTGGAATGAGATGGGAGATGTATCCTGAATTATAACGTGATAACTAGAAACAGATGCGGGGGAAGATTTTGCAAAGTCTGGGTAGTTTTTGCATGTATTTATTGACATTGCATAAAGTGACAGGAAGGTTCATTTATTCTGGGAGGAGCTTAATGGATATCTGTGTGACCTTTTCAGTGAGCACTCTTCAAAATGGGATTAGCAAGGATATTTTATAGTAAATTCAGTGTACTTGAAAATTACTTTTCTTAAGTTACACAACTACAACAGAAAAGATCTGGCTTGCTCTTTTTTATGTGTGTGTCATTTCATAACACAGTAAAATAATCTAATTGCTATTATGATCAGTGCTATAGCATTATTGCTATTACAGTGTTATTTTAAACAGGGTAAGTTAGCTAAGCAGAAATGGAATTATTTGCAGTTGCTCAGTGAATAAGAATGAAGGACAGTTTGATAGAGCAAAATATATCTGTGGTGCAATAATTTCTGAATATGGTGTGTCTATGTGTTACAAAATGAGAGATTATGAACAAATTAGGATAGATAAGGGTGAGGTTGGCTGAAGGTATGAAGGAAAAGTGACCAACACTTCAGACATCTACACACCTCTACTGGAGGAACACTAAGCCCGTTATTGTAACACATTTTCTCTGGAAGGTTGAAGAGACATGAGTTTGAGATAAAAGGCTTTGGCAGGTAGTGAAAGTGAGAGAGTCAGGGAAGGCAATCAGAGTAATCAATCTTAGGAGGAGTAGTATGAAACTGTATATCAGAGATGTGTTGCAAACCCAATGCCAGAGGTCCAGGAACTTGATTAAGTATTTGCAAGAAGATGATGAGTCTATCAGAAAACAGAGATGCACTTGGGCAGTCTCTCTAATGTCTCAATGAAATTTGTAGTGGAAAATGTAAAAGAAAGACATTTATTAGACACCTACTTTTTAAAAATGCTAGGCTATTTCTCAGAGTTACCTCTGTATATTCATGTATTTCTCTAACTTAGAAGCTCAGGATTGAAAACAGAGCACACATGCACCTCTTGCCTTTTAATATAGGGAGAATCTGGTATTTGTATGAGTGTTTCTGGTGCCAGTTCCCAATATCACTTCTTACACTGTTACAACATGAGACTGTACAGGAGAATCTTATTAAGTGACCGAAATACAAACATTGATACTCTTAGAAGGTTTGGGGTTTTTTTCCCTTTCACTTTTTCACCTAGAAAAAATACTTTCTAGTACTTTCAGTGGGCTTTTCTAGAATGAAACAAATCTGGTTTGAAGTTGGCTTTTTTCTCTTCTTGTGCCAGCAGTTGTTGCTACTGTACTTCCTTAGCTGGTTAAAAGGAGTAGGACAGAAGTAACCCAGAGCACAGGTTTGCATCAAGCAATGTGTGAGAATTCAGAAATAGAACATAAGAGCACAGTAAGACTGAGCTGTATTGTTCTCTAAATGGTTTGAGTCTTTTTTATGTCACATACTATGTGACTTTCCATAGCACACAGCTTTGCAGAAAGAAAAACATTAATTTTAAAAAAAAGCATTCTCTGCTCCTTAGACAAAAGTGTGGGTAAGAAAACTAAGAAAACTAGATGTCTGAGAGCATTGGAATAGTCCAACAAACTGTCTGAAGGTCTTCACAAAGCCAGGCTAGAACACTGCCCTCAAATATTTTTTCAATGGGTAGTTCAGTAAATTTGAAACAAAATCTATTCAAAAATCTATTTCTGCACAAAAATCTATTTCTGCACAAAAAGCTATTTCTGCACAAATTTCAGCAGCAGCAAAAGAGTGGGAGAAAAAAACCTGTTGTTTTTTACACAAATATTGTTCACAGAAGGAAAATATATCAGCAGGAGATCTGGTCACTGAGTCCCAAACTAGAAATAACTGGAAGTTAAATTATTGGGCAGTTGTGGCGATCCATGGGAAATAATGTTGATGATTTCTGATTCACTTCAGTGTCTCTGAACCAGGGTTCTGATGTGAAATTTTGAGAATTGTGTTTATGGATTTGTGTATTGCATTTGCCACAAAAAGCAAGGTGATTGGAAAGTGCTTCCAGGTTGGCAAGAGTGTCTAATTTCACACCTTTCTTTCCTTCCAGCAAAACCTAGGCAACAAGATGTGAGCAGTTCCAAGAAAAGCCTTCTGAGGACGCTCTTGTTTCTATCACTGCAGTGTGGGGGCACATTTCCACAGCTGTGGATGCAGCTTCTGAATGTCCCTCTCTGTGTATTCACTTCTAAGGTTCCTACCTAAAATGTTGTGGGTTTTTTTTCCTCCTTACACCCTTCACAAAACAAACTCTCAGTTTCCAGGTGAAGCCTGTCATCATTAATCTAATCATACTTTGCACAGCCTTTGATTTTTTTTTGCATCCTCAGCCTTGACCCCGTGATAAATCAGAGTAGCAATCGCTGTAGTGGAAAGCTCAGTAATGTCAAAAGCTTCCTGGTGAATGTGCAATGGGAAGTCATTCAGCAGTAAGTAAATAACCTTGCAAGTCACACTGTTAGAAAAGATTGCTCCTACTCTTCCCTTGACCAGGATGTCTCATATCTTGCTCCATATCACCATGGATCACAGCAGGATACCACAGGAAAGCATTTCTCACCTTCCAAGTCAGTTACTTCTTATGATAAATGCATTCACAAGCTGCAGTGTAAAACTTAGTTAAAATTATAGCTGCTTTCACTTTTTGAGTTTGCGAAGTTCCACTATTTCTGGTCTGTTTTAATGTCCTAACAAAATGTGACATTTCAGATTTCTGTTTTAGTGGAATCTGAAGTGTCCTATAGGTCTGGGGGTATTTTGTTTGTTTTGGTTTTTTTATTTTATATAATTAACTGTCATTCTTGACTTAAGATACTCGTTAGAAGCATCTATGGTGTTTTGGGTTTGGTTTTTTCTGCTGTTCCACAGGGAAAAGAAAAACACAGCCCAAATCTCAGCATGTCATCTGAACCAAGGACATCTTTGTGAAGTTCTTGCTGGTTATTCTGTAGCATCTTTTATCTGTGCATCTGCAATAGGTGAATAGGAGATGAGAGAGAGGGAGAGAAGGTAGTTGGCCTTAAATCAGTGGGAGTCAGCTACCACAAAGATGCCAAGTTCATGTGCATAAATCCTGCCCTGGTTCATCAAGACGAATGGGTGAAGTAATGTCAATCAGGTTGACACAAGGACTGCAAAAAAATAAAGAAACTAAACAACAGTACAAAAATCCTAAAGTTACTGTAATTACTAAGAGGAGTAGGACCCACAACTGCAAATGCATTGTCCCAGTATGGCAAAGTATGGCTCTGGTGAAAGAAGAGGCTAAACAGGACAGAGGATCATCTGAGATTAGGGAAATTCTTTCACACCTGGGAAACAGCAGCCCAAACCAGAGGATGAACTGTAGCATAACAGGTAACTGCCTCTCAGCTCCTCTTTCAATGCTGGTTGCTGTTTAGCAACAAGACTTTAATTTGGAGGTGTCTGCTGGAACGGGTGAAATTGCAAGGGAATAGAGAATCTGTGATGGAATGTGACAGTTCTTAAATTGCCCCAGGAAGCGGGAGAGTAACATAAATACCAGTTTGGTCTCAAAAGACACAGAAACTGGGGAACAAGAACCCAAATACAAGACAAGGAGATTATTTTCGTGAACTGAACTCTGGGAACTGGAGCAGGAAATCTTGTTAGGTGAGACAGTGAATGTTAGTGGTTGCAGAGTATTTCATTATGGATGACATCTTAGAAATGTGAGAGAAGTCTCACACTTTAGTCTGGAAAGTTACCTCTGGATCTTGGTGAAACAAATTATCTACAGGCAATCTGAAATGTACTAAAGGCAGCATTATGTGCTCTGTTACTAGAGGCACTGTTAGGACAACAGTGAAATGTGGTATCTTTAGGTGAAGATGATAGGGTCTGAAATATGTTTTGTAATTAAGTATTTCAAGGGTCTTAACTGCCAAAACTCCCACAGAATCTGAAGGAGAGATGGATTCCTGTTCACTTACAGAGGGTTAGCTTATTAAAAGAAAAAGAAAACCACATTTTGCAAACGGAAAGAATATGTGACTGCATGCTCCAATGCCAAACATGCATGCACACAGCTGCTTACAATGAAGTCATATTGGAATGATGTGGGGTTTTTAAGCTTTTGGTGGCTATTGTTTAGTCTGCACTACAGATTGGCAGGAGAGGTTAGGGAGGACAAGAGAAACTGAAATAGATGACAGCAATGAAGTACCTGACATGGCTTGTATCCACAAATGGTGGGTATGTAATTATAACAAAAGGCTAGAGTGCTCTTTTGAGCTGAGCTGTTTTCAGGGACTGGCAAGTTGCAAATAAAAAAATTATGTCCTAATGGGTTCTGGTTTTGGTAAATTAAAAGGAGTATCAAAGCCATTCTTCTGTCTATCAGCAATTTAATGCAACAGAAGTAATCCTCAGGCCCTGATTTATTTGCTCAGATAAAAGGGAAAAATAGTGACGTGATGCAAGTTTTTCTGCATCCTGTTTTCTGTTACATATTTCAAAAACTATAGGGCAGAGGGGGATTTGTCCTACTGTGGTCTTCTTTTTGTAATGTTTAACATCTTTGCATGAGATTTTATACCTTAGATGTTTAATTTAGATTGAAAATATATGTTGTAAACACCCATGAAATATTCTGTGAAATCTCTCCACTCCAAATTCAAAAAAAATTATATCTTGATGACCGAGAACAACTTTCAGAATGAAATTATAGGTCAGTATAGTAGAAGAAAGTATTGTGCTAGAAGGCCTGAAATACTCATCATAGTTGATTGCCTTTGATAAAAGGGCATCTGTGGACTTTTTGACCCTGAAAATGTCTAATGCAAAACCAGGGTATTTTTTTGAGATTTCCCACCCTCTTTAGTTGTGATGTCTATACTGAGCCACATCTTCAGCTGATGTGATTTCAGCTTTGCTTATTTCCATTGCCAAGGACTCACCATGCTTTATTTTCCTTTGCTGAGTGAGTGTGATGTATATTGTGTGAGATACAGGTATAGCTCATTGTTTTAATTCTGTATGTCAGCAAAATGAATCCTTCATCTCCTTCCATTGATCTCGGGGAGTGAGCTGTTTCTGTTGCAATGGATGTGTTCCCGATGAACTGATACCCTGGTTAATTGTGAGTGCAGCTGAAAAATATGTGAGCCCAGCTCTAATCTGTAGGGGGATCTTTTCCCAGCTGTCCCTGGTTGGTGCTCCTTAGTGACTGTGTGCCCTGGCAGCCAAAAGGGCCATCCATTTCCTGGGATACATCCAGCACAGCATCTCTGGCCAGTCAAGGGGGATGATTGCTCTGCTCTCCTGCAACTTCATCTTGATTCCTGCGTGCAGTTTTGGGTGCCACAGTATAAAAAAGAATCTAAAACTATTAGAAATCATCCAAAGGAGGGCCATGAGTATGGTGAAGGGCCTTGAGAGGAAACCATACTAGGAGCAGCTGAGCTTGCTTGGTCAGCTCAGCCTGGAGGAGACGTCATAGCGCTCAACACCTGCCTGGGGAGGGAAGGAGAGTGGCAGGCACTGATTCCTCTCTGGTGACCAGTGACAGAACCTGAGGGAATGGCCTGAAGCTGTGTCAGAGAGATTTGGCCAGAATATTAGCAAAAGGTTATTCAGTGGAACAGGCTGCCCAGGGAAGTGGTCACAGCACCAAGCATGACAGAGCTGAAGAAGTGTTTGGACAACGTTCCAAAGCACATGGTGTGACTCTTGGGCCTGCCCTGTGCAGGGCTCCCTTCCAGCTCAGTGTATTTTGTGGTTCTTTGACTGCTGGACTCACCCGTGCTCCTGAGGAGCGCAGGGCTTAGACCAAACCCTGCAGTGAAAGATCCCCTGTCCTTTTATCTGCAGTCTCCTGGATGTACTGCCACTCAGCTCTACCCTCATTGCCGCGCCCGGTACTGTTCCAGCTCTCCAAACTCCGTGCACCGCCCGGGGAAGAGCCCAGGCACCACTCAGCCTGCCCTGAGGGCTGATGGACGGCACTGCCGGCTTCCCAACCTCGCTGTGCCAGGGGAGAGCGCAGCCAGGGAGCAGCGGCTGCGGGGGCACTCCGCTCCCGGAGCAGACAGCGGCCGGCACTAGCCACCGGCCATCCCGGGGCACTCCCGGCGCCTTCCCGGGGCGCGGCGGGCGGGAGGCGCCGGGCGGAGCCGCGGCCGTCCCGCCCCTCACGGCCCCGCCCCCGCTCCCACCGCCCCGGCGGAGGGGGCGGGCCGGGCGCGCCCCCGCGCAGTCGCGGACGCGGCCGGGAGCGCGCAGGTGGCGGGCGGGCCGGCTGTGCGCGCCGCCGCGCGCCGGGTTCCGCCGGGGGCAGCGCGTCGCCGGCGGGCGGGGAGCGAGCGGGTGCCGGGTCCCGGCTGCCGCCACCGCCGCCTTCTCACACGTGAAGGGCCGTAGCCGTCCCGCCGAGGAGCCCCGCTATCCCGCAGTGCGGGGGCTTCCCCTCCGCCTGCCCTCCGGGCGCCGAGCCGCACCGCTCGCCCTCCCCCGCCGCTCTTGGGAGGCGCCGCGGCGCTGCCCCTGTGAGCGCTCCCCACGGGGTGGGCGTGGGGAAGGGTGGGTGCTGCGGCGGCCTCCCGTCCGCGGGCGTCCCAGCCCCGCCGGCGGTGGATGCGCCCGGGAGGAGCCGCCGAGCCCGCCCAGCCCTTCCAGCCCCCCGCGGGGGGGACGCGGGGACCGCCGCGATGACTTGACGCCGGGCCGGGCCGTGCCGTGCCATGGTGGGGATGACACGCTTCGTGGTGGCCGCGGCGCGGTGGCGGCCGGCGCTGCCCGCCCTGCTGCCGCTGCTGCTGGCCGTGCCGGCGCTGCGGGGCTCTCCCGCCGCAGGTAAGGGAACAAAGAGGGCCCGGGGGCAGGTGTGCGGGGCCCGGGGGCCGTGCCGGGAGCGGGGCGGTGCGGGGGGCGGCAGCGCCGGTAACAATGCGGCGGTGCCGGCGGGCGGGGGCCGGCGCGGCGCGGCCGGGGAGCTCCGCCAGAAAAGGCGCGCATTGTTCGCAGGCAGACCGCGAACGCTCCGGTGCGGGGCCGCGGCAGCCCCCAGGCTCAGGGGATGGGACCCGACCCGCGGAGACGAAGGAGAGAAGCGGTGCGGGGACAAAGGGGACACCCGGCGTTTCCAGCTTGTAGGGTGTCCTGTGCCAGGCAGTGGTCATCGCGCGTTGTGGCCTCGGCGCCCGGGGCGTCTGGAGGTGCCCCGTGTCGGGCTGCGGTAGCACCTGCGGGGTACATCCTGGCTCTCCTCCAGCTTTCGAGTGAGGAGGCATTCGGAGCCTCTCGAAACGCCCAATAGGACTTTCCAAGCACTGCCGTGGCATGACTTGTGCGTGGAGAGAACGGTTCGGGCTCCAGAGGGTGGTGTATTCAGTAGGTGTTTCGGGAAAACCATGAATCAGTGACCCCTTTTTTTTTCTCTCGTCTTTTCTCTTGTGGCTCTAGGTGTCAAAATTAGTCTGTAGTTAAGCAGACAGTTTAATCACAAAGATGTCTCATTTGGTTCTGGTCCCAGAGCACTTCGTGGTTCATCTTTAATATTTAAGAAAAAATAGTAATAACTATCATTTCATGGAAAGGCACAGTTTTGCTGTGATTAGGTTTTCATTTTGGTAGATAATATGTATAAAGTAATACATTTTACTCAACATCAGAAAGTTGTTGATAAGTGGCAATAAGTGATAAGAGCCTGCAGTAACCTGTTTCATGAAGCGGACCAATTAGTGTTGACTCTTTTGTTCAAACACAGAAATTGTGGTGATTATTGTTGGGTGCTTAAGAACCCTTGATGTTATAAAACATGCTTATCTCTTTATAATAATCCTTTATTCCACTTCAGAAAGTAGTTCGTGTTATGGAGGTGACTAGTTAGCTTTTCAGGGAAGTTATGCTCTCCTCCAGCTCCCGTCCTAGCCTACAAGAGGTGTTCCAGGCTGCATGAAAATTGATATTTCATTGTAAACTTTAGCGATTTTTCTTAAATAGATCAAATAGCTACAAATAGAAGGCAAAGCACTAGGTTTGTAAGTTGGAAATTTACTTGTGTTGATTTTGCCTCTGAGAATAGCTGGGTTTCTTCTGTATTTTCATAGTAAGTCATTGAAGGCTCTTGTTTGTTTCTCTGGTACATAGTAGCTTTTAATTAAACATGGCTGTGAATTTCTGTAAACATTTGTGTGAATCTTGTGCATTCTTGTATAACTTAAAAACAGCAGTAGAAAAATTATGTAACTCAGCCAGTGTTTGAGCTGCTGGAAGAGAGTACTTAGAGACAACAGATCTTGCCCAAAGCGTTGCTTTCCTGCTCAGTCTAGGGCAGGAGCCTTTAAGCTGTTTTGATTTGAGAGTCCTCTATGTTTTCAATTTCCACTGGGCATGTGAATCATGTGCAATGAACTTGAGGATACGAAGAGTAAACTTGCTCTTCAGAGGATGCTTTTTTTATTGACATCTCAGAAATGGTCCATTGCTTGCAGAGATTTAAAGTCTGTAAGTTGAAGAGAGCAAGGATATTTTGTTCCTTTTTGTTAAGGTGAAATGCTTTATTTAAAAGCATGGAGAAGTCTGATTTCTCTTTCTGGGGCCCACAAGGTTTAGAAAACACCATCTTTATCAGAATCTTGTCTTCAGTGTTGAATGTTTTGATGGTGTAATGGATGTTGTGAAACAGAGGAGCTGTATACTGATCAAATGCCTTAGGTTTGGGCAGCATTCACTTAACTGATCAAGAGATTTACAACTCTTGTAAATCCCTCTAGAGTGCAGTTCATTTGCTTTTCAGTGCCATATGGTCTTGACCAGTCTAGGGACAGCAAGAGCAAACTCCTACAGCTCTGAGTTATGTAGAAGGAACATACAGTAAGAGTGGAATGGCCACTTATTGCAGTTGAAATAGCAAGGACAATACTTAAGAAAATTTAGTAGTTAAACAACTTGGGTTTTGGAATGCTTGATCCAGCTCCCACAAAAGTCACATGTTGCTGAATCAGGGCTTCAGCTTCTCCAGTTCAGCAGATGCTGAACTCTTAGTATGTGGTTGGACACCAGTGTGCTGAAGGTAGGTTTGCCTTTGAGCACCTCAGTGAAGCAGGGCCTTGGCCAGGCTATTTGAATTTCTTGCTGCTCAGCACAGGCTGTGTTTTTACTTTTGTTCCATTGCACAATCTGCACAACTCCCGCACTGACAGTCAGGAGGATTTATCTTGTCTCGCTGTGCTGTTTTCATGGGAGGGAGGAGAACTCTGTGTTGTGGACTCTGAAAAGACTGCAGTGTGTCTCCTCAGAGACTCAGGGACCAAAGGCAAGTTGTGGAGGTCGAGCAAGGAATCAGATGTAGCTGTCTTATGGGAGAGTTGCAGGATATTGTTTATTGAACTTAATTGCATTGGTCTGTTGCAAACACTTGAGTTGGCATCCTATCTCTTGTGGCCAGTTGAGCTTGTCAAGATTGCTTCCAGTTCATTTTCACAGAAGACCCATATGGTTGGAGCATTTTCTTTATGACTGCTTTCTATGCTGTGCTAGCTTTATTTATGTCAGCCTCGTGTCTACAAGCTACACTTGTAGTCCTGCCAGAGGAAATGTGTTTTTTGTTGGCATGTTCTTTCAAGAAGTAAGAATGCTAAACAAGCTAGTGGACAGTGCAGCTTTTTGTTCAGTGATGTCTGTTTTGTGAATGCTTTTTGTGAAGCAAGGTCTTTGACTTCTCAGGCAGGGCTTGGACTTGAAATACAGTGTGACTTTAGCAAAGCAGGCTTTAACAGCTTTGACCTACCTTTGGTGATAGATTTCAGTAACTGGGCACTTTAAAGAGCAGTGACTCCTGCTGCAGCACAAATCTTTGTCTTGGGAAGCTGGTGATTGTGGTAAATGGCAGGTTCTGACATCCCAATTCTTGCTTGTCAGTTCAGAATGTGTGTGCATGTGTGGGAGTTGCTTGGGAGAGAAGCGAAGCAGAATAGACTTCTTAATAATACAGTCTCCCTTCAGCTGTGGGAGACATGGCTTTCCTTCATTTGAAAGTAAATCTCATTGTGGCTGATGTGCTAAACTACCAGAGAGTCTCCAGCTCTGCCCATTGTGGCAGACAGTATGAATAACACTGGTTGTGTAAGAGTTATTGTGGATGATGTCCTTAAGTACCAGTGTGTCTCCAGCCTGGCCTGTTGTGGCATACAGCATGATGAATGCTAATTGCATAAGAGTTATTAAATACAGTGTGTCCTGGGAACCCGGGTATAAGGAAAAAAAGCTGCAAGGAAATGGTTAGCCTTTAAATTTTGTCTTAGAATCCCATAGTTTAGGAAAACAGTAGCGTTAGTTTAGGAAAACAGTAGCGTTAGATAAACTTAATTATGCAGTCAATTTCTATTTTGGCTCATGTGGAAGAATCCCATTTTCATGGAGTCCTTGTAAGTATGGACAGTGTTTTGCTTGGGAGTTATGTGGTACAATGCCTTTCTAGCTCTTGAAAAGTCATATATGTCTATGCTTTTTTGCAGTGATTGCCAAACACACATGAACTCAATAACAAATCTGATTGATACTCCCTATATGTACTGTGTTTTCAGCTGTTGATGTTACTGGAGACAGCTGTTTTAAAAGACTAAGGAAAAACCTTTTCTAAGAGCAATTCATTAGTGGTGTCTTTTTTTTGGTAACACATGAGATTAGGGGGGAAAGAAAAGATAAAATTGACTATCAGTACTCACATCACTCATTTGTCATTGTAATTAATGGCATGTAAAATGCCCAAATAAATATTGGAAATGGGGCTGACTGTTCTAGATCTTACTTAATCTGTAAGATATTGTAAGATGTGTCTAAGAAATATTTCTGCTTTGCAGTGGAGTTAAGCACAAATTTAAATATTTAAATTGAAATTTTGTAAAGTGTGTATTTAGCTATGGGCTGAAGCTTTTTCTTCTTTGCAAAATATCAGTTGAAAGAGTTCAGCAATTTCTGATGTTGAGGCAAGAGGAAAACAATGGCTTCTGCTTTGAGTTCTGCCAGCTTCTTTTCTGAACAACTTTAATACCCTTATGCTTTGGAGCAGTTAAACTTTGCTGGATTGTCTGCTCTGAGGGGATGTTTTCTCCAGTCTTTCTTTGGAAGTGATTTTTCTTTTTCGAAAGCTGGTCATGACTGAATTTAGGTATACATGGCTACATTGGAGAAGATGACTTTTTCTTTTGTCTGCTGAAGCTTGTATATGGATTATTCTCATGGAACCTCCCCTACCTGTCAGTACTGACCAAGAGTAAATGTGCTGCCTGGGCAGATGTACTCAGCACTCTTCCCATAGTCCAAAGTTTTAGGTGAAAGATTGGACTTTGCTATGAAAGTCTGTCTAAACTGCTCCAGAAGTGGGACTGGACTGAGAACTGAGCACCTGCCTGCCTTGTATTTAAGGCCATGTCTCTGTTATGTAATGCTTTACGTTCTTTAGGGTGTCTTTGGCATCAGCTTTCTGGTGCACTGCTGTATGGTGGTCTTTGCACCAGGTTCAAGGGGGCAAGCAGAAAGAATCTTGAGAAGGAGCCAACATGGGACTTAGGTTTGGTTTGGAGTAGGGTCTGAGGATCTTTCCAGTCACTCTTCAGCTTGATGAGATATGTCCAGAAACCGGGAAGTTGTAGGGGAAGAGACACAAATTGCAAGAAGGTTTGTCAGATGAAAGAAACTGGAACTGGCAGGGCACAAAGAGTAGGACGCAGGACGGTAGGTCAGGAGTGTAAAATAGGGCTGTGGATGAGGGAAACTGCAATGCAGAAATTAATCCTAGGTGAAGCAAGCAATGCAGTTTGATAGTAGGATAAGCACACTGGGAAACACAGATGGACTCAGTTTAAAAAAGGAAAAGAAACATCAAAAAAAAAATAGTGTTGAAAGGATGAATCAGAAGACAAGGGACTGGGACAAGTCTGAAGGAGATGTGACCAAAAGCATCAAGCTCACAATTTAGAAATGGGAAAATGTGTGCCTGCTGCTCTGGGATACTTCCTTCAGAATTTGGCACAGAATTCAGGGCTTCAGAGTGTTGGTCCTTTTCTCCTCTTAGCCAGAAGCATGATAATCTGCTGCTGTTCCTTGGAACATTGCATGAATGTGCATGAATCAGCCTTGTGACAGAAGTGTTTTTCTAAGTTTGTTTTAAGAACTGGAAAAAATCCTCCACGAAAATTGTAGCAGCATATGAAGACTGCAAGAGACAAAAATCAGCGAGTTGGAAGTATTGACATTAAAATAACCTATTAACCCATGCAGTTTTAAACTTCTGTACCTGCAAGCTGTTGTACAGCTATGGTCACAAAGCATGTACCCATATAGATGATATTTATAGCTACAGAGGCACCTGCACATGCACACACCTACAAACAGACAGGGCCATCACTGTGCTCAGTGACTGATCCTGCTCTGGGGAAAAATGGGAACTTCATAGCAAATGAAGAAGTCTGCAGGACTCTTGCTCCTTCTGTAGCAGATGTTTGAGGTGTGACATGAAGGGAGGGACAGGGAAATTTGAGTAAAGGTTTTGCTGTTAATGTAATTAAACGCTGTCCTAGACAATTGAGTTGTGTTGCTGTTGCAGAGTTTCAGTGATGCTCAAGTTGCCTAAACCAAGCTTCCCACAGGTGGTCACTAGCTGTGTGTGTTCCTCATTTACTGGATGTCAGACCTCTGGGATCTGTGTTGCAGAAATGCTGAGTGCTTCCAGCTGCCAAAGAAGTCAGGGGAGGCTATTCTTAAATAGATGTTGTGTCTGAAATTTTAAATACTAATTAATGTTTCAAATTAGACTCTGAGAATTTGACCTTGTTTCTTAGCTTTGCCATTTGTAAAACGTGATTTCTCAGATGCAGTTCCTCATTGGATTTTCAAGATCCTAAGGAATGTCCAGATGCAATAACAGGGAGCAAAAAAAGTTGGTCAGAAAGCCAGATTTTTGTCTTGAGAACAGTAAAGTTCCAGCAGATGATAAACCAGTCTGCAGAACTTGACTCTACAGAGAACAAGCATAAGAAATAAACTAGTAAGCAAATAGAAAATTACAGGTGACGGTGTAACATGATGTATTTACCACCCTAAGACTTTTTTAGTGAGTTAACTCACCTTAGGTATGGGAAGATGTACTATGCTGTATTGAAGTGCAGTAGGATTTTGATGTTGGGGTTTTTTTATAAATCAAATATTCTTTAAAAGAAATCATGGTTACTGATTTTTGCTCACTTTCAGTTTTAGCAGTTTCATCTTACATCCCTTACCTGTTAGCTCTTCGTGTCCAAACTGCTTTCTAATCCTTTTAGTCCTTTTCCATTCTCCTCTCTGATTTAGAGAGGCTTCTCTTCTGTGAATTAATATCCTGTATAGAACTTGATTTGACTTCAGCCATCTGGCCAAGACAACATGTTAGATCTTGTGATTTAAAATAGATAAGAGGCTAAAATCCACCTGCAAATAAGGGGAAGAGGAAGGAGGAATGGTGGAAACACAGTAAACCAAGGGCCTGAAATCCATGCTTTTCAGTAAGGAACGTGCATAATAGTGTCCTACTGAAGGACTTGAAAACCTGCATAGCTATCTAGGATGGGGATTGGACAATGTAGTAGTGTTGTGTTAAGGGGCCTGGTATCTGTCAGGGATCATGGACAGAATGGGATTCAACAGGATGGTACTGGGCCTCATGAACACGTTGGTTTTGAGCTGGGCATGTCCTGTGTAATAACTCATTTGTTTTCTTCAGTAGCAGAAGAGCTCCAGCTGGAATGCTGTGTCTAGTAAAAGGCCTTGTCCTTCAAGGAAGAGACAGGTGACTAGAGACAGTTCAGTTTGCAGAGATATTGGGACTGTCTAATCTAGAAAAAAATGCCAGGTGACAGGACTTTATTCAAAAATATAAAATATTAAACATAAAGGGAAATGGAATAAATAGTTGTTTATGTTGAGGAAGAAAAGAAGACTTGAATTCAAGTGGACACGAGAGGTTTTCTAACTGCTGATCTTTTTAACAGTGGGGATAATGAAACTGTGAATTGCATGGTTTGGGGCAATAATGTAATGTGTCACTGGAGTTGACAGATGAGCTTGTAGAATGATCTAACAGAAAAGGATTGTAGCAGTGATATGAAATACTTTGCAGTTATGTTTTTGTGAGGTACTACAAATAATAAATACCAAATAAATAAATGTAATTTATGTGCAGACTGCAGCATTGGGACTAATATTAGTCATTATTGAGAACTTTGGTGTACTGATCAGGTGAAGAAACGATCTGTGGTTTTTATGTTGGTTGATTTTTAGGATTAACTTTTTTTAAGGTTTCAGAGAACATTTTGTAATCCTTGTTACAGTGTTTTTATCCATGGTACAAACAGGCAGGATGAACGCAGTAACTTTGTAAGTCGCTCTCTTTGCAAGGTCAGTTTTTGAAGCATTTTAGAATGCTGCTTCACTGAGAGGTTAACACTGAGACAACAGCTACAAGTAAGTGCTATGGATGTGAGTGTGCATGTCTTTATTCATCAACTGAATTATTACTAGCATTTTTATATCTCAGAGATGGGATAGAGAGAGGCAGTATTGAGCTCGAAGCACTTTATTGCTATTTCTATCAGATGTGTAGGTGGTCAAGCTGGGAAGTTCTTCATCCTGGCACAGAATGTAGGATTTGCCCTTGTCCTTAGCAAAGGAGGTTATGGTGCAAGAAAGAGGCTCTAAGTGATGCAAGACAATTGGGAGACTGGGCAAAGAAATGGCACCAGACCAAAGCTTTCAGCTGCCACGTTCTGTGTGCTGCCATCTGTGGGTCTGTGTCAAAGGGAGAAGAGAAATCTTTAGTTCTTCAGTAGTTGAGAGACATCAGTTCTCCCACCTGATGTCCTGACTGGAGCAGCAGCTGCTTGGATAGCAGCAGAGGTGTCATGGCCAGAGCTGTGAGCTTGTTGGGCTGGGCTCTGGTGTATGAAGCTCTCAGTACTGACAAAGCTTTTCTGGACAGGTAAGGCAGTGTGGAGCTGCCTTTGTGCCCTCTCTGAAATCGGTTGGTGGGGCAGGGTGAGAGCAAGGGGGTGTACAAACTTCGGTCAGGAGGATACTGAAATGAGGAACAGCAGAGATGACACTGGGCTGGAGCTGTGGTAGGAGTGGGTGAAATTGGAAATATGTATCAATAATGGAAGGCTGAGTTGGGAAGTCTTGTGCTAAGAGGAGGGCTGCTTGATATTGCAGATTTGGAGGGGTTTTTGTAGTTGCCCTGAATATTTGACTTGAGCATCCTCACTTTAGAGCTTGCCTTAGAGCTGTGGAGAAGGGCTTTATCTAAATGGGTAGCTGGTCTCAGTTTTAGCAGAAAACTCTCAGATGTCTGGCAAGATAAATTTGACAACTCTAAATGCACTCTGAATGGTCACATAGGACAGGTAGATATTACAGATAAAGATTTTTTTTTTTTCTTAAGTAGTATTGATGCAACTTACAGATTTTGTTTTCAGCCTGTTTTTTTCTTAAGTCACATCGTCTTGGGCTGAATTTCTTACTGAATCTTTTGATATGGAATAAGAAAATTAAACTCTTATGAATTCTTATAAGAAAAGAAGGCTCGCTCTTTTTTGCTCCCCAGCCAGTAGTGTATTGAGCTGGTATATGAAGAGTCTCTAAGTAAAGTTCTTTCCTCATTTAAAGGCATCTGTTTAATGCTGCAGGGTGGTAGAGGGAGCATTTATTCTTCTAGCTGGGTGTGAACTTGATTAGATGTTGAGCCTGTCTCACCTTTTCCTGTGGCTCATCATTCTCTTGTAAATAAATTCCTCCTCATGTATGCAGATTGTAGTGAGCTCTGCTCAACCACAAAGCCACAAGGACACAGCTGAGCATTACTTGGGAGACAAAGCTCCAAGCATTTATGTAGCAGACCCCTCCGGGCTAGTATCAGGTTACTTTTTGGATGGGAGACGGGCGGTTGTTTGTCAGCTACACTGGGTTCTGGTTGGGTAACTTCTCCAGTGGTGGCTGTATTTAAAGCTGAAGCTGCTGCTGAACTGGGACTAGCTTGTGTGATATATTAGGATAGAAATTGCACGTCACAGGACAAAATCCTGATCTAGAGCAGAAGTCTGGTTTGAAGATGTTTTCAATTAAAATCTGTCAGTGACCTTACTTCCTGTGCTTGTGGTGAAGGATGAAACAGATTTGGGCTTCCAGCCATTGACATTCAATTTTTAGAAGATGTAATTTGTTCCATTCTGAAAGAACAAAAAAAAGATAATTTTCCTTTGTCTTTCCAGAGTGCATGTGCTTTTTATAGTAAAAAATTATGTAAATGCTTATCAACACAGTAATCAAAGTTTTCTCAAGAAATATTTTATCCACTATTAATACAAGCAAGGAAGTTTCAAGAAAATAAATTGTATTAGTCTGTTTACTTTGTTTACCTCTGTGAGCAGTTACTTTGCTGTTTCCACCACAACCATGTTCTTAAAACTGTAAAAATTGTCAGAAGGATTAGGAAAGCTGAGGAATGTGAAATGAAAGTAAATCCAGTTTCTTTCTTTTTGAATTGACTGGATTCCAAGCAGGCGGTGTCACTTGAAGGTATAATCTTCTTAACGTCCTAGGAGTATTAGAAACTTAGAAACAAAACTGAATATAGTTTCTGTACTAACCTGTTCTTGTGATTCTTTAGTATTTACTGCTGCTATTTACCATGTATAAAGTTTAAGCAGAGAAATCAGGTGATAATAGGTCTAGAAACCTTAAGGAGGTTCCTTCAGACTTTTTCTAAAATAACACTCAAATGACAGTTTTGATATATTTTTTTAATGAGTCAAAGCCATCACTGAAGCATGCTATTGGTGTGTGAAATGGCACAAACGATTTAGAATAGTTGTATTATTTTATATTTGGAAATAAAACTCAGTCATTGGAGAATAGAATGCAGCCTTATGTTGGATCATATATTCAGTAAAAACATCTATGTGACTTAGAAGAGATACTTCAGAAATATTCCCCAGTACTTTCCTTCATTCCTAAATAGTATCAGCCTTAGAGGCCACATCTAAAATTTGTTCTCTGTAAATATGATGATAAATAGCTTTTTAGATATTTTCAAAAGCAGAAATAAATATTTTACATCTTCCAAATGCAGGTGCAAGAGTTAATATGCTTTATGAAGCCAAGTATGCTGAATTGAGTGAATACTTATAGTTCCTACTTCCATTTCTCCTAATCAGAAATTACATTTCTAATGCATTAGTGGACTTGGGGTTTATGAAAATGTATTTTGAGATTTGATGCTTTTAGTTTTAAGAGACCTGGAAAAATGAGGCTGTTACCAGTAGGATGAAAGTAATGAATTAAATAAAACAGCAGCTACTTGGATTCTTCAGAGTGTTTAAGATCAATTCTAGTGGATGGAATTATTTGTAGGAGGACAGGTGAAAAGCACAGGTGCACGCTAAGAATAGTTTGTTGTAGACAGGGAAAGCAACCACCCAAACCAGCAGGTGTTTGTGAAACACTCCTCCAGGCTGAGGCATGTAGTGCTGGGTTATGCTCATAATACATACACATAAAGTGTGTGTTTTGGTTTGTTTTTGGGGGTTTTCCCCCTCCCTTGGGAGATAAGGGAAAATATTAAATCAGGTAGTTTATTTCTCATGACTGAACAGTGCATAAAGGTTGAAGCCTATCTGTGTTAGCTTGGCCATATGAACTCTCCCAAAGTTTAATTGGAAGTGCTGTCTCAAGTTGTGTTTCTGTTGTGCTCACCTTGGGAGCTACCTCATACAGTAACCTGAGAGCAGCAGCTTTACTCTGGTAATTCTACAGTGCCTTCCTTAAGTTTCTTTTCCTGCAGTGGGAAGGAGCAGGAGCACAGGCTGTCAGCAGGAAAGAACAGGGAGCATGTGGAGTTCAGGAGATGGGGAACCCCAGTGACTGAAGCTCCCATTTGGACTGTCTCTAGAACCTGCAGTGTATTTATTGTGCTAACTTTAGTATGGTTTATCTTGCTTGGAAACGTTAGAAGGTCATAAGCTTGTTGATGCTTCCTGATTTGTTTCTGCAGTATAAGAGATGGCATTATTGCATCCTTTGTAACTTCTGGGGTTGGGTTCCTTACTGCTTCAAAACTGTTGAGGCAGGAATTTCCTTTCTCTTCCAGTGTAAAGAGTATAGAGCCTTTAAATTGGAGCTCTGTTGTCTCAAGCTAGGTGGAAAATATTGAAGTAGAAGTTTTGTTTGAAACCTAAATATTTTAAAAGAAATTATATTTGTTTGGGTTTTTTTCTAATTTGCTTTCATGAAAGAATATCAAAGCTGATGGAATGTTGTGCATGTCTCAAAGTCCTGTTCATAGTCTCTTGAGGGAACAGGTGGGGTTTTCCTTAATGTGTTGGATATTTTTTATATTGAGCAGTTAAAAAGGACATGCTAAGTGTATTTTATTTTTAATTAAACACTTATGTTCATGCAGAAATTGTTCAGTGGCCGTGTAATTGAGTTAAGAGTAGCGTGACTTGTGATGATGTTGTCTCTGATAGTCATATCAATAGTCTGTTTGTCATCCAAAAAATCTTGCAGGCTTCCTCATACTATTCTCTGTTGGTATTTATGGAATATGGCACATTTCTAAATAAAAATCCTGCTTTGGTAAGTGGGCTGTTCATGAAGCAATCAATTTCTATTTTAAACAAGTAAACCCTCTAGATTTTCCTCTGTTTTTACACATTACAGCAGGTGTTATGTATATTTAATCAGAAGACACAGCAATAATAGTCAAAGCTAGTCTTTTGAGCTCAGCCTTGTTTCATATCAATGATTTATATTTGTCTGGAATGTTGAATTATCATAACACGCGCCTGTTCACGTAGAGACACAAGACCAGGAGATTTTGCTACACTAACATGGTAACCAATACAGTAAACTTCAATTACTTTTTTGGGGGAAGGGGAAGAAAATCCTTTTATGGGATGATTTTTTGAGCAAACATTCCCCTCTCTGCTTTCCTCAAAGCTTCTCTTATTTTCTCCCATGTATTCTATTCTATTTGCTACCTCTTGTGTCTTAGAGTGAAAGTTGCAGGGAGCTCCATCTTACCTCTAACTGAAGACCAGGAAAAATGACCTGATTCCATCTTGTGCTGTTTTTTGCATTCTGTGTACTTCTTCCAGGCTCTTAACAGTAGAATTTGTTAGACATGGGTGGGGTTTTTTCTACTTGGGGAAGGGAATACTTGGAAAAAAGGGGAGGAGGAAGAAGGAGGAGTGTAGTCTCTTGCCAGACATGAATGATTCAATTTAAGATGTTTCTGTTACTTCTGTCTTAACTTTCCTCATCAGGTTTTTTTTTTTTTTTTGGTATGGTTTTTATATAGGCTATATTTTTTTAAAAGTAATTTATTGTGATATTTTTACTGTTTTGGTTTTGCCTTTTCCACTTTAAGTGGGATAGTTATTAAAACTCTTAATAGAGCACAGTCATGCAAACAATTGTATTGGCACCTCTGAGTGCAGCAATGAGTATCAGGGGACAGAAGGGAGCGGCAAGAACCTTTCAAAACACAGCTGCCACTGACAGAATGGCACCACGGCTCTCTTCTACTCCAAAATGAATTTGTTAAGGAGCAACTGAATTTGAACTTGCTTGATGTTAAATAGTCTCCCCTATTGAGAAACCTTCATTTCAACTGCAACTCTTTTCTCGTTTGAACTGCATAACTTACAAGTAGTTTGTATGAGTTGTTGGTCATTCTGGAGGTTTTATTGGCTGGAAGGAAAGGGGATCTTTGTTCAAGTCAGAGTACATAGTAAAAAAATCTTCTTTAAGGAAACATTCCTATCAATGATTGAATTAAAATGTCTTCTTGGTCCTCTGTCATATTATAATTTGTATAGAAAGTTTAAGCTCCATAAATTGTCTAGATGAAGAATTTTCCCTTTTCTAGCTGACAGGTATAGAGAGCCAGTGTTGTTGTTCATGCATTTTAGTACATCCTTTTTTACAGTTGGTGCCTTCTGTTTCAGTCCTGGCTTCAACACTTGCCCTAGCCTGAGAATTATTTACTGTTCAGTCCCCGTGTGACAGTTCCTTTCTTCACACTGTTTCTGCATGTGCTCTCCCTGTGTAGCCTCATGGGCCCAGAGCTTTGCCAAAGTGCTCAGCTTCCCTCCATCTGCTTGCTGCCCTGAGCAGCAGCACTGCTCCTGCCTTGTGGTCCTGGAGGGCTAGCTGGGCTACTGGCTAAACCACTGATGCTCTTGCATTTTTGTCTCTCTTCTATTTCTGTTCACTCAGCTGTCCAAAAGGAAACCACCTTGTAGTTACACCTATATTACTGTGTGTACAAATCAGGCCATTGCTAGAAATTTGTTCTGGTCTAACGAGCCAAGCTTGTCAGCAGGTCAGCAAATGTATGCCTGGGTGTTCTGAGGTGAATCCAGCACATCTTCAGAGATCTCAGTGCTCCTAATTCAGCAAGCTAGGCATTCCAGGACCATGTGAAAGCAAGAAAATAAATGTTGGGAGTGCGGCTTTGGGTGACCCAATATGAAGTGGTAAAGGTCTAGCACCTGACTGGAATCAGGTGTTCTGTCATACATCATACTGTCTGCCTACCACTGCTTAAGATGTTTTCTGCATCATCCAAGAGAGAGTAAGATTCCAATTAGTGAGCTTCAGCTTTAAATAGGTGGTGGAAATGTTTGTTTTTCTGCCTGACTCAATGTTACCATGTGAGAGACAGGATTTGAAAACACTGTCAATAGTGGAGACAAAATATTTTGTAATGAACACACTCAACAATTCCAGCAGACTTTTGCAGTTTTTTCAGCAGGATCTTGCTGGCAGTGGCTGCTGGTGGCAACTTTCCTGTGAGCAGAAGAGTTGAATTAATGGTGTGGGGCAGCAAGAACACTGACAGGCAGCATGGTGACATGTCAGTTCTCAGCCCCTTTTGATGGAAACTAATGTATTTTACAACAAAAAATGCATGAGTCTTCCTGAAGGTTGTGATAGTGTGGTGGGTTGGGAGCAGAAAAGAATACTGAAATACAGTGGAGAAAAATATAAGCCATCATATTGCTTACTACAGTGTAAATGGTTTTTATTTTTGTCTTGGTGGTCTTTTTAAAGCCAAATGATACAAAACTCAGTATTTTGTTTAATTTGCATGTTGGCTTAATGATGGAGAGTGTCTTGGGGAGAGGAAGCCTCGCCGGAGAAAAACTAATAGAAGTGAGTTATTTGAGACAGTGCGTATTGTAGGTCACTTGAGAGACTTGTGTGAAACTGGAAGTGTTGCCTTTGTGGTTTTATTTTAATGATTTAAGTATCATCACATGGATGTAAAATGCTAAAAATTCTAAAGCATCTTAGGCACCAAATTTAAAAAGTCATGATTGTATTTCTCAGTGGTGCCTAAAATGGACGAGGACTTTTTGCCATAATAGGCTTTCTTTGAAAAACAGATTTCCTGATATGTCCCTCCATAATGATGTAAAAGATTTAGACCTTTTGCTGTTTTCCATAGTTAGCTTCAATACTAAAATTTTGTGCTGCCAGCAAGAACTAATGCGGGAAAATTTTCTGGAGGTATATATTTCAACATAGAATCTCAGTCAAATTTAATTTCATTTACACTGAGAATTTTCATGGGTTCTGTTCAATAACTATTTAAAGATCAGTAATAGGTGCTTCTCTGTCCATAATGTCTGGTGGTGTAGTCTTTGAGATACTCAGGGAAATATGGAGATCTCTCATGATGCTGACTGTAGCAGATTCAGGTTCTAATTAGGGCTGGTTTATGTAAACCAGTTTGGGAACTGACAAGTTCTCAGTTTCCTCATCCCGTGCAGAGAAAGGAGGAAAGAAAAAAAAAACAACCCAGAGGGCTCAAGAGCACCGTACAAATCTGAACATGCTGACATTTTAAAGAAAACTGCAAGTGTTGGAAATGCCAGGTTTTATTACATTTTTGCAGGTTAGATGGACTTTACTGGACCCTTTTTCACACTAAAGGAAACACCAAAAAGTGGTTTTGCTGAGAAATGGTACTGTAGCGAATATTCAGATGTTCATAGTTTGTTTGGTTTTTTTTGTTTTTGTTAATCCTGGCCTGTTCCCTGTTGTAGAAATAGTGGTGTATGACACAAATTTGAGGAAGGGGTAAGAATTCAGGTGCAGATTTACTAGGCTCCTGTAAGGAATCTGTGGCACAAGCTTGATGTAGTGAACTGCTCATCAGTCGCTTGAGTTCTACAGAGCAGGCATGAAAGTAAGGATGCTGTGGGATGTCCCAGATGTTTGGTGAAAAAATGGTATCAGTAGATTGTCTTTTAATATACATGTTTTTCTTCTTCCTAGACCAAGCTTGAGTCAGAAACTCAGGTGCTGACTTTTCAGATAATTTGATTCTTCTGTCAGCAGCATCATTTTTTGGCACCCACAACACAGATGCTAATGTACTGCTGGCATTTGATAACCTGGAGCTACTTTTTACAGGCTTAGTGTCTTGAGAGTGTCATTTTGGCTTGGTTAAATACAAAAGTTTCTTTCACTTTACATGTACTTCAGTTTATGATGAGATTAGCACTCTAAGAAATGCAGTTTACCTCAGAAATGTTAAAATGAAATAATCTCCTGCTTAGAGCCCTTGGAAACTGTCTTCCATACCAAGGTCTAGTGTCTTTAGTGAACTGGATCTTACCCTTCATGAATATATGTGGTGCATGTAGTGAAATGCTTCTTGATGAAGGAGAGAAGGCAGTGTTTCTAAAATCCTCTAGTTTATTAAACCTGGAAATGTACTGGATAAGAGGGGAGGAAGGGCAAAGAAAATGAAACATTTTGTTGATTGGCTTAACTTTCTAGAAGGTGCATGGACCACGCTTGGATCTTGGCATTACAGTAG